>NC_142211.1:2226206-2526206 GCF_049639895.1 Pseudopodoces humilis | reverse complement strand
AACTGCCTGACTACTTCAGGGCTGAACAAAAGTTAAAGCATATTATTAAAGGCATTGTTCAAATGCCTCTTGAACAGTGACAGGCTTGGGGCATTGACTACCTCTGTAGGAAGCCTGTTCCAGTGTTTGACTACTCAGTAAAGAAATGCTTCCTCATATCAAGTCTGAACCTCCCCTGCTTCAGATACTTAGTTTTAGTAGCTTTCTCAGACCTTATGAGCCCATGAGAAGTTTGTTACATGTTAAAACTATTTAAATTACTTTGTCTTCAAACAAATTAATTGCCTTTCTTTAGGTGATTAAACCTTTATTTTTGAGCTGCTTGATTCCTGGGAAGACAAGTCTTTTGGAAAAGGAAATATTGTGTTTCTGTTTAGTGTAAATGACCTTTAGATGTTAGTGGTATTGTTTTTAAACCAAATTCCACAAGAAATTGGTAGTTGTGCTACCTGCTTTATGAATTTTATGTGTTGCCAATGTTCTATATTTCCTTGTTACAATTATTCTGATGTTACTTTTTTCTTTTGTGTAAACTAACAAAACTGTATATTGAGACTCAGAAATCAGGTGACCCTAAAGAATGATTTTGTATTTGATAATTTTGTAGGTACAAGCCTGTGCAGAAAGTGGATGGAGTTCCAGATGGTTTCACAGGAAGTGGTCAACAGACAGGCACATCTGCTGAACAAACTATAATTGCCCAAAGTCAACATCATCAACAGTTTTTAGGTATGAAAAGATGTTACACTGTCGTCTCACTGATAATAGAACAAAAAGATACTCATAGGAGGGATATGTTCTCTATTGCAAGACTTCTGCAGTATTTAATAATCATTCAGATATAAAAAAAAAAAATGTGCAAAATATGTTTGCACGGTAGGTTTAAGATATATTGCAATGCAAGTGCAGTGAAGACTGAGGCAAACTGCTCTGGCAGATGTGCTCTGGAGTCAATGATCATGCCAAGGGACTGTGGAGAGAGTTCCTGAAGTGGCAAGACCTCAAAATTAGCACCAAGAGGTGCCTCAGCACCCCACTTTCCCCTCCCAGCAGGAAGCACTGCAGCTCTGACCCAGAGGCAGCTCTGACTCAGCGTGGGTGGGGTCAGGAGTGATGAGGTCCACTCCCCACCCTGTAACACCTCGGACACTTAATGTACGGGGCTAAAGTGAGGTTCCTTTGCTCTGGGTAGACACAAGGGAGAAATGCCAACCAGATATTCTCAAGAGGTAAAAAGTCCCACAAAAGTTTACTGGCAAAAAATAGAAAGTCAAGGAACTTTGGCAAAAGATTTAGTACAACATAAAACACTTATCACAGCATCGACTTATCCCATTCAACTTAGCAACCTTTAAACCCATTTGATGTTACATTCCATGAAAAGAAAGAAGAGGAAAGGGAGAAAGACAGGAAAGACATAGCAAGAGTCATATAACTACCAACTCCTGGGTTCCAGCAATATAACAGATAGAAAACTCCAAGATGAAGGTAAGGTTAAAGAACAACATGCTTGCCTTGTGGTCAGCCTTCTTAAACCCTTGACCCTTGACGGGCCTTCCTCCCAGGTGGGACTTCCAGTTGCTTGGCCACTCAGGGTCTGGGTTAGGCAACACTGGGGGGCTGCCTCCAGTGTGCTATGATTGACAGAGACTGTGGGGCTGGGGGGTATGGGGGGCAGAGTATCACCTCACTAGAGCAAGGCCAGACCTGCCCCCTACTGCACACATTCCAAACATCCCAAAATGTCTCCAGACAATACAATAAATATGAGACTCTAGAACTTGAAGACCAGGCACAGAATCATCAACGCTGGAAGAGACTTCCAAGATCATCTAGTCCAACCATCAACCCATCACCCCTAAAATCACCCTTAAACCATATGCCCAAGTGCCACATCCAGATGCCTCTTGAACACAAATACAACATGGGCACACTACAATATGGATAAAGGTCCATCCAGGTTGGAGAAGTTGCCTAGGGTGAGTGAGTCTACCCCTTGCATCACAACTGCCTCAGTCAATAAAAAAAGAGCAATTGTCATTGGTGACTCTCCTTTGAGAGGAACAGAGGCCTGATATGCTGACTGAACCCAACCCATAGGGAAGTGTCCTGGTTTAGGGCAAATTTGGGAGAAAACCTCCAATGGGCCTCCCCCCCCGGGAAGCAAACCCACGTGGCCCTTTTCTCCCACCCCCCAACCGGTTTGGGAAGAGATTTCTCTGAGAGAAGTGGAAAAAACCTGTTTATTTAACAGGCACAGCACTACCCAGCACAAGAATGAACAATATCAAATTACAAAACCTCTCACCGCTCTGAAGAGATGACAAAATTCAGAGGGTCTCTTTCCTGTGGATGTTCGCTCTGTTATCAATCCCTCTGGCGCTGGAAAATGCCGCTGCCCAGGCTTGGTTCCCGGTAGTCCATGGGTGCAAGCTCCCGGTGCTCCCCCGAGTCCCCAGTCCAGAGCAGGTTCGATCCGTTTCAAGGAAAAGGGAAAGAAAACAGTCCAGGAAGACCTCTCTGCTTCGGCTAGCTGGAAAGCCAAGGTGATCTGTCCCTGTTGTCTGTCTGTGCTGTAGTCAAAACCCCGTCCCGGGATGCGGGGGGAGCAAGTACAGTCTCTGATAACAGACTTGGTGCTTCTTCTCCACTCACTTTTACTCTTAGATGAAGTTTTAAGGATACAAAACCTATTTCTGGGCTAGGTGGACGAATGGGGGTACAATTTAACATCACACTCACCCCAGGACAGGAAGTCTGGTGCCTCCCTGGGGCCAGGGTAAGAGACATTACCAAGAAACTCTGTAGCCTGGAACAGCCCTCTGATTTTTATCCATTACTGGTTTTTCAGGTGGTCAACAGTGAAGTCCAAAAAAAAAAGTCTGAGGACAATAGAGAGGGGCCCCAGGGCTTTGGGATGACTGGTTGAAGGATCTGGAGCACAAACAGTTTTCTCCTCTATTCTTCCAGCTGCAGAGAATGATGGAGGTAGAAATAGGAAAATCATGCAGATGAATATGTGGTGCTGAGCCAGGTGTCACCAGCAGAATTTGAGGGTTTTTTTATCATGGGTTGTTTTACATGACACTGAGCCTGCTGGCAACAGCTGGGGTACACCTGTCTCAAAAGGGGAAAAGGTTCCTTATTATTTAGTAGGGCTCACTAAGAGAGCTTTAAACTAGATTTGAAAGGAATAAAATCAGAAACACTGGAGATAAGCCTGGGGGTGGCACGCCACTGACAGATGGTGTGTTAATGAGGTACTTCAGTCTGTAGTGTCAATAGAGGTAGGGGATGGAGATCCATGCAGTAGCAAGGATGCATGGGTTATTGATGTGCTAGAAACCACAGAAGCTGAGAATGTTCAAGCAGAAATTAGAGCTTCTTTCCCTGAAAAGATAGTGAATCAATAACATAACTTGCGTATTACATCAATGCGCTCAGCATGGGCAACAAACAGGAGGAACTGAAAGCCATGGTGCAGCAGGAAAACTATGACAGTTGCCATCACAGAGGCATGATAGAACAAGTCACACAACTGATGCAGATGGTCTTTCAGATCCCTTCCAACCCAAACCATTCTATGATTCTATAACCTGATCTCCTTCTATGACAATGTGACCTGCCTAGTTAATGAAGGAAAGGCTGTGGATATTGTCTACCTAAACCTCAGTAAAACCTTTGACACTGTGTCCCACAGCATTCCCAAAGGAACAGGCTGCTCATGGCTTGGATGGGTACACTGTTTGCTGGGTAAAACACTGGCTGGATGGCCAGGCCCAAAGAGTGGTGATGAATGAGGTTAAATCCAGTTGGTGGCTGGTCACAAGTGGTATTCCCCCAGGCTCAGTATTGGGGCCAGTCCTGTTTAATATCTTTATCTGTGATCTGGATGAGGGGATTGAATGTGCCTCTGTAAGTGTGCAGATGACCCCAAATTGGGCAGAAGTGTTGATCTGCTGAAGAGTAGGATGGCTCTGCAGAGCGATCTGTACAGGCTGGATCGATCAGCCGAGGCCAATGGTATGAGGTTCAAAAAAGTGAAGTGTTGGGTTCTGCATCTGGGTCACAACAACCCCATGCAATGCTACAGGCTGGGGGGAAAGTGGCTGAAAAGTGTCAGAAAAGGATCTGTATCTGGCAGTGCTGGTCAACAGCCGGCTGAACTTTAGATGGCAGTGTGTCTGGGTGGGCAAGAAGGCAAATGGCATCTGTCCTAGTTTAGGGCAAATTTGGGAGGAAAACTCCAAATGGGGGTTTCCCCAGGGAAATGACCCGTCCCCACCAACTGGTCCGGGAAAGGAAAAAAAATTTCTTTGGAGAGAAGTGGAAAAAGCTGTTTATTTAACAGAAATTGAATAATATTAAATAATAAAACCTCTCGCTGTTCGATGGGATGGCAAATCTAGGAAGAAAAGTCCTTTTCATGTGGTGCAGCTCAGCTCGCTCAGGTTCTTATCAGTCCTTTCGGTGCTGGAAAGTGCCGAGGCCCAGGCCCCGGTGGGCCACAGGCGTGAGCTCCCAGGGTTTGGCTGGGTGTTTTTCAGTCCAGAGCAGGTTTGCACAGATCCAAGAAAAAAGGGAAAAAAACAAAGGTCCAGGGAACTCCTCTGCCTCAGCTAGCTAAAACTAACTAAAAGCCAGAGAGAAGCTCTGTCCCACTGTCTGTCCGTGCTGCAGACACCACAGTCCAAGAGTGGGATGTGTGGGAGTGATGTTTTTCTTCAACACAAACTGCGCGCTTCTTCTTCCCCCCGCTCTCGCTCTCAGAGCCAGTCTTAAAGGTGCAGAACTTAATATATAACATAAACCAGGTGATTGGGGATACCAGTATCATAAAGTCACCCCAGGACAGCATCCTAGCTTTTACATTTGCTAATGTAAAAATGCTTATTAAATGTGTTATTGCAGTAATTGTACAATTTGTTTTGAATTAATATATTGGGATTTTGAAGCATCACATCTTTTAGCATAACCTTGCTGTTATCAAAATCATTGGGAACCTTAGGCTATAGTTAGCAGGTTTTTGAATTTTCCTTTCCACTGTCCCCCTAGTTGACAGTGCATTTTTCCCCCCATACCAGTATATCTGTTAGAAACACTTATGAGAAGTAGTAAAAGCACATGTTGGCTACAGTTGAAAGGCTTTTAAATTTCAAGTAAATATATGCTGCTGAGTTTGCCAAACCCTAACATGTATATCAATGCAAAAACTCTTTGGTTGATCAAAATAAAAACTATTACATTATATTGATCTCTTATATACTGACATGAATATTCTGAAAAGGAGTAATCTTTTTTATATACAGATACAATATGTATGTGTAATCAATTTTTATCTGCTACCTGTCAAGAATAATTTAACATCTTTTTTTAAAAAAAATAGCTAGCTGATTTGTTCACAATTTTATTGCAGCTTTAAAATATATTAAGTATGAAAGACAATCCTCTTTGGACATTATGACCTTCTAGACTTTATTTCTTTACATTATCCTTAAATGTTTTCTAATCTAACTGTAATTGGCATCATTTACAATAGCTTTCTTCTGTTATATTGTCATGGAAACAGATGCATCTCGAGTACTTCCAGAGTTTGGAGAAGTTGAAATATCTTCTCTGCCAGATGGTACTACCCTTGAGGACATAAAATCACTGCAAAGTCTTTATCGAGAACACTGTGAGGTAAGAAAAGTGTCTTTTCACAGAAATCATTCTTTAAAAATTCATGTCTTCTAGTGAGAATCAGTACAACAGGGTGACTGACACAAAATAGATTACAGCCAGCCTACTTGTATCTTATGTGATCCTCAAATATTTTGCTTATTCAGAAAGGACATTTGCAAAAAGACTCCTGAAATTTCTCTCTTAACAGGAAAAATAAAAAAAATGTGTAATAGAATACCGATACTGGAATGTAATCATATGTAGGTTTTGAGAATATTAGATAAAACAAACTTTAGATAATATATATACAGAATTTTGCTATTTTTTATATGAGTTGAAATCAGATTAAATTATTATTTCTAATGTTTATGTTAAAAACAAACTGATTTTTTCACCAAGTTTTAAAGAAGCAGGTTGCTTAAGAACTTAAGGCCACATTTTATATTGAATAACGTGTTTTAAAGTTATTGTTGAAGGTATTTTAAAGCATGTAATGAAATAACAAAATTAATTAAATAGGTTTTCTTTGTGTTTGGAATAGTGTTAAAACTTCTGTTTAAGTGAATTCACCTGATATATGTGCTTAGGATCTTTTCTGGAGGGTTGATCTTAGTCACTTGGCCTGATCTTAGTCTCTGCTTACACTAGTCCGGACAGCTAGAAAAATTTTTGCTAAAAAGTTATTAAAAAGGATATTATATGTTTGTTTATAAGCATGCATTTTAATATTTTTTTCTGCAAAATGACATGGGGCAGCTACACCCCTGGAAATAATTGTGGGGAGAATCACTTAGAAGACTATCTGCACTGATTTTATATTTCTTTAGGCAATAGTGGACGTTATTGTGAATCTTCAGTTTAGCCTGATAGAAAAATTGTGGCAAACTTTCTGGCGCTATTCTCCCTCTGCTCCAGCTGACGATGCAGCTGTTATTGAACTGAGGTCAGTAAATGTATCTTTGCTTACTGTTCACCATCATGATATAACAGCAAGAGTCAAATCAACAAAAGACTTAGTTTAACATATAGGCTAAGAACCTTTTCTGATATCAATAGTTTTTCATATTAAATTAGTGTTGTCTGCTATTTGATATATCGGGTGTTAGTATATGTCAAACTGCAGCCTTGAAATTATTGTATACATCTTCTATTTTTTCCTTTGGATTACTAAATTCAAAGTATCTTTTTGCAATATATTGTCTGGTCTGTTTAAATTGCAAGGACCATTTTTATCATACCTCTGCATTATTTATGGTCTGGAGAAGAACTTTGGAGGCCATTTTTTCCCCCAGGCTCATATGATGAAGTTAGAGTTTCAACTGGATGTAATAGAGAACTCTATAAAGTTTTCATTAAATAATCTATTTCAAAATCCATTGTACTTTTCTTATCTGTATGTAAATGCATTTCCATTTGTTACATTTATCCACAACAGCAATCTGAGTGAAATAGAAAGTCGACTTCCAAAAGGAAAACTAATTACTCTCTGCAAAAATGAGTCTATTCTGAAATGGATGGGTAACTGTGACCATGTGATGTACCAGGCTTTGGTGGAGATTCTCATTCCTGACGTCCTTAGACCTATTCCTAGTAAGTTAAACACAGATAACATTTCATAAGACTGTCTTTTTTGTTTTATGTGGTGAGATTTTTGTGCCTCATGTGAAACTTTTGGGAATGATTTTGAAGGATCTAAACATATATTGTGTCATCTTTCCTTAACTGTTGAATAGAAAGGTGTACTGGAGTTGATGTAAGCATTGTATATAAAGAAAAGCAGAGTGGATGTTTCATTGTATTTAGGAAAGCCTATAGAATTTTTAAGAATATATTTTCTTATGAATTATTCCTTTTTTAACTGCAAATTCTAAGTTTTTATTAAAGATAAAAATGGCTTTCTTTATATACTAGCTCTAGTCTAATTGATAGCTGTGAATGCACTATGGCCCTGAGCCTGTCCAATAATGTCAAGACAGTCTTTCTGTTGACTTCAGTAGGCTTTAGTTTAAGTTTTTTATATATAAGTTCTAGCTGTTAAAAAAAGTAAAATGTATATGCTTTGTCATTTTATTTTTGGATAATTAAACATTAATGTCAGTGGCTGCTAAAACCTTATCAGTTTTGATACCTATTAAACTAACATAACACTATCAAACATCTTAAGATTTGTTCATTGTTCCAGTCTATTATAGTTTATTTTCTATTTCCAGTATGAAGGACTCATTGATTGATTCTAATATTATGGCAAACTGACTGTTATCAGGAATAGAGCATTCTTTTCAAAGCTGATTTTATAGCTCAAGCGTGGTATTTTTTTACTGCTGCTTTTGGTAATAAATGATTTTTAAATTGTTTTCCAGGAAGGATGAATTATTTTTAAAAACATTTATTGCATGTTTTGTATGTTGTGTTAAATCTTAAAAAGTAATTATAATTACATATATATAATATATAATATTAAAATAAATTATAAAAGAAATACTAGGAACCAACAGGGAGACACCTGTGAAATGCCACAAAGGAATTAGGTTGTATTCCTCTAAAAAGCCGACAAGGTTGATAGGTCCACTGAAGTGCCTCCATAGCAATGCATGCAGTATGGATAACAGACAGGAAAAGATGGAAGCTTCTGTGCACTTGGAAAGCTGTGATTTAATACCATCACTGAAACATAGTGGGACAAATCACACAACTGAAACACTACAGTCAATGGCTATAAACTGTTCAGAAAGCACAGGCAAGGAAGAAGGGGTGGAGGAGTTGCCCTCTATATGAAAAAAATGGGTTGACTGGAGAGAGCTGTCTTTGAAAACAAGGGCTGAATGGGTTGAGACCTTTTGGGTAAAAATAAGTGAAAAGCCAACAAAGGAAACCTCGTGGTTGGTGTTTGCTACGGGCTGCCCAATCAAGGGGAGCCTGTTGATGAAGTGGTTTTACTTCAGCTACAGGAAGCATCACACTTGCAGGCTCTGATCCTCCTGGGGGATCACCCTGACACTGTCAGTCTCTCTTCCTGTGTGTGCTGGTTTTGCATTAATTGACATTTGGTGAGGAGGGAAGAAACCACTCACGGAAATTATTTTTCTGAGAGCAGCTGCTTAGAGCTTCCTCAGTGCCTAGCAAAAAGCAATAGGTGGCTATCTCTGAGAATTGACAACCTATAAAACCATTTAGAAGGTAGGTCCACCTCTGTGAGATCCACATTTTAAAGACAGGCAAGCCTGGGAAAGCTCTATTTTGCTTCCGGCTTTGAAGAGGTAACTGGGCACTGGTCGGGCCGGCCCCGCTCCGCCGTGGCCTGCTCAGCCTGGCCAGGCCGGGCCCCAATCGTAGCCGGGCGGGGAACGGAAGGCCACGGGGCCCCGGCTGATGCTGGGCTGGGCCGCGGCTGCTAACATCTGGCGGACACTAAGCCCTGCCTTGCTGCTGGCCCGTGCCAAGCCGGGGTCCGCTGGGCCCCAGGGGCAGCTACGGGCCAGGTCAGACGCCCTCTGCCGTGGCTCGTGCAACCCCAGTGGCTGCCGGGTGGAGGGAGGGGAAGCCATCGGCCCACAGATGAAATTGTAAGAAGCAGAGGCCAGAGACCAGCCATACAGCCAGAGTAGCCGCCACCATTCTGGCCGGTCCCCCTGGGATCTTGGCACAGCTCCAGCATAGCCTGAAATCCATCACTGTGACTACTTCAGCCACTGCCTGGCAGAAACCATCATGACCATCCGCAAGCCTGGGCGAAATATTAACTCTTTCACTACACAGATGAAACTTGCAAAACATTGATCCTGTCTCAAGTATAGAAAAGGACAGAGTGATGACACATAGAAAACAACATGAAGACACCAAGGTCGGTAAAGAAAGAGTTAAGTGCCAGATAGAAGGAGAATGAAAAGATGCCTTAGTATTGAGCTGAAAGTTATTTTAGTAAGGCCATAAAGATGGACTATGATACACTAGAATATCCCCTTTAATTAATGAGAAAGTATGGGGAGATGAAGTGTTCAAACTAAACGTGAGCAGAGGCATCCATAATGAGGCAAAGCAGATGTTGAAGTAGCTGTGATCCCATGAGAAGCTTGAACAGAGAGAGAGAGAGTGATGAATACCCTTTTCCCCCCCAGGGAAAGAAGAAGAAAACCTCTGTTCCCAGAGATGAAGATGATATCATAGATAGATAAAGAGAACCTTTGCTTTTGAACAGCTCATCCTTAAAATAATACCCCATAAGTTGACATAGCTCATTAACTCAGCTGTAAGAAGGCTGCGAAAATGGGAGGAACTTCAGGATTGCAGATTTTCCAGGCGGCTGCTATTCTTAAAAATTAAAAAGCCATGAGAGAACTGTTTCTTGTGAAGAAGTCACTATAGCATAGTGAGAGAAACTCCTCTCCCTACAAGAACTGATGAAAGACTGTTATAGAGGTGGTAGCTGATTGAAAATCCCAGGTTTTGTCTCTAAGTTATCAGTTAAGAAAGAAAAGAAGTTGGTCAGGGGGAGGAAAAGTGTTCTGAAGGTTTTATTCTGATTCTTATTATTCTTTTAGTTCTGTTAATAAAGTTTCCTTTGTACCTTTTAAGATTTGAGCCTGCTTTGCCCTCTTCCTAATTAATATCTCACAGCAAGAAATAAATAAATAATTATAGTAGGTGCACTGGCGATTTTAGCCAGTGCTAAACCCACCAAAGTATTTAGTGCATTAGCCGGGAAACTCAAATTAGCGAACTTAAACTACAACACAAAATTGGTGTTTCCTCCCATTTCAAACTAAAACCGCCACACCACATCTTTCAAGACACTGAATTTCCAGGTAGGGACTGGGGGAAAGAAGTCCCTCCCTTCATGGGAGATCAGGTTTGTGACCACCTGAGGAACCTGAGCATACACCAGTCCATGGGATGACAGGAGGAGCTGGATGTCATTGTGCAGCAAGAAAACTGTGACATAATTGCCATCACAGAAACATGGTGAGATGACTCACATGATTGGAGTGCTGCAATGAATGGCTATAAACTCTTCAGAAGGGACAGGTGAGGAGGGAGAGATGGTAGGGTAGCCCTGTATGTTAGGGACTGTCTCAGTTGTCTGGAACTTAACGATGGTATTTATAGGCTTGAGTGTTTACTCAAGAATCAGGGGCAAACCCAACAAGACAGATATGGTGGGAGTCTAATATGGACCACTCAACCAGGATGAAGAGGCAGATGAAATATTCTATAAACAGCTGGGAGAAATCTTAATAATCACTAGCCCTTGTTCTTGTGGGACACCAGCTTATCAGATATCTGCTGAAAATACAACATAGCAGAGAGGAAACAGTCTAGGATGTTCCTGGAGTGTCTGCAAGAAAACTTCCTGACATAACTGATGAGAACTCAGGAAGGTGCCCCGCTGGACCTGCTGTATGTGAATAGTAATGGACTGCTGGGTGATGTCTTAGGCAAAGTGATCATGTAATAACATGTTGCTGTAGGACACGCAATGATTCACACAGACACGGCTCCCGTATGACAGGGAAAAAACTGGTTTTATTCTTACAACTTGAGTATTTATAGATTCTCAGCAATGACCAGGGATTGGATAGTTAGGTTACCACCTTTCCAATCACACTGGTCGTGCAAGACGTCCATCAAAAGACATGTATCAGAAAGAATGTATACATATCTATGTTTACAGTCACTGTCCTGGGAAAGTTCTTAGAAATTATGTAAACAAGATCAAAAGTCTTAGTTTTCAGGGTGACACCTGACCCTTTTTGTCTTTAAAAAAGAAAAAAGTAAAAGAAAATGAACAGAGAAAACGAACAGCATTCTAAACAATCAAAGGGAAAATTAACAGAGAAAATAAACAATGCTCCATACAATCAAAAGGCTGTAATCTCAGGGTGATATCTCACCCTTTTGTTATTACAAAAAAATAAAAGTGAAAACGTGTCTAACATCAACACCTGCTCGTGGATTGGCCATCGGGGTGATCACTCACGTCATCCGCATCTGAGTCATCATCTGATGGCCCATCCATTTGATGACTTGCAATTTGGTCACAGTCTCCAACATGCTCATTGGCCGGATGCTGCCTCTGCGGTTGCAGGTCAGGACGAATGCACTTTGCAGGTACCCAGCGTACCCCAGTATCTGTGGATACACACGCATACCCATGCCCCGAAGCAATAAGGTCATAGGGACCCTCCCACTGTTTGGTGATTAGATTCCTCACTCGAACCTTTGCTCGAGGCTGATGCGTCTCATCCAAAGCCCACAAGGAAAGGTGATGGTTCAATATGACCGGGTTACTGGAGTTCTGCGGCACAGTGAAGTGATTGAGGGTATATAAAGCTTTTTACAACTGACTGTGAGGGGGTCTCACCCTGCATTCCCCGTTTCTGCGTCTGTAAAACCCACTTTAGTGTACCATGAGCACATTCTACAATAGCCTGACCTGTTGGAGAATGAGGGATACCAAACTTGTGTGACACACCCCACAACTGCAGGAACTGCCTCACCTTCTGAGAGGCGTAAGCAGGACCATTATTGGTCTTCACAGCAGAAGGTATGCCCAAGACAGCAAAGGTCTGCCTTCAGTGGGCAATGACATCACAGGTCTTTTCTCCTCTGTGAGCGGAAGCCCACATTGCAAAGGAGAAAGTGTCCACACTGATGTGCACATACCAGAGCCAACCGAACTCAGCAACTTGGGTGACATCCGTCTGCCAAAGCTCCAAGGCCCTAAGGCCCCTGGGGTTTACCCCTGCCGGCAAAGGCGCAGCAAGCACGTGACAGTCGTCACAAGACTTGACAATGTCATGGGCCTCAGCAGACATCAACTGGAATTGCTTCCCCAAAGTATGTGCATTCTGGTGGAAAAACCCATGAGATGCCTTGGCCTGGCCGAGCATGTCAGGCTGAGGTGCAACCCATGCAGGGTTAGCCAACTTGTCAGCCCTCGCGTTACCTTCTGCAATGAACCCTGGTAAATTGGTATGACTCCTCACCTGCAGAACATAATATGGATGCACCTGGGCCTGAATGGCACACAACAGAGCCTTCAGTAAATGAAAGAAGGCAGGATTGCTGACCTCCTTCAAGACTGAATGACCCAACCGCTGGGCTATGTCGGCCACATAAGTGGAATCCATGACCAAATTGAAAGGTTCCTGGGAAAACTGAAATGGCATGACAGGAGCCCATAATTCCACCAATTGGGCTGACCCAGCCTCATGACTGTCCAAAACCTGCCACTCAGATACATCCTTCCAGGTAGCAATGGCCTTCCCAGTCCTCCCCGAACCGTCAGTAAAGACAGTGGGTCCTTGCATAGGCTCCTGACTATGTTTGGGCCGCAAAGAAAGTTCAGTCAAGTTTGCCACTTGCAATAGCTTGTGGCTGGGCAGATGATAGGTGATCTGCTCAGAAAAATTCTCCAGAGCATTTTGCATGGAAAATACTGTTCGCAAAGCTCCAGTCAAAATCTTCCTGCGTTACTGGGAGCACAATCATCACAGGATCCGCACCCATCAATTACAAACATCGTTGTCAGCATTTGATTATCAAACGAGCTATCATCTCAAACAATGCAGTTGCTGTTTTCTGTGGCTGATGGGACAGAAAGACCCATTCCAGGACATGCAAGAGATTGGACCATTCATCATTCCATTGGCCAATGATACCTGTGGGATGCAAATCTGGAGTGGTAATGAAAACAGTGACATTAATGGAAGGACCAATGCAATAAACCTGATGAGCAGAAACTGCTGAACCTCCTCCAGCACCTGCTGTGCCTCTGGGGTCAGCGTCCAAGATGACTTTAAATCAGAGTCCCCCTTTAACAGACTAAACAAAGGAGACAGTTGTGTCATGGTCAGTCCCAAATAGGGACGCAACCAAGTAACGACACCCACCAATTTTTGGACATCATTCAGTGTTTTCACTGAATGCACAAATTTCACCTCCTGATGTTGGAATGTTCGTTTTAAAATTTTGACCCCCAAATACTTCCAAGGAGGTTGTTGCTGAACCTTTTCTGGAGCCACTTGCAGCCCATGAGAGTGCAAGGCAGTGAGCAACAGAGGCTGTATCCACTGCAGTTCATCCTGGGTGGGCACAGCCACCAAGATGTCATCCATATAATGATAGAGATGAGCATCAGGAAACTGCTGGCAAACTCCGGACAGGGCTTGAGCCACATACCATTGGCAAATGGCTGGTGAAGTTCACGTGCCTTGCGGCAAAACCCTCCATTGATATCTCTGTGCAGTCTCAGCATTATTGACAGCTGGCACCGAGAAGGCAAATTTCATTCTGTCATTGGGGTGCAAAGGAAATATAAAGAAACAATCCTTCAGATCCATGATGAGAACTGGCCAGTCATTGGGAAGCATGGTGGGTTACGGCATGCCAACCTGCAACGTCCCCATGCTTTTCATCACAGCATTAACTTTCCGGAGGTCTTGCAGCAACGTCCATTTCCCAGACTTTTTCTTGATACAGACAACAGGAATGTTTCAGGGACTGGTTGAAGGCTCCAGATGACCCTGGTCCAACTGTTCTTGAACCAAATCACGGAGAGCGACTAGCTTATCGTGAGGGAGGGGCCACTGGTTCTCCCAAACAGGTTTGTCTACTAGTCACCGTATAGGAGGCATTGGATAGTCTGCACCCTTCATTACAGTGGCCCCCATCAAAAATCCATCCCAATACACGCCCCCCACGCAGCCAGAACATCCCTCCCCCAGAGAGTTATCCATGAGTCATTCGTAACGTACGGCCAAACCATGGCCATGTCTCCCTCCGGGTTCTTGACGAACATGGGCCTCCGGCTCATGTAGCATTGTGCCGCTCCTGTCAGTCCCGTGACCAACGTCTGCACCGGGTCCAAGGGCCACTCTGAGGGCCAATCATGAAGCCTGACAATCGTGACGTCTTCACTGGTGTCAAGAAGCCCGTGGAGGCTAACCTCTGATGGTGTCTCACCAGGGATGGACAGGGTGCACACCCGTTCAAGATGATCCTTGGCTGTCAGGATAGTGGTCCAGTGAACCTGAGGTGGCCCAGTGGACCCGAAGCCACCATCTCCCCTCAGCCGGTTCTCAGCTCTGCGAACACAAGACTTAAAAGCACAAGTTAAACAAGTCTAGTCCCTACAGGGATAGTGACAGGGGCGGGGGGTGAGCGTGGAAACCATGGCATAAATCCACCCCATGAAATCTGAATCAATGATTCCTAGATGCACAATGATGACCTGAGCAGTGGTACTAAATCTCCCCACAAGAAGAGCACACATGCCCTCACTCACTGGGCCAAAAGCATCCAAGGGAACCCTGTACCTCCTGCAGGAGTCCAAGAGAACTGTAACCGCTGTGCAGACATCAAGGCCCTCCGAGCCACAGGTGCTGGCTACGAGGTGGCCAAGCAAACCTCCATTGGCTCCAGGGTGTGAAGAGAGACTTGTGTCTGAGTGCGTCTCCCCGTCCCGCTCGGTTTCCCATTTCCCTAGCCTGACAAAGGCTGACCATTGGCATGGAATTTTGCCTTGCACACATTTGTCGAGTGATTTGGCCTCCCACACTGGGCACAGTAAAACAAGTGGGGGGTCTCCCCCTGCACTTTCTTCTTCTGCTTCTTGCCAGCTTGAGCATTTCCCTGCTGTTGCTGCCCACCCTGCAGCGCCACCCAAGCTGGCCGCACAACTGCGCCCACAGCAGGTGGCTCCTCAGCAGCGACACCTGCCTGTACACAAGCCTCTGCCATGTCTGACAGTTAGGGATCCCCAGGGAGTGCCCCAATGATCCTCCTACACATGGCATTGCAGTTAGACCTCGCGAAGCTCTTGAGCATGAGCCATCTCACCTCACGATCCTGCACCTGCCTCTCTACAGAAGCAGACAGCCAATTCGCAAATCGCAGAAAAGATTCGTCAGTCCGCTGGACAACAGTCGCAAAAGACTCCTTTGGGGCGGCTAGTTCTATGGTCTGCACCAATGCTGCCATGCCTGTCTCCTTGCATTGCTCAAGCACCAGGGGGTCAAGGCCAGCTTGCCTACTAACGTTAGCAAAGCCGTCCCTGCCCAGCAGAGCATCAGATCCGACCACACGCCTAGGATCCCGCTGACCCAAGGCAGTATTCTGCTATACCACCCGACATGCCAACCGAGCCCATTGAGATTCAAACATATCATATTCAACCAGCTGAAAAAGAATATGGGCTAAGCCCCGGATGTCATAAGGCATCAAGACATCACTGACCAGGCCTCGAAGGGCCTGCATAACTTCAGGTGACCCTAACCCATGTTTTTCAGTCGTCTCACAGACATTCGCCAAGGCTTTCCACGATAACGGCTGATGGACCTTCTGAATCACAGGGAACATCTGATAACCATCTGGAAGGATGGCCTCGCCTGCACCATCTTGTCCCACGGGCTCCCCCGAGACAGGACCAGGCACCCGGTTGGAAGCCATCTCAACAGTGCTCAGCATCACAGCCGGCATAGCACCAGCAGGTTCAGAGGAGTCAACCCCGCCTTCCAGGGGGCTATGCCCAGAATCGTAGCCAGCCATCTCGTCAATCTTGGCCTTCACTGCTTCCCAAAACCGCGTCTGGTCCCACGGTTGCACGGTTGTTTGTCAGGGAGGTAAAGTCCATAGGCCAGCTGAAGAAACTCCACTAGCTCGAGACCCCTTGCCCCTGGAGGCCATTGGAGCTTTTACAGCCATATCACCGCCTATGCCCAAAGTAAACAACACAGGGCTCGCATCCACCCCAGATGACCCAGCCACGGGAGACAGCAGAGGCATCCCTGCCCCAGCTGTGGGCCCAGGCAGCACACAGGAACTGGAAGCAGGGCAGGGTGAAGCTGGCTCGGCTCTGCCCTCCCCCAGCGTGGGGGGAGGTCGAGGCACAGGGAAGGGTGTGGCTCGGGGAGCTGCGGCACCGCCCTGTCCCGCTGCCAGGGGCTGTCCCGAGCTCGTGGGAGGAGGGGCATCTGGCACCGCCCCCAGTAGGGTCTCACTGGTGACGCACAACCCTAGAGCTGACACCAGCTTCTCCGTGTGGAGCAGCCTGGGCACCCTGTCCACTGGGACAAGCTCCAAGAGAAAGTCAATCAAACCCCCGTCCTCCAGGACAGAGCCCGCTCGCCCCTACGTAGCAGTCGGCGCAGGGTTCGGGCCCTCCCCATCAGCTACCGTAGGATATGGTACAGCCCCACTGCAATGAGGGCATGGGATCGTCTCTGGCTCTGCCTCCCGGGGCAGTGCAGGCCCCTCCCTGACAGCTCTCCCTGCTTTTGTGCTGGAAACGCACACAGGAAAGGCGATTCCGCATCGGCCTTCCACCTCCCGGGCACTGGGCCAGGCGGGGCCATACTCAGCAGCTCCCCGGAGTCCCCAAGAGCCTGCTGGTCGGAGCCCAGCCTGCCAGGAGCCTCAGCAACCCCAGTGGAGCCAACCTTGGGATCTGAGACACAGTCCTCCCCCAGCCCCGCGTCACACGGGGAAGGGGAGAGCGCCTCGCCTCCCAAGCTGGAATTTATGTCATCCTCCTTGTCCAGCTCAGAGGATAACAGCCACTGAATTAGCAGAAGAGGACCAACAGTCCTCCAGAGCACAGTCACACTGTCTCCAAATCACCAAAAGCTGAGCTATTTTTGCATTATACCCTGCGGTCATGGCCTGAATCAGCGTGGTCCCTAACGCACTCCAAGACTGACTTGAAAAAGCTGTCTCAACCATAGGGAAAAAACCCTCAGATTTTCCATAACTATACAATCGCTGAAAATCAGCATCTGAAACATCGATCCACTTTTTATCTAGCAAATCATGCCAAAACTCCATAAACCAGAGTGTCCGTTGGAGAGAACCCAAGCAAAGCAATGTTGCTGCAAGTTACCTACCTCGACACTATTACCATTATCTGCAATGTCACTTCAGCGCCACCAGATGTCGCTGTAGGACACGCAATGATTCACACAGACACGGCTCCCTTATGACAGGAAAAAAACTGGTTTTATTCTTACAACTTGAGTATTTATAGATTCTCAGCAATGACCAGGGATTGGATAGTTGGGTTACCACCTTTCCAATCACACTGGTCGTGCAAGACATCCATCAAAAAATGTGTATCAGAAAGAATGTATACATATCTATGTTTACAGTCACTGTCCTGGGAAAGTTCTTAGAAATTATGTAAACAAGATCAAAAGTCTGAGTTTTCAAGGTGACAATAACAGTTTTAGATTCTCAGACAAGTAAGGAGGGGTGACAACAGAACTGCTGCCTTGGACTTTCAGAGACCAGACTGGCCTGTTTAGGAGACTGGTTGAGAGAGTCCTTTGGGAGGCAGTTCTGAAGGACTAAGGAATCCAGGAAAGCTGAACATTCTTCAAGAAGGAAATGCTAAAGGCGCAGGAGCAGGCTGTCCCCAGTTGGTAGTGATGTGGTGGAGAGCCTCTGAGTGAGGCTTAAGGGGATGGAAAACAAAGGAGATATTATAATGGGTGTTTATTACTGATTGCCCAGCCGGGATGTAAGCAGTGATGAGTTATTCTGTAAGCAATTAGGAGAAATCTCTGGATCAGTAGCCCACATCCTTATGAGAGATTCCAACTTCCCAGACATCAACTGGGAATATCCTGCTGTGATGAACAGGCCTTGGGAAGTATTGAAGTTTGTGGGAGGTAACTTCTCATCACAAGTACTCTGTGAGCCAACTAGGAGAGATGCCCTCCTAGACTTGTCATTTGTGACTAGAGAAGGGCTCTTGGGAGACGTGATGGTTGGTGGCTGTCTTGCCCATGGTGATCAACAGTTGGACTCAATGATCTTAATGATTCTATTATCATGGAATGTTTGAGTTTAAAATTTTCAGTGTAGTGAGAAAAAAACATCAGCAGAGTTGCTACACTGGACTTTAGGAAAGCAAACTAAGCTATTAAAGGAGATACGTAGCAGAGTACCTTCAAAATCTGCTTTGAGGGCTTAGGGATCCACAAGTTCTGGTCAGTTTTAAAAGGTATTTAAAAGACATATAGATGTGGTGCTTAGGGACATGGTTATTTGCTTTCTTCTAGTCCTCATGAACTTTCCCTGATCATCATGTCCATTCAAAGATAATTGAAAGTGGCCTCACAGTGAAATCAGCCAGCTCCCTCAGCACTCATGGGCGCATCCGATCAGGTCCAGGGACTTATGCCTCTCCAATTTTTTAAATGTTTCCCTAACTGGGTCATCCTCTACTGAGGAGAATTCTTCCTTGCTGCAGACTTTTCCTCTGGTCTCAGAGGCTTCAGATTCCTGAAGGTAGTCCTTACCAGGAAAGACTCAAGTGTAGAAGGCATCCTGTACCTCAGCCTTTGTCATTAGGTTCCTTGCCCCCATTCAGCACCAGGCCCACATTTTCTATGGTCTTAATTGTTTCTGCTGATGTACCTGTAGAAACCCTTAATGTTGCTCTTCAGTTTCAACTCCAGGTGAGCTTTGGTTTTCCTAACGCCATTTCTGAACACTTGGATAGTGTCTCTGCATTCCTCCTGGGTCATTTGCCCCCTTTTGCAACTCCTGTGTGCTTCTTTTTCATGTTTTAGTTGTGAGTTCCTTGTTCATCCATGCAGATCTATCACCTTTGCTTGATTTCCTGCTCATTGTGATGGACCATTCTTGAGCTTGGAGGAGGTGATCCTTGAATATCAAACAGATCTCCTAGATCCAGAGTTCTCTCCAGGACTGTCTTCCAAGCAGGTCTGCACACAGGCCAAAGTCTGCTCTCCTGAAATTTGGAGTTTCTGTCCTGCCATTTGCCTTTTTCCATCCTCTCAGTATACTCAACTCCACCATCTCATGGTCAATGCAGCTCAGACTCCCCCCCAAGCTTCACATCATCAACAGTTTGTAAGAATTGTATGAAAAGTTTCCTTGTTTGTAAGAATTTGGTCCATCAGTGTCTCCTTTTCAGCCCTGTTTTGCCAATTACAAGCTCTCTCTTTTCCATAACACCCTACTTACCAACTCATTCCAGTACTCCTTCACTTGACTGTGGGTCATCATCTCCCTCCTCCGTTATTTCTAGTTTAAAGTTCTCCTCATCAGGTTAGCCAGCCTGTTGGTAAAGATGGGTTTTCCCCACTTAGTCAGGTGGATCCCATCTCTAACAGTCTTCAACCTTTAAAGAAGAGTCCCCATAGTCATAAAATACAAATACCGATTGTCATTGCCAGCTCAGCAACCAACTGTTGATGCACAGGATACTTCCATTCCCCCTCAAGCTCTTGCTTTTCACTGGAAAGACCAATGAGTAAACTACATGGGTCCCCATACCCTTGACCATTGCCCCTAGATGCATGTAGTAACACAATATGCTCCAGGTCTCCTCTGGCAGTATTGGTGCCCATATGAAGATTTGCAAGGAGTAATAATCCAGGGGTTGGACAAACCTTGGCAGTATCACCACAGCATCCTGTATCCAACCCCAGCAAGCAGTAAATCTTCCAACACAGCAGGTTAGGTTGGAAGATGTGGGCCCCAATCCCCATAGCATGGAGTCTCCCATTATTATCAGTTATCACATCCTTCTAGTGCTGCTGCATGGCTCAGGCTTAACTAGCTCTTGGACAGAGTTCCCAGACCCTCATCTGCTGTGAGGATACTGCATCTGTTCTTTGTTGGAGATATGCAGGTGAAGCAAGAGCCTTCTTTCTGTTTCCAGAAGTCACAGTCTTCCAGCCTTTGCCATTTCCTAATCCAATTAGCACAGACCATCTGATCCTCCTTCAATACAGCTGAGACTTCAGGCTGCAGGGTCTTGAAGAAGATCCAGTAGATCTCTTTCTCACCTTCTCTGATACTGCACAGTCTGCTGATCTCTTCCTGCAATTCCTTGGCAACACAGGTCCTGTTCCACTGCACACCTTCTGTAGGCAAGGAAGCTGTCCTACTCTTCCCCAGCCTTGGCAAGAGACTCCAAGGTCTTGCTGTATTCTGAGCTGCATCTTCCCTCAGAAGTTCGGTCTGGATTGAGGCCTCTGACATTATAGGGATAGTTGCTTCGATGGCTGGAGGTGGTACACTGTGACACATTAACACCATTGCTGAGGACATGAATGCTGTTCTCTCTTCTGACACAAGTACTGCATCTGTTGTCTGCCTCTGTTAGCTATGCTGTAAGAAGCAACTCAGGAAAATATTTGTAGAAATACCCCATCATAAGCAGGTTTCTTTTTTCTTTTTTTTCTGGATAATCAGAAAGGTACCAACAGCAGCTGGCCAAAAAAAAAAAAAAAAGGGAAAATGTGTTTAATTTTGTAAGGATGCAAACTGATAATTCTATTTTTGAGTTTCATCTTTTTTCTTTTCCTGATTTTCATTATTTGGGGAAACCTACTCTTGCACATACCTTCCTAATAAATATTACAATAAAAGAAATTAATAGTGAAGAAAATTTTTTGAAAAGCAAGCTCCAAGTAAAATTTGGTTAGTTGAAAGTTTTGTGAAAACATTTCAGTGGCCACAAAATAAATTAAAAACTACTGTGTGGGAAAAAGACAAATTTCTTTGTTTAAAAAGAAGTCAAATACTTCAGTCAGGAGTAAAATTTATTATTATCTAATGATTCTAGCAAAAGACCAGAGCCACTGTATATTAATGGCAACAGATCCTTTCCCCTGAGAATGGCCTTTTTATCTCTTCAGAAGTGACAGGATGGATAGCACCAAACTTGTTTGTGAGTTCCTCTTCCAGGCAGAAAAGTTATTTTCAAGATATTTTTCATGTTGTATCTGTCAATTTCAGCAATTGCAAATACCAGAAAGTCTGCAAAATCTTGTTATTTATGTAGAATAAATATTTCAGATGAGAAACCCAAGCTTTTTGAAGGCTTATCCAAAAATGCATGTTTTACTTTTAACTTTTTTTGCTGTATCATTTAATGTGTGTTTAGTAACACTTTGCAAATTATCTGAATGAGCTTTTTTTTTTTTTTTTATTCTGCAGGTAATAAATTAACATGAGCAAATGCTTTGTTAATTAGCAAGTGCGTACAAAAATAT
Organism: Pseudopodoces humilis; assembly: GCF_049639895.1. NCBI lineage: Eukaryota > Metazoa > Chordata > Aves > Passeriformes > Paridae > Pseudopodoces > Pseudopodoces humilis. The sequence goes on along the minus strand of NC_142211.1, from coordinate 2,504,517 downwards.
TAATGTAGAAACATGTGGGTTAAATGATTGACAGCGAAAAAGAGTGTTTGTTCTTTGCCTGGAAACCTCAAGAAAGAAAAAAGAAAAAGCCCATTCCATAAAGCTAATTCAGAAGTTTTATAAGTCCAAATTAAATTTCAGATGAGCATTCACATTTGGGGACAGTTACATAAACCAGTTATCACTACAAAGAAAATAATGCTTTAAAATATAAAATATTTATTTCTTTTTAAGCAAATTGGCTAACTTTGATAGCAGAAGTTCTTATTTACAGGATTCATCAATTACTCAAGCTGAAAATGGGCACTTTTCATATTAGGTGACTTCCATGAGTAATTCATTCTTACTCTACCAAATGTGCTGTTTTGCCTCATAAACAAAATCCACTGTTTACTTGCACTGTTTCTTCTTAGATGTAGCAAAAAAAATAAAAATCACTTATAGATAGTAATGTTTCCCTTTTCTGTTTTTTTTTTCTTCTTTATTACTGTAGCAGCATTCATTCTCCACCACTAAATTTTTGCACCAGTATGAGCAATCCTACCTTGTTTTTTTAATACATTCTTATATATTCCTTATGGATACTGTTGTTGAACATTGCACATTGCATTTTGTTCTTCAGAACTAAAAGAAAAACACGTTGGCAATGGTTCAGGGTACTTCAAGAAACTGAAGCATTGCAATAATTGTCGCTTCCTGTGGGGTTTTGCTCTTTAAAAGCAAAATCTCTTAGGCAAAAACTGATGGCAGAAAATTCATGATGGAAGCTTTCAGGAGATAGGAAACAGTTACAATTACTGATGTACCTGTAGGAATGCCAAAGAGAATTTTCACTGTAGATCATAAGTTTTTTTAAGGGGTCTCAGGTGAAGCGGTCAATTCTGTTTGTTAAATCAGAAGCTAAATAATTGTTACATAATATAGAATCAAAGAATAAATTAGGTTGGGAGGGACCTCAGGAGGTCTCTAGTCCAACCTCCTGCTCAAAGCATGGTCAATGCTGAATTCAGACTTGTTTGCTCAGGGCTTTACCCTGTCAGGTCTTGAAAAGATTTAAGGATGGAAACTACACAAAGCTCTCTGGGTGACCAGTTGCACTGTTCAACTGTCTTCCTGGGTTGCTTTTGCTCTGCTTTGTTGTCCCTCTAGCAGATAGGGACAGCTCTGCTGTTCAAGTCCCTCATGAAAACTGGAGCCTGTAAACATGAAGCTTATTCCAGTTACCTGAAGGAGATCTGTATTGGCTTTACATGGCAAGCTTTTGGTAGAGGTGGGGGAGTGCACAGATGTCTTCTATGAGAAGATACCAGAAGCTGTCCCCATGTCAGAAAGGGACACTTTCAGCTGGCTCCAAGATGGACCTGCCGCTGGCCAAAGTCTGAAACAGAGACATTAGTAGCATCTCTGTGTTAACATGTTTTAAAAAAGAGTAAAAAATGCTTCACAACAGCAGCCAGGAGAGAGGAGTGAGAATATGTGAGAGAACCAACTCTGCAGACACAAAGGTCAGTGAAGAAAGAGAGGAGAATGTGCTCCAGTTGCTGGAACAGAGATTTCTCTGCAGCCCGTGGGGAAGACCATAGTGAAGTACATTGTCACCCTGCAGCCCATGGAGGATCCCACACAAGAGCAGGTGGGTATACCCCAAAAGAGGCTGCAGCCCATGAAGGATCCCACATGAGAGCAGGGTCCTGTCAGGAACAGTGGTCCCATGGAGAGGAGCCCATGCTAGGGCAGGTTTTTTGCTGGAACCTGTGACCTTGTGAGGAGACAAATGCTGGGATAGTCTGTTTTTGTAGGACTTCACCCCATGGAAAAGACCTATGCTGGAGCAGTTTGTGAAGAAATGCAGCCTATGGGAAGGATCCATGTTCAAGAAGGTTGTGAAGGACTGTCTCCCATGGGTGAGACCCCATTCTGGAGCCGAAGAGGGTGAGGAAGAAGGAGAGGCAAAGTGTTATGAACTGACTACAACCTACATTTCTTGTTGCCTTGGGACACCTGGGGGGAGGAGGTAGAAGAGTTGGGAGTTAAGTTGTTCCTGGAAAGAAGTGAGGGTTGGAGGAAATTTTGTTTAGATTTGTTCTTATATCTCACTCTCCAACTCTGATTGGCAAATAAATTCAATTAATTTCCCCAAGTTGAGTCTATTTTGCCTGTGATTGCAATTGCTGAGTGATCTTCCTGTCCTTATCTTGACTCATAAGCATTTCTTCTTATTTTTCTCCGCTGTTCTGTTGAAAAGGGAGAATGATAGAACAGCTTGGTGAGCACCTGGCAGTCAGCCAAGGTCAAGCCACCACGACTTCATCTACTTTTTCCTTATGAGGTAGGCTGTATCAGATATCCACAACATCACCCATGTTGTTATGTCATCTAACCTGAACCCTTAAGCTCTTAACTGGCTTATCATCCATCCCTAGGCAAAGCTCTATGCATTGCAGCTCCTCTTTCATATAGAGCACCATCTTGGCTTGTTTCCTCTAAAGGTTCTATATCTATCCATTGCAGCACTCCAGACAATCCCATAGTTATAGTTGCACAAAGTCTAGTTGGAGGCCAGTAAATAGCAGTGAACCCCAGAGGTCATTACTGGGTCCAACACTTCAGTGTCTTTATTGTTGATCTGGATGATGGGGAAAAGCATACCCTCAGCAAGTTTGCTGATGACGCAAAACTCTGAAGAGTGGCTGATGCATCGCAGGGTTGTGCTGCTATCCAGAGGGACCTTGATAGGATGGAGAAATGGGATGACAGGAACCTCATACAGTTCAACAAGGGGAAGTGCCAAGTCCTGCCCCTGGGGAGGAACAATCCCATGTGCCAGTACATGCCAAAGGGGCCAACCAACTGGAAAGCAGCTTTGCAGAAAAGGACCAGTGGGTCCTGGTGGGACACCAAGTTGAACATGAGCCAGCAGAGTGCCCTTGCTGCAAAGAGGGCTAATGGTATCCTGGGCTGTATTAGACACAGTGTTGCCAGTAGGTCCAGGTAGGTGATCCTTCTTCTTTTTTCAGCACCATTTGAGTGCTGTATACCTGGAGTCCTGTATCCAGTTCTGGTCTCCCCAGTACAAGAGTGACATGGACATATTGGAGAGAGTCCAATGAAGGGCCATGAACTGGCACTGCTTAACTGTCCTCAAGGTGAAAAAAATTCTATCAAGTCAGGATCTATCTTTTTTCAGTTTTTGCTGTGTTTATCACCCTCCTGCCATGCATCATTGTGAAGAGGCTGAGTCTGTTCTTGATATCTTGTAGGTATTGAAAGGCTTCTATTAGGTCTCCCCTAAACTTTCTCTTTTTCAGGCTGAAAAACCTAGTTGCCTCAACCTCTTCTCATATGTGCTCCAACTCCATGGCCATGTCAGTGGCCCTCTACTGAACTTGTTACAGTTTATCAACATCCTTCTTGTAATGATAGGGATCCAAACCTAAACTGGATAAGTCTCTGCACCAATAAATGCAGTAGTTCTCAATGTGGAATATTTAAATACTGAAGATGCAAAAGGTTTCAAGAGAGGCATCTTGCCATCCTTTTAATTTTATTTTTATTCTTTAATGTTTAGGTGCCTTGACTCAAGCCATTCGCAATTTTGCAAAAAGCCTTGAAGGTTGGCTTTCCAGTGCCATGAACAATATTCCACAGAGAATGATACAAAGCAAGGTAAACAAATTTGACTGCAGTTTTCTTCTCTTTCTGCAATTGTACACTAGATGTCATTCAAGATCTAAAAATAACAGCATTTTAACTTTTATGCTAAATGTCATATTTAGATTGAACTTCAAACATGAACCATGGGGTTGGAAATAACTTTGTTTGGCCAAAAAATAGTAGGAAAAACTGTATTTGTTCCATTATATGTGAATTGCAATATCTGAGGGCTCATAAATTAATACAGCAATTTTAGAATTAAAATAGACAAAACAGAAGATTGGTTGATAATACAATGTGTTAAGATAAATGGATTTCTTCATAGGTTGCCACTGTAAGTGCCTTTGCCCAGACTTTGAGAAGATACACATCTCTCAATCACCTGGCTCAGGCAGCTCGGGCTGTGCTTCAGAACACTTCTCAGATCAACCAGATGCTCAGTGATCTCAACCGGGTGGATTTTGCCAATGTACAGGTACCTTTAGCTTTAAAACCCAGACTTTAAAAAAAAATATTTCCACACATTTTTAAAAATTTTATTGTTAGTTCTTATTTTATCAAGAAAGCAAAGTGGGAACATTTTTCTGATCTATATATGTAGTGATTCAGTCAAAACTTTCCAGCTTCTGCTTTGGCCATAAGAAAAATAGAACCTCAGAAACATTATCTATTTCCATTTTCTCTGAAGGCTTCTTATCCTTCAGACCATGCATTCTGCTAGTCTTTATTTAATGCAGATGAAAGTGTAGACTACATGCGTTTTTAGAATGAACAGCATGAACAGTACCTGAAGATGAAATCTTGGATGACATAGCTTCTGATCTTTCATTTAAAAATATTGTTCATAGAGCACTATTTCTAGTACAGATGGTTTAATTATTTTTAATATGTTTCATATTTTTGTTTAAAATACAATGTCATTAGTATACTTTCTTTATTGTTTGTGCTTATATTTCCAACCTTTCCTAAGTAAATGGTTAGAACTAGTTTCCAGTTAACTGTAAAACATAAATTTATTATTTTTTATTTGGTTAAGAAAAAGGTTTCTCTTTTATCTCCTTCTTCTCCTTAGAAGAAACAAGTTTTTTTTCTCCTGTTCCTCAACTAACTTACATGGCCCAGATTCCTGGTAGTCATACATTTGTCTTCTTTCATGAACAAACATTTTAAAACATTTTAATTTAAAAGAAGTTCAGAAGTTCACTAGCACAGTTGAATTATTTTTGTTTGTTGCAAAGATCTTTAACTGAATAACATTTAACACAATATAGTTATATTGTGTAATAGTGTGTAAACTACCTAAGATTTAGTATGTAACAAATATATGGTATATTAAAATTTGTTCTGTGGTAAGATATAGAGTCTATGAAAGTTGAGATGTTAACTTGGCATGTGATAGCTAGAATTTAAGAATATGGTCTTTGTTAAATCAGTATTGGTTTTCTCAAATTTCATTTAACAGAAGTATCCATATTGGTGTTATTAAAACTTTAAAATTTAATATAATCATATTCCATGATAATACTGTGAATTGCTCTTTATTGTATATAGACTGTGTTTGTCCAATTGTGTGCTATTTATATTACTCATTAGGCAATATGTAATATATCACAGACTGTGGATAAACACAACAATCCTTTTTTGTCTATAAAAGAAAGCTCTTTTAAAGTGAGGTTATTAAAAAATGTAACAGAAATTTTATTTGGTCTTAAGATCTTTGTCATGGTTTAGGAATGGTATTCCCCAATTTAGTGTTCCCACTGAAACACCCTAGACCATATGCCACTCACTCACTCCTCTCCTCCCTGTATCAGGATGGAAAGGAGAACTGAAAGTACAGAAGGTAAACAACATGGGTTGAGATAAGAACAATTAACTAGAAACATCTGTGAGATAAGAAAACAAACAGTAATGGCAACAATATTAATAACAAAAGTGTATAAGTGAGCAATTCACATGGAAATGTTCACCACTACACCAAATAGAGCCCAGAAATACTCAACCTCTGCCACACTACCTGGACCTGGAAGGGACCCCTTTCCCCATTCCTGGAAAATTACATGAGATAGTATAGAATAACCTCTGGGTCTTAGACATGCCCCCTCTTGGCTACAGCAAAAATGAACCCTGTCCTGGCCAGAATCAGGACATCATCTACCCCTACACCTTCCAACTATATACATACATACATATATATGTGTGTGTGTATATATATATATATATGCATATATACACAATCACAGATATCGCTGCCATAGTCAATGGCCATCCTTCCAAGATGTCTATTGAGTTCATTTAGTCCATGACTGTAGGTTCTATCCATCCTAAATGTCTTCCAGGGCAGGAGAGCTGGTGTGCTATTGGCTGGCTGCAAGCTGCATCAGGAGCTCATGACTGGTATATCTGGAGCACTCCATCCTCATTGTCCATGGTAGTTATGACATACAGTGGCAGTGTCATTCAGCAACCAGTATTATACAGTTCAACATTGCAGACTGTTCTCACCCAAAAATCAAATCTCCTTGAGGTACAACTTGCCTTGATCCACCTTGTCCTTCAATAACTTCTGCAACTTGCCATGTAGGACTCCATATGGCAGCTTTCTATTTTCAATGGATCCTTACAATATGGCAGGAACTGTCAGTGAAGAGACCGTATCGCTTTTCATTTTCTGGTAGCCAATTATATGGTGGGGCCTCCTCAGCATGTGTCACCTTCTCCTCCTTCTCCTCCTTCTCCTCCTTTTCCTCCTTCTCCTCCAATAGTCCAAAATTTCCACCTTTTGGCCAGTTCATGATGACTTTCAAGATCCCTGGGTGATTGGGGTTTCCTATTCAAGCTTGCTGTGTGATCAGCTCAACCCACTTACTCCATGTCACATCAGTGGCCTGATGTGTTGAAGGGATTTTTCCTTTGAACATCCAGCCCAGCACTGGCAGTCAGGGTGCCAGGAGGAGCTGTGCTTCAGTGCCAATCACTTCTGAAGCAGCTCAAAGCCCCTCATAAACTGCCAGTATCTCTTTTTCAGTTGGGGTGTAACAGGCCGTAGATCCTTTGTATCCCTGACTCTAAAAACCTGGAGGTCAAACTCAAGTCTGCCCTGGTGCTTTCTGACAGAGGCTCCAGGAAGGATCATTCTCCCTGGCTGTGGTGTAGAGCACATTTTTACATCCTGTCCTGTCCTGATTGGCCCAAGGGCTACTGCATGAACCATCTCCTGTTCAAAAGCTTGTTGTTCAGGACCCCACTTAAAATTGTTCTTGTTTCATGTCACTTGATAGAGAGGATTTACAATCTGACTATAATCTGGAATATGCATCCTTCAAAAACTCACAGCACATGGGAAAGCCTGTGTTTCCTTCTAGCTGGTCAGTGGGAACATAGCTGCTATTTTGTTGACCACATTCCTTGGAATCTGATTACATTAATCTTGCCATTTTATTCATAAAAACTGAATTTCCTGTGCAGGTCGCTTGATTTTACTTTGTTTTATGGCAAAACTGGCCTTCAGGAGGATTTGGATTATCTTTTCTCCTTTCTCAAAAACTTCCTCTGCTGTCTTGCCCCACAGGATGATATCATCAATGTACTGAGTGTTTTGGAGCCTCACCCTTTTCCAGTGCAGTCTAGATCAGTCCTTGGCAAATAGTGGGGCTGTATTTCTACCCCTGGAGCAATGTTGAGAATGAGTGTTTTAAGTTCACTTAAAGAATCACCAGCAAAGGTTTAATATAAAAAGCCACATCATGACAAAGTTCATTGGCAAGATTCACTCTATTATTTAATACATTGTTAAAACACAGAAAAAAAGCAAAAAAAAAAAAAATCCAAAATCAGTCAATCCAAATCAAAATAAACACAAAACTATCTATGTGGAGGCTGGGGCAGGAGGAGGGGGAGACAGTGATAGGAAAGGGTAAGGATAAAAAAGGAATATAGAAGACAATCCTGTTGAGTCACAAGCTTCAAAGTAGACTCCCATGATAAACTAAGCCCTGGACTTGACCAACAGCATTTCACTTAAACTTAGCAGCATTTAATTTTAATAGTACTTAACTTAAACTCAATTGATAAGTTAAGCAATTTAGTAAAGGATTCATAGAGAATTTCTATTGGAAAACTGCTCAGACTATTCACTGAGTCTTCACAGAAGTATAGCGAACGTTGTTTATTTCTATCTTTAGCACACTTTTATAGGGTCTGACAAGGTTTGCGAGGCTTAACAAGCTACTATTGGTTAACGCCTCGGTCCGCTTCCACGTCTTCCCGCTGCACAGATCTGCTGAGCTCCCTTTGCCTGCAAAGGGTCCCTGTTCAGAGTGCCAGGTATTGGAAAACCACTCAGACTATTCACTGAGTCTTCACAGAAGTATGGCAAACGTCATTTATTTCTATCTTTAGCACACTTTTATAGGGTCCGACAGGGTTCGCAGGGCTCAAAAAGCTACTATTGGTTAACACATATTGTTTTACATTCTTTTCCAAGTATACAATACCATTGTTTTTCTTTATTCTCACTGTTGCAGGAGAGTTTCAAGGACACTGCCTTTAATATTGTCGCCTGGATTGAAAGCTGGGTCGTGTAGACTGGCTTTTAATAAAATATCATGCTTTTACTCTGTTAAAATGTTTCTCTACAAATTTGCTATACTAAAACAATAATTTACTTGCAGTCCTAGCTTAGTTACAAATCTTAAGTACTTGGAAATCTAGGAGAACATTCCTGGAATATTTGCTACAGCATACGCACATTCACATGTACAAAGATGGTACCTGTGAAAAAAACCCCTCGAATTCAGTGAGATACTCACTTCAGATGCCATTGCATCTTCTCAGTGAGTGAAAGATTGACTCCTGAGGAGTGAGGATATCAGCCCAGGATCCATCGTTGTCATTTGGTGATCCTCCGAGTATAACAAATTTGAGAGTTCGCTGGCTCTGAGAGGCCCTACTCAGAGGGACATTGCTGGTCACAGCCTGCTGCAGTCCAGGAGAGCTCAAAGGATCTTACTTTGGACCACTGTTTGTAGGGTCACAAGAGCGTGGACTTTAGTAGTAATAATTTTCTGTCCTGGCTGCAACTCAGGTCAGAAACTTTCTTTGAAATCTTGATTAAAAAAAAATTATTCTGTAAGAGCCTGAGACGAGAGATGTGGGACATCAGGCATCTCTTCAAAATGCTGTTTATTGTCTAGATGATTTTGCAGCACTCATGTCGTGGGTAAGAGAGCCACACCTCAAGCTGCCAGCTCCAGCTTATAGGCAAGCCTGAAGCCCCTTTAGTTCTGGTTACAATACAATATATATTTTTCTTTGCTGAGCATCTTAATACAACCAATCAGCATCATACACAATACCTTTACTATTACCTATAGCTTATCATAATTACTATCATTACCATATTATGGTCATTACTATCCAACCACATGAGTTAAGTGTGTTAGTTTAAGCTTAAAGTTGTTTTTCTGTTTTCTTGCAGCGGAAAATTCTTAGACCTTTTTTCTACTTGCTACATCAGCATGTTTGTTTGCCTATGGTATCTTCTGCTTTTCCTAAGACCTATTTCTGCTTGGTAAAAACATATTTTTTGTTTGTGGTCAACATATCCTTTGTTCTAGCCGTAAAACCTCCTTCCAGCTTGACTTAACCTTTGCTTTCTTAGTTGTCCAGTAACGACTGGCTCAGCAATTCTTACTTTAGACATCTATTATTCTTCTATATCAAAACTTACTTCCATCTCTATTCCACTTTCAGATTCCACATTCAGAGAGCTTTCTGCTAAGCATACATATCTGTGAAGCTCTCTTGCCAAACTTTAATCTTTCCCAACATTATTCCACTTGGGTTGTTATTCAGGCAAGAAAACTAAGTTTCTGAGGCTGTTCATTAAAAAACAGAAGCTCATTAGACAGCATAGGTTCCTGGGAACAGACAGTGTTTTTGATAAGATCAAGAGGAACTGTTTGTGAAGGCTCCTAACAAGCATTTCTCAGATCATAATGCGGGCTGGTGAGGGGGGTATGCACCACCACAGGCAGTCGTTTCCAAGTGTACTGGACACCCCTCCAGGTGAAAGCAAACTGTGGCTTGCACTCTGCCACTAAAGGAATGGAGAAAAATGCATTAGAAATATCGATGGTGGCACCACTTTGCTGCCTTGGACTCCAGTTCATACTGAAGTTCCAACATGTCCAACACAGCAGCACTCGGTAGTGGTGTGACTTCATTCAGGTCATGATAGTCCACTGCCAGTCTCCACTCTCCACTGGGCTTACACACTGGCTGGATAGGACTATTAAAAGGTGAGCAAGTCTTGTTGAGTACTCCCTGACTCTCCAGTTCACAAATCATCTCATGAATGGGGGTCACAGAGTCCTGGTTGGTGCAGTGTTTTTGACAGTGCACTGTTGTGGTAGCAATCGGTACCTGTTGTTCTTCAACCTCCAGGAGTCTTACAGCAGTAGGGTCCTCTGAGACACCAGGCAAGGGATTCAGATGTTGAATTCCCTCTGTCTCCACATGTCACAGGATGAGTGGGAGCTTCAGACAAGCCCTGCTTTAGCCTCAGATTTTGGCAGGAGTTTAAATTTAAGGAATCACTCTGGCCCACAAGTTAGAGTAATGGCGAATCAGGTCTGTTTATAAAAATGAATTATTTATTAAACAGACAAGAGAGAACATGAAAGACCTTAATCAGTTACTTAATACACAATATAAAACTAAACTACTAGTAGATTACAGCATAACATAAAACAGTGCATGATATCAAGGTACCTATATTAATGCTAGCAAAATAAATAGTATTGATTAGGAGTCAAATGCAACTTGCCACTAAAATGATGATAATGTACACAGATTTCTTCACTTAACCCCTTGGGAGTAACTGCGATGCAAGCATCCCTACTTATGGGAGAAGCTCCCCACATTTTCAGGAAAATGTATAGAGGATTTCTGCTTTGTGAAAGTTTGGTGTGGCTGTTATAGTCATAAAGTGAGGTGTCTCTTGGTCAGAAATCCAGCTTATTGTCGTGGTTTTAAACCAATAACTAAGAAAATTACTTATTTCTTGCTGTGAGATATGGATTAGAACAAGAGCAAAACAGGCATAAAACTTAAAAGGAAAAAAAAAAGAAAGTTTATTGACAAACTACAATAAGAACACCAGAATAAACTTCCAGAAAAACCTTTTCATCCCCTGTCTACCCACTATTCCCTTGTTCACATGACAAAAGAGACAAAAACTTTGGAACTTTGATGGTTAAAACAGTCCCAATTCTTGCTACAGTCTTTTCACCAGTCTTTATAGAGAAACAGAAGTTTCTTCCTGTTAATTTATGGAGTTTCTCACAAGAAAAACTATTTTTTGTTATAGTTTTCCATTGCTCTAATGTTAGCTGCCCAGAGCTGCTGTTATTAGAGCCCACTCCTCCCATTTTCACATCACTCTCAAGTGTGTATGGGCCATGAGTCTAGGGATGGGATTTTTAAGGATAAGTTATTCAAAGGCAAAAAGTCTTCTTCATCTGTTTCTGTGAGCTTCACTAGAAAACAGTTTTCTCATTGCCTCTCAAGGCTTCGAATCTTCCAGCACTTCACTGTACCATAATTACTCTACTTTTTTACTCAAAATTTACACTTTGAACACTCTATTCCTCCCTATTTACTGTCATGAATTAAAGGAGTGTTTTCAAGACCTTATTGTCCATTTCCATAGTTTTAACAGAAAGATATTTCAGCTTAATTAAAGCATCTTCTTAGTTCTCTACCTTTTCTGAAGCTTCTTTTCTTTCCTGTCACTAGTAGTTTATAAAGTCTCTTTTCATGTTGATCACTCTCTTTTTCTCTGTCTGGATAAAAAGATTAATCCGCAAGTCTCATCTGGGTAATGAAAGAGTTAAAATCTTGCCCAGGCTGTTGTAGGTAGTTCTGTGGCCTCGGCCGGTGCAGGAGCTGGAGCCGTCTGCGATGGAAAGTTCCTCATGGCTGCTCTGGAGAGTGTAGGCGCCGCGCCCAGCCCGCTGCAGGTCCAGAGCCTCTCTCCTTCTTCACTCAGCAGTTTCTTTTCTGAATTTAGTTACAGCAAAAAACCTGCAGCCGAGCCAGAGATCGGCTCGGCCCGGCCCGGCCAGAGCCCGGAGAAAACCCCCTCCACAGGGCCCGCATCTCCCGGCCGGGAGACGCTGGGCCCAGCCCAGTCCCCGCCCGGCCGCATGGCCTGGGCAGGGAACGGGAGGCCTGGAGCTCTGCCACCCTTCCCAGCCAGGAAACAAAGAGAACCAAGAGAGCTCTGGTTTTACACTTTAAGGTAGGGTTCACAAGTTGATCCCACTTTTCAATGGCCTAAACTGCTGTCAATTCTCAGCAATGACCGATAATTGGTCAGGAGAAAAGACTCCAGGCAGTTCCCAGCAACTTAAACTTTCTTAAAGGTAAAGTAACTCCATGACACTTATCTTCCAGATCTCACTTCAACAGTAAGATGTGTATTGGCAGTTGGGAGATGCCAGACCAATATTAACCCCATGGCACCAAAATAACTCACTACAAGACAGCTTACCCTGCTTGAGTTATCTGACTGGTTCACAAACAACAGATAAGCTCTTGTTATGAACGCACTCAAGAGAGTGATATGGTAAAAAAATTTTATTAATTACAGCAAGCAAGCAATAAGCAAAAATCAGCGCTGGGCGGCAGGGGAGTCTCTGCTCCATCGGCTGCCACGCTTCCGATTTCCGTGTCTTCCCTTTTAAGTGGTCCGACTTCCGGGTTACGTGTCCTTTCTCGGGTGTCTCTGCGCATGTGCCTCCGGTCACTGGTGGTCGCTTTCTGCCTTCTGGTGGTCGCAGGATGAAGATCAGGAGTCTTCCTCTTTTGACCTTTCCTCACTGTTCTCCTTTTAAGGCTTATCTGAGTGGCTTAACTTTCTGGAATTCAAGAGAGCTTGCAAGGCTGTTCTTATAATTATACAGGCGTCAGCAGCAGCCTTCAACCTCATCCCTATTACACAAAGCATAGTTTTGCAAAGCATCGTATCTTACACGTTTAGGCGAACAAAAGGGTTTCTATTTATTACAATTCCCCCCTTTTTCTATTGCTTACTTTTGTTCGTTAAATCTTTGTAGTTTTGTTTGACATAAATGAATTTTATCTGGGGGCACATTTCCCACACATTTTCCTTTTCCAGTGACTCGAGATAATGTTATTCCTGGGGTGTCTTCTCTTCCTGATTTCCATGAGCAGGCGGCAGGATTAGTGCCGTTTGCTCTTTTTGGTTCTGCTATGGAGCCTATGGCCTCATAAAAGGGTGGGTTAATGTTATAGCATAACCAACATTCTCTAGTTAAATTTGGGTGTGTGTCATTTAACACTTTAAAGGTAGCTTGCAAAATTTTCCAAAGAGCCTTGTTTCCATATTCTTGGGGTGTCCCTATCGTGATTGTTATTTGGGTGCTATTTTCTAGTTTTTCTGAATGGTTATTTTGATTCCTTACGTTGGGGTCTACTGCTCCCCACACCACTGGATTCGGTCCAACAAATCCCGAATCATGGGGAACTACTTCTTTCTTTATAAGAATGTGCACTCCCCGATCCCTTCCGGGTTCCCACACCCTGAGACCCCAGGTTCGTCCTAATAACCACCCAGGGTCTTGGGATTGTGTTATATTGATGTAGTGAAATTTGCAAGTCCCAACATATGTTACTGCCCCCGAGGGACCTATCCAGGGTTTTATGCATCCGTGTGGACCCCTTTCAACCTTTAGATACTTATCTGGGTTCTGTACCTTCCACCCCATGGAAATTGTCTCACAGCCCCAATATATACAATAAAATTCGCCAGGGTAATTACAATATCCTCTGCCTGGATTAGAAGCTGGGCACATATATAGTACCTTATACCCAGGCGGTTTATAACTAGTACCCTTCCACTCAATGAGAGAGTCTAGTGTAACTTGAAAGCTAGGGGCTTCAGAGGTGATCTGTGATTGGATAACGACCTGGTCTTCCCATCGGATTAAGGACCAATTGAAGGGCTCGTGAGTCTTGCTTGTACTAATATTAAATGTGCTAATTAAGATTATAACTGTTACTGACTTCTTTAATGAGCATTGGCTTCCCCTACTATAATAGAGGCTTTTCTTTTGTGAGGTGTCAATTTGGATTCCCCAGAAATTACTTCGCTGGGTTGTCTCATTCCCACTCTTGTGGCATTTCCAGAACCATGATCCTTTGGTCCCATGTATATTGGAATGCTTCCCTCCACGGTTTTTTACTCCTCTGCCTTCCTCGTCGACCCGGTTGCCTCGGGACACGGGGTGTACCATCTTCTCGACAGCAAGAGTACTCTTCAGGAGGGGAATTATTTCCTCTTTTATTAATTCTTTGTATGTATTTTTCCCAACTTTTATGCTTTATTAAAGGGGTATAACACCCTAATTTCTGGAGCCACCGTCTGCACAACCCAGCTACTATATTTGCTACAAAAGGCGTAGGTTCGTTTGGATGATAACAATAATACAAGGGATTGACCCCTTTTGAGTAGATGGCCCACCACTTCTCTGATCCCTTTTCAAATTCTCCTGCTTGTATTCTAGTTACTAGAGCCCAATCAGTGAGATCCCTCTGGGCATTGTAGCAAGAGCTACACACGCCTCTTGGTGGGTAGCCTCTATGACAGTGGGTCCACCAGAGTTCTTCACATATTATACATTTAAAACAGACAAAAGGGTAACAATTTTGGCATAACGTACAGCCTATTTTAACACCTCTATTATATATTTCCTCACCACTAGATGGAGGTATCTTATATTCTATATAAAAGCCTTTATGGAATTTATTATTCATAAGTTTCTAAGCAAATTAATAGTTCTGGGATGTTATTTTGTTCAGGATATCTTAAGTCTCAAGTCCCCAGCCGGGCTACCCACTTCTCAGTTATTAGATTTTGGTGGTTTCACAGGTCCTTTTATTCGACTCGCATGTGTCCAGCCTTTCTCCGCTGTTAGAACTGCAGAGTCAGTTGTTAGTAAGACTTGATACGGCCCCTCCCACTTCGGTGTTAGGGGATTTTCTTTCCAACTTCTTATCAGCACCCACTCTCCGGGTTGTACCTGGTGTAATATAAAATCCAATGGTGGTCTTTGAGCTAGCATCCCTTTTTCCCACAATGCCTTTTTAAACTTCATTAATTTTATCAAATACTCATTGATGTATTGATCACTCACATTTGGATGTGTTTGAACTTCTTCTATATTATAGGGCATACCGTATAACATCTCAAAAGGGGAAATTCCCAAATCTGCCCTTGGCTGGGTTCGAATATTCAGAAGGGCTAGTGGAATACACTTGACCCATGATAGTTTTGTTTCCATTACTAGCTTAGTAAGTTGCTTCTTTATTTCTCCATTCATCCTTTCCACTCTCCCTGAACTTAGAGGGTGCCAAGGGGTGTGTTGTTCCCACTTTATTCCTAATGCTTCTGCCACTTCCTGAGTTATTTTTGATGTAAAGTGGGGACCTTTATCAGAGTCTATTGTCTCTGGTACTCCATATCTGGGGATTATTTCTTCCAATAACACTTTTACAACTGTTCGTGAAGTTTCCCTTTCCAGGTTTGATCTCTACTTTCTCTCACAGCAGCCACCATCATCTTAATTTGCCGCTTCTGAGCCTCCTCTTCTCTCCTAACATACACTTTTTGTGCCTCCCGCAAAAGCTCATCCAAACCTCTGTCTTGCCACCCATCCAATTTTTCTATCTTCCTCCGGATATCCTCCCAGGCTTTTGCCACAAATTGTGCTTTAAGCAATGCCTGCCCCAATTGGGTGTCTGGATCCATTCCTGAATATAGTTGAAAATTCTTTCTTAGCCTTTCTAACCATTCTGTAGGAGTTTCATCTTTCTTCTGTCTCTCATTAAAAGCTTTATTGATATTATGACCCCTCGGGACTGCTTCCCTAATCCCTTGAATTATAATAGTCCTCAAATCCTGCATATGTACTCTGTGCGCTGGATTTTGATGATCCCAATGGGGATTTTAGAGGGGCCATTTTACATCTGCCAGTGGTCCCTGGGCATGCTGAGCATCCCAAATGCGCATTCCTTCCCTTCTAATCATGTTTTTCTCTTCTGCCGTAAATAAAATATTTAAAATAGATTGTAATTCCTCCCATGTATACATATTGGGTCCTAAGAATTGATCCACTCTTTCTGCAACCCCCAATGGGTCTTCCAGCAAATGCCCCATTTCCTTTTTGAACTCTCTGACATCCCCCGAACTGAGAGGGACAGATATAAACCCTATTCCAGCTTGGGGACCACCCATTGGCATTTCCCTTAATGGGAATAGGTTCTCTTGTTTCTTTCTGGATCTACTCCTGGTAACAGGTCCCACATCTGGCAAGTCTAAATCCTCCTCCTCGGGGTTCGGAGGGGGGGGACCTGTGGAGGAGGAGGTGGTACAAATGGAGGGGGAATTATCAAAGTATCTTCTTTCCGAGGTTTCTTTTTCTTTCCCTTCCCCTCCTCCGAATTCTCTGTCAGCTTAAATATAAAAACCTCGGAATTTACTACCCAGATCTCTGCATAAGCACTTTCCTCTGAACTAAAGGGGATCTTTGTGTTTACCCAGGAATTTAACTTTTGTCTAACCCAATCTTCGGTTGATCCAAATATAGGCCAAAATACCTTCTTTGAAATTTCCTTTCCTCCCCATACTTCTACACAATAATGAATCATTTTCGCCTTATCTTTATTTTCTGTTCCCGGGAAATACTGCCAATTTTCTAACATATAACCCAACGGACTATCTCTAGGTACCTGTGGGAGTTTAATAGATACAGGGGGCTTGCTTTTCCCCTGCCCCATTCTTCCGGAGTGCCTTCCAAATCACACAGTCTCTTTCGCTTCCCCTCGTTTGTGGCCCACGCCCTCGCGGACCAATGGGAGACGCACTAATGAAGGGTCCGCTCTCACTTGGGGAATCTGGCTGCCAGTCCCCCTCTCACACACACACCACTTCGCCGCACTCCGGGATCCCGACCCCGACCGAACGGTTCCCCGTTATACTCACGCGTCCCACGTCCCGCGTCTTCGTCCGGACTCTGTGCACAGATTTTAAGGGGTCGACCGGTCTCCCTTTTGCTTATTGCTTTAAATTTAGGTTCGTCGGTGCAACCGAGGCAGAAACCGGCCCTCCGCCGGGCCGCTAAATAATAGTGGGGCGCCCCCCGGTAGTGCCGAGAATCTGTCCTACAGATTGCATCCGAGTCACGGCACCAAATTGTTATGAACGCACTCAAGAGAGTGATATGGTAAAAAAATTTTATTAATTACAGCAAGCAAGCAATAAGCAAAAATCAGCGCTGGGCAGCAGGGGAGTCTCTGCTCCTTTGGCTGCCGCGCTTCCGATTTCCGTGTCTTCCCTTTTAAGTGGTCCGACTTCCGGGTTACGTGTCCTTTCTCGGGTGTCTCTGCGCATGTGCCTCCGGTCACTGGTGGTCGCTTTCTGCCTTCTGGTGGTCGCAGGATGAAGATCAGGAGTCTTCCTCTTTTGACCTTTCCTCACTGTTCTCCTTTTAAGGCTTATCTGAGTGGCTTAACTTTCTGGAATTCAAGAGAGCTTGCAAGGCTGTTCTTATAATTATACAGGCGTCAGCAGCAGCCTTCAACCTCATCCCTATTACACAAAGCATAGTTTTGCAAAGCATCGTATCTTACATGTTTAGGCGAACAAAAGGGTTTCTATTTACCACAGCTCTTGTGGAGGGTGAGGTGCCCTGCTACACCACAGCAGCTATCCCAAAAGCCCAACAGATGCCCTTTTGGGCCCTTGAAATACCCTCTTCTGAAGTAATCTATGCCAAGAATGCACAGGGCCTGTGGGGTGTTTTTGCCATTCATTCCCTGTCAGGCTCACTTCAGTTTCCAGTACAGTCAGCTGTTGGGATGCCCCTGTCCCCCTAGAAATAGAGATGCATTCTGTTTCCATGTGTCTTGATGGTATCAGGGTACATTGTGCACCAGTGTCAACTAAAGCCTTATACTCTTGTGGGTCTGATGTGCCAGGCCATGGGATCCACACAGTGCAATAGATTTGATTGTCCCTTTCCTCCACCTGGCTGACCCTTTTAATCATAGAATCATTGAATCATAGAATGTTAAGAGGTTGAAATAGACTTCAAAGATCATCGAGTCCCAACCCCCCTGCCATAGGCAGGGACACTGCACACTAGACCACATTGCTCAAGGCCTTATCCAACCCAGCCTTGAACACTGCCAGGGATGGGGCAACCACAGCTTCTCTGGGAAACATCTTCCAGTGCCTCACTGTTGAGATGAATAATGAAGAATGGGACCACCATGCTTTGAGATGTTTACTGCTCATGTAAGCCAGATAAGATGTCAGTCTGAAGGTGTGAGATTTAGAGGAGCAACAAGTCAGCCATAGCTCAAGGTAGTCACGGGTTTCTTCTTCACAGAGCAATATATAACATTTTGGTTCAATAGACAGTTAACACAAAACTTGTTTCTACTTATTAACCTATCACCTTTGCTTAATTTTGCTGCACTGCGTCTGTCTCTTAGCCACTAAGCTGACAGGTCACGTACTCATACACACATCTCTATTATAGTTTCGAGATCCATAACCTACTCTATAAATCACACTATTACAGTTCAAACTTCAAACTATTTTACTTAATTTCTTACTTAAGACATATTCTTACTTATAACTATAGGAACATAAGTTTATAATTTTTCTACTTAATGTTTGTGTACCTTTATCATCACATTAACTCAAGCTCTTTCCAAGGCTGCAGATTAAACCCTTCAGCATCTGTGGAATTTTCTATTTTTCTATTTCCTGCATCTCTCTGCCCCCTCTGCACTAAAAATAAACTCCATTAATGGATTTTCTGGAGTGATAATAGATAAGCATATGGTATCTAAACCTGAAGCATTAGCTAAAGTCACACAAACATTGGTTCTGGGCAGACTAACTGGCAAAACTATACTACTAAAAGCAAACAAAGCAAACAAAGTAAAAAACAAACAACATCTGTTTGAACTCCATATTTTTCTAAGATTATCTTTTGGCAAAAGGTTCTTCTCTCAAATTTTTAATTTTCAAGCAAATTTTTTAGCATATTCTCTTTTTTTTTTTCCCAATCTTGTTGATGGAGTAATCAAAGATAAGATACAAAGTTATTCTGTGCACATTCAATTTTTTTAAAAAAAAATTGGACATGTGATTATTTTGCAAATTCTTTCTTATATTCTTCTTCGAGAATAAGAAGGTAAGGACTAATACCACACTTTTGCCAAAAGAGCTTTATAATACTCCTGTTTTTTACACCCTTTACATTGATATAAAACCCAAGGTTCAGAGATTTGCAAATAGAACAAAAATAATGTCCAGTGTCTCCCAGGGAAATGAAAAAATTACTATTGTTTTAAGGTCTAAATAGTTGAGACTCCAGATGTTCTGTTTAAGCAGGCAAAAGTTTATCATCTGAAAATGTTGATCCTTAACATCACTGAATGTTCTTTCAAATCCTGAAACAGAGAATAACTGAAAAAAAATTAGTAAAGACACGACATTATGACAATAACATAAAACCTCTGTTGGCAAACTGTCTGTGTAGTTTTCAGACATAACTGTGTCCCAGCAGTTCTACTTCTGATCTTGTTTTGAGTACTAAGGCTGTATGGTGACATCTCTCTTTACTGGGTATCATGTTTTCGGAGGCAGTCTGTCTGGTCAGATGAATAGGTGACTCTTTTGAACCTGTCAACAAAACATAGGCATCTCTCTTCTTTAAGTTAATGAGCATTTAGGCTTAGCTGTGGTACACTTAATTGTGAATTCAGATTTTGTGATGTTTTCTAAATTTTTGGTGCAAATATTTCATTATTCAAAATGAATTGTGGTCTAAATTTCTAATGCACATACTACATTAATTGAACGTTCTTAGGGCATCAATTCCTTTTGCTTTTAAAAGTGAGATGGGCTTTTATCATGCATATGAATATAAACACAAAACTATACACAACATGAACAAAAACTTAAAGTAGTTAGAAAGTAATTAGATAATAAACTTTATTAATAACATATGTGATATAGAACTACTATTAACCACTAAAACACTGTACCAGCATCTCAGAGTCTGCAAACAGCTGATAAACCTCAAATTAGTGAAGGATTGGATAACCACCTCTGGAAATGATTCTCCAAGCCCACTTCAAAATTGATCCAACTGTCATACTAATAGGGTCAAATTGCCAAGTCAAAAGTGACTTGAATATTGATTTCATACAGGAAACATCTGGATCTGTTAGCAAACATTCCATCCAGGTAAAGTCAAGGCTTGGCCAGGGCCTTAGGCTTTAAACTGGAAAGATGTCTCTTAACTCATTTGCAAAACAAGGTTCTTAATAATAGCAGCTATGAGATGCTTAAAGCACAGCAAACTCTTGAAGTGCATTTGTATAAAGCAAATGATCAGAAGCCTTAGGCAACAGACCAATAGAACTATCTAGCAGTTTGTTTAATCTGAAGTTTCTCTCATTGTAACTGACTTTCAGCAACTATACATTTTTCTGGAATTTTGGAAGCACTGAAAAACAATAAAACTACACTGAATTAGGAAAAATCAAGCTTTCTTAAACAAGGGAAGGAGTTAAAAAGTAAGAAAACCCTGTACATGAACAGCTGTATAACTTAAGGAGATGCATCTGCAGTTAGAATACAGAAAGATCTCAAATGACATGTGTCTTAAAGGTAATTTCATAAAAATTAAAAAGCATATGAAAAGCCGGCTATAAATATAGCAATAATATCTTATGGATAATACTCATCATAAAAATCTGTAAATTCACATTCTACAATGAATATATCAGCAGTAAGTGTCTGAGGAAGTTAATATTTTCAAAACATTCATGTCTCAATGGCAAGAAGTGAAATAAGGTAAAAAAGTTCTAAACTTTCTAGTATGAATAACAGTCACTACTCTTGTGTTACCTATAGAAAACAAAGCTAGTAGAGATTGTAACAAATAATTAAACCTTCGATGAAATGAAGAGTGCAACAGACTGTATCATCTTCCATCCACAAGCAGGTGTTTATCAGTGTTCCATCACAGCTGTTTCAGTTGTAGTCATCCTCATCTCCCTAGGAAAATAACTATACTTTGCAGTTTAGACAAATGTCTTTTAACAAAAGTGAGACAATTCAAATTAAACAATATTCAAACCTGGTAAAAATTAATTTTGACAGAAGGAAATAACAAAACTTAACCTGAAAAGAATATTAAAGTGATCTTTTAAACATGATATAACATGGATTTACTATAGAGATTATAAAGATGTAACAAATACATTATGATTTTATGTAATTTGGCCTTGAGAATAACTCATAATAACTGCAGATATTATTGAAATTACTCATTTGTAGTAGGAATTTGCCTGGTACGGGCTTAAGTTTATTAGGACTTTTCAAATGTAGTTTTACTAGAGAAAAAAACACAACAACGCAGGGTTTGGAAAATTGCCATTCAGCTTTTGTAGCACTTTGCAGAAACATTAAGTCAAATTTTTAATTAAACTCTTAAGTCCAAATAGGTAGATATACTATCATGTGTTTTTTATAGCAAAAAGATTCACATTGAAATTACCTTATTAAAACTGTGTGAAAAAATAGCAAACAGGTAATATATGGTTAACTTAACTTTGTCTTCTTGTACAGTAAAGTTTTCCTAGTTAATTATTTTTTAAACCATTAATATCTTCTGTAGATAACATGAATTGGAAGGTCATTTTATCAGTAGCTGTAAATCAGTCAATATTTTGACATTAGGTTTTAAAACTAATTATTGCAAGGTAACTTTTTAATTCTGTTAATATTTATTCTAAACATTTCTAAAGAGGGTTTTTTTTTAATTTTCTAAGGAGTTGCAGTAATTTCTCCAGTAAAACTGTAAAATCACAGGAACTCATAATTACTTAAAAACACCAAATTAACTATATAAGGGTATATAAAGACATTTTAAGAAAACAATGAAACATGACTTTTTAACAAACTGGGTACTATCCCGGCGCTTCTTCTTGAAGAGGGAGCGGGGGGACTGAATACCCCGCTCTGCTGCTGTTATCTCTAGAAGGATCGAGCCTATTCTTCACCATCCTCCACCTACTCTCGCAGAGGGGAAAAGCAGAAAGAAAAAAACCCACAAAGTTAACTTTAACAAACAGTTCTTTCTCTCAATATAGTCTTATCTCTCGTTTGCAGACAGAGGGAAAAGGACACGATTTTACAAAAACAGGCGATATTAAGTAAAGAGCCTCTCTGAACCAGGTGGTAGCAGTGGCAACTATTGCAGCTTATCAACCTTTAATTATAGTAATGAATTTCGAAGTAGATACCATATAGTTACCGATTTTTTGTCTGTTTTGTCTCCCTTTGAAGCTTCCTGAGCCACCATGGCTCTGGCCAACTGTTTCTGTAATTGCTGATATTTGTCTAGCGTGGCCTTGGAGCTTCTTCTGCAACGGCTCTGCCATGGGGGTGCCTCTGCTCTCTGCGCTCGCTCCGACACTCCCCCACGCCCCCCTGGGTTGGGTGGAAAACAATCTAAATCTGGCTCCTCTTCATAGGTAGAGTCAATATATTGCCCCTGTATGTCCAGAATCAATTTAAAAGTATTGGATATCTCTTTATTTTCTTCTCTCTGACTCTCCCCCCCCTCTCTAAGGGTGGCATAGCCAACAAAGCTTGTTCAGCAGTGGGAGGTAAAGATGGCTGCTGCTGTGATGCAGGTAAAATTACGGGGTTCACAGCCTGTGTAGATTGCTCATTAACGATCTTAATTAACAAAAAGCATGGAAAAAGCAGCGAAGGTAGGCGATCTCCCACAGCATTCCAGAGAAACTTTTTAAAAGCAGTCTCAAGGTCCATATCAAGCAAGTTCCACTTCATCCAAATGAGAAAGCTTCTTAACTCTTGCTTAGGAGGATAATTACTTTTTATAAATTTTTTTAAATTTATGATAAACATCCCTCTATTGCTTTGAAATTTTATCACTCATCCAAAGTTCCCCAGTCCTCACTTGACTCGTCCAGGCCAGGGATGAAAACGAGCACCTCTGCTGTCCTTGTTCAGCGAGAGACTGCATAAGTTTCTTTTCAACTGTTTCTTGGTAGTCATTGGAGCCTTCCTTTCAGACTAAAGCTTAATTCCCAGGATAACGTACACTGGGGCTTTCTCGACTGCTAATCCTAGTGATCGACCTCACCGAGGCACCAGATTGTCAAGATTAAAATGAGGAATGGGACCACCATGCTTTGAGATGATTTATTGTTCAAGTAAGCCAGATAAGATGTCAGTCTGAAGGTGTGAGATTTAGAGGAGCCACCCTTACAGTAAAAAATTTCTTTCTTATGTCTAACCTAAATTTCTCCTCTTTCAGAAGATGATGAAGTTTCTTTCAGAAACATAATTTCCATGAGTGGCTTCTTCCCTCCTCATTAAGTATCAATTAATGCAAAACCAGCACAAATTTGTACCCATTTCTCCTTGTCCTATCATTACAGTTCTTTATGAAGAGTCCTTCTCCAGCTTCCCTGTAGGTCCCCTTCAGATACTGGAAGGCTATGAGGTCTCCATGCAACCTTCTCTTCTCCAGGCTGAATAACCCCAACTTTCTCAGGCCCCCAACTGTCTTTGTAGGGGAGGTACTCCAGTCATCAATTTCATGGCCCTCCTCTGGACATGCTCAAACAGTTCCATGTCTTTCTTATGTTGGAGACACCAGGACTGTATGCAGTACTCCATATGAGGTCTCACCAGAGCTGAGATTCGCCTTGGACCTGCTGCCAACTCTCCTTTTGATGCAGCATGACACAGTTGGCTTTCTGGGTTGCAAGAGCTTACTGCTGCCTCATGTTGAATTATTCCTCAACCATCACCCCCAAGTCTTTCTCTGCAGAGCTGCTCTCAATCACTTTTTCCCTCAACCTGTCAGTGTGTCTGGGATTGCTGCAACCCAGGTGTAGGACCTCACACTTCACTTTGTTGAACTTCATGAGGTTTGCATTGGCCCATCTCTCAAGCCTGTCATGGTCCCTCTAGATGGCATCCCTTCCCTCCAGCATGTAGACTGCACCACACAGCAAATTTCCTGAGGCTGCACTCAATCCCATTCTCCATGTTGCAAACAAAGATGTTGAACAATATTGGCCTCAGTACTGACCCTTGAGGGACACCACTGGTCTCCACCTGGACAGTGAGCTGTTGACCATAACACTTTGTGTGTGATCATCCAGCCAATTCTTTATCCACCGAGTGGTCCATCAACCAAATCCATGTCTCTCCAATTTGAACTGTCTCTTGAAATAGTACTGGTCATAGTACTCATTGCTCACTTCTTGTAATTATGATCAACTTGAGGTTCCTTCAAGAGGATCAGGAATAACATCAGCCCTTCTATGCTCTGTGAGGAGTTGCCCGCTGGAAACTGGAGCAGCGTTTATTCTTGAAGAAATTCCTCTGGTGGTTGCTCTTCCTTTCAACTTATGTACCTGTGGTCCTAGGGCAGACATGGGGTTTCCATCCCACTTCCTCATTTCCTCTCCATGATCATGAATGTAAAATCACAGAATACCTCAAGGTTTGTTCCATCTCTTAAACAGGGTAGTGCTTGTTCCAAATAGCAGAAATTCTTGTCTGTACTGGCAGGGCATGGGACATTTCCTCTTTAAATTGCTGATGGTTCTTAGTGTTTCTACAGCCAAGATGCAGGCCTGTAGGAGGGAATACAGACTTTCTTCATATTGCCAGAGTTGGGCAACCAAATTATTCACTGTTTGTTCATGACATCACTGCCAATGAGTTGACCTATGACGATGGCATGCTCTGCAGAAACTTCTATCACATGGGTTGTATACAGTGGACCTCATCTGGATCTAGAGGGGATTGCTCATTATTTGAATCCCTATGGAGTACTTCCAGCACAGCAAATTTTCTCAGGTTTTGGATACCTTTCTCCATGGTATTCTACTTGCCTTGGTGCACTGATAGATCATCCTTGAAAAGGTGCCTTTCCCTCATGCTTGACAGGAGTCGCATCCAGAGGATGAGAGTTTCTGTCCTCTTCCCAATGCCCTTGTCACATCCTTGTACAGGGGTCCCAGCTGCTTGTCTTCACTACCCTCTAGTTTCCAACTATGGACTGCTCTATCCCAGCATCAGAGCAGCCAGGTCACCAGGGGCTCACCCGATTGGTGGCTGAAATCTTATCGCATATCTCGCAGCTCACCAAGTGTCAGGTGATTATCTTCGATTCTGCCTCTTCCTCCTGTTGTGAGGGCCCTGCTTACTCCTCTTCATCCCTTACTAAGTGAACTGATTTTGTCTTGGATTTTTTCTTCTGTATAGGGGCAACTGCTACTGGAACGGGTTATTCCTCTAGTTCAGCTGCAGTTTGAGTGGCCATGGTGCCTGTTGGTCTGCTTTCCTCCTCCCCCTGAGGGTGCTGTCTAGTGATGAGGAGTGTCCAATAAATAGCAGCCAGGGCCCAGCACACTGGGCCCAGCACACTTCATTGCTCTCTGTATACAGCACAGTATTTTCCATTCAAATATTCTATGACTTTATCAGGGTCCTGTAGTTGTTCAGGGGTGAACTCCCAAAACATTGGAGGAGAGAATTTCTCCAAAACCTGGCCTGTTTTCTCCCACATTCCATGCCACTCATGACTATTTCCCCTCGGGGCACATCTTTGAATGACCTTCCTAAAAATCTCTTTCTTGACTCTAAACATAGTTTGAATCGCACTGAGGAGACCTGGCAGACTTAGCAACAAGAACATGCTTTCCTTAACATCCAAGGGAAATTCTAAATTCTCAAAAGCTTTTGTAACGGGCCTGAAGGAGGAAAAGGCAGTGAAAAGGTGCAGAATATCATTCTCATCTGTTCCCCCCACAGACTGGGTACAATTATTAATGAATTCCCAGAGGTAGCATCTGAGGTAAGGACAGGAGAGCGGCATTGAATACACATCCCAAATATCCCAACTTATTCAGAGATAAGCTTCTTTATTACATGAATGATAAGCAGATAACAGAAATAAGCATAGAAAGGCAATGCATCAAATCATTACTACAGACTACAGCTAGTGATTAAGAAAAGATACATCACTGTTGTAATGCAGTTAGGAAAAATGGTATGACCCAATAAATGTACCCCCGAAAATGTAGACTTGTAAGTTACTTTCCCTTATCTTGTTCTCCCCAGTTCCCCTTATTGGTTGTGTAAATCTCCCCCACCCCTTTCCCCTGCCTTCAAAAAGGACTGCTTATCAATATCTCTTCTTCTTTCCCTCCTGCAACCTCACCCCGAAGGATCCCAAGAAATAAAGCTGTAACTGCCATCTCAGCTAAGGGAAAGATCTCGTTTTTAGGATCTTCTTTGGCAAGCTAATCTAACTCCCCTGTCTCCCTGGCTACTGCGGGGCGGACAGTAGTGGCAGAGGGGCAGGGGACCTTAGAAATTATAGCACATCACCAGTTACCCTAATAAGTTACCATCATTGTGGTCCATACTTCAGCAAAGGACCAAAGACACCCTCCTGCTAATTGAGAAATCCTACATAGGGCATCTGCTCATAGGTAAGGCTTCTGATCCTGCTACAAAGGGCTTTTACTTTTATATTGTTATTTGTATAAGGGTATGTGACCAGATGTTTATTTCAGAACTTTGTGGTCTGGCATACCTGTCTGCCAGCCAGATGCCTGGGCATGTCAAGCACAAAGCCCCTGTTTTCCTAAAATTTCATATGTTGTTTTGAAAAGGTACTTAGTTTCGAGACAAATTCTAGTAGAAAAAATGCTCTGAGTGTTTTTCTCTAAAGGGAGAGGACTTCAATAATTCCCCTTTCTTCCGTTAATGAGAGGAATAGATACCAGGGGATGAAAGTGAAAAAAAATACTGTTTATTAGGAAAAAAACCCAAAAAAAAACCCCCCCAAAAAAACCCCAAAACCCAGT
Organism: Pseudopodoces humilis; assembly: GCF_049639895.1. Lineage (NCBI taxonomy): Eukaryota > Metazoa > Chordata > Aves > Passeriformes > Paridae > Pseudopodoces > Pseudopodoces humilis. The sequence continues at coordinate 2,477,826 of NC_142211.1, read as the reverse complement.
GCCTGCAAGGCACAGAAAATGAAAGGAAAAAAAAAATTGAAACTTACACCCCATCCCCACCTCTCCGCGTGGCTGAGAGGCAAAGATGGTGACTGCCCTTCTTTGTCCATGGGGACAGGAGGAGAAAAGAGTTCACAGCAGCTAGGAACCTGTTGGATTTCTGGTGTTGGTCTTCTCCTTGCAGCAGACAAATTTGGTGGATTTTAATGTCCTTTCTCATGTCGGTTCAGCTCCTCCAAGGTCTCGGGTTCCGGGCAATCCTGCTGGTTCCCCAGACGGGCCACGAAAATTAAACAAAACAAAACAAAACACCCCAAAAACAAACAAAAAAACCCCACAAAACCAAACAAACAGGAAAACCCCAAACAAACTAACAAACAAAAGAAAAACAAACAACCCAAAAAAAAAACAAATCACCGAGAGGATTCCCGGAATAGCCTCCAGGCTAGGGGAAGTGAGAGAAATGAAACTCTCTCTTTTAAAATTTAAAAGTTTAATAAGGAATAAATGGGACAGTAAACAGCACTGGGTGCTTGGCAAATTGCTAGTGGTACGTCAGTTAGCTATAGCAACTTTCCTTATATACTTTTTTATTGCATTGATCAAATGAATATTCATGATGATTATATATTAACACTCCTTTGAGTTCTTTTACATGTTCTGGGAATTCTTTAGCTTGGTTCGACCCCCTGACTTGTCATGCAGTAGTGTAGATTTGATCTTTGGGAGTCGTGTATGTCATTTCCTCACAATGTATATGCCATTTCCTCACAACAACAAACGGGGAATTATTGAGAGCCACAGGGTCCATGGCAGAAGTTCTTTTCACATCCTTTATTTCGATATTATCTGTGTAGTTCCTTCAATGTTATCTAATCATACAGACAGTTTTAGCTATTTTCACAAACTTATCTAAGTTATTCTCACTATTGTCAGTTAGTCACAAAAATAAAAGTATTCTGCAAAAGTTATCATTACAGTCTCTATTTTAATATTTTGCAAAAGCCTAAACTACAATATATGTTTATCATACTAATACATATATAAGCTACACATGGCCAGGGCATTGGCCACAAAAGCTGACAAATTATACTATATCAAAACCAGTTAAAAAGTGATTACAAACTGTACTACTTTAAAATTGTTGGAATTAATAACAATTTGTGAAAGCTAATACATAATAGTGAAAGCCAACAACTGTATAGTTAGTTATAACAGAAGGGAAAAAACTTTTTGCTTCATGCTAGCAAAAAAACCCCCAAACCAATCCAACAAAAGGAACAATGTAGCGTCCCGATCCATGCTGTCCGGAGCACATGGAGAGAGAGAGAACTTGAACAGAGCCTGCACAAGAGCCCAAGGTTCCCTACCCCACTCCTCAGGTCCATCTAAAACCTACAGCAGCTGTTTTCTGGGCATAAAGCAGACAGGGAATAAAGCATCATCATAAAATCACCCCAAGACAGGTACATATGTTTGAAAGTTCACACAGTGGTAAACTGGTTCAGGCTCTTCATAGGGCCTACCACATCATTCGGTCCTTTGACCTCTGTGTGAACTTCAAGTTAATGAATATGGCATATAGGTGCTATCAATCCATTTTAATTTATACCAAATAAAGCAATTAAACATTGTCATTAGTGCAATTATAATAAACACAATTAAGATAGGGTGTACCAATACATCTAATGCCTTGGTAGCAGTGGGTGAATATCCAGGAAAAAAATGATGGGCAGTTTCACATTCGATTTGGCTAGACAGTGATAGCAGTTTGTCTTCTACTATTACAGTATTCATTTGACATTCTGCTAGAGTTTTATTTTGTATTGACAAATGTTTTTGCATATGTTCTGAGGCCTGTAACAAGGTTTTAAGTTTATGTAACAATACACCTATGGAAGTGTTTAGCTCTTTGGGGTGCCAATACATAGTTACTTGTTCATTTATGTCAGGCCAACATACATATGTCAAATTTTGCCAAATTAGATGTGTAACATTTTCTAAACACCCTGAAAAAGCAGTTAAATTATACGTCTGCATAGTTTGTTCATCATTTCTGACAATACATATTTGTTGCAGTCCTATTTCAATAAACATCTGGAAAGAAGGTAATATTGCCATCTTACGCATGTTAATTGAATGTTCTAGTAAACAAGGTTCGTATAGTTGTCATCCCTGTCCACAAAGAACACCATTCGACACGGTGTTACATAAATCTAGATTATTAATTCTGTGTTGCTTGTCAATATACATTTCAGTGAAACTTGGTAACCAATATTCAGGCACTAAAGGAGAGTTTTCTCCAGAGATTACAAGCATTACAACAAATTTGCACATCATTTGGACATTACTAATGTTGTAATGAATTATTTGTCTGGTACAGTATAAATCAGTACATTTTACCATTTGTGGTGTCAGCTGTACCCAGTGTTTTGTTAGAATATTGATTGCCAAAGCAGTTCATTACTACATATTAGATCACTTTCTGCCTTGTTTTTCTGCGTAAGAATATATAATGATTGCAATGTACATTCAGTCCAATTCATGGTTTAGTTAATAAGGTGGTGTTAGGTCATAGGTTGGACTCGATTTCATAGATCTTTTCCAACTTAATTCATTCTGTGATTCTTTGATTCTGTGATTCTGTGTAAGATTTTGATCAGCTTTAAACTGCTCTCATTCTGTCCAATTGAACTTTAAAAATTCAGTATCATATTGTAATGTTTGTCTTGAATGTGGTAGGTATTCACTTAGCTTTCAATCAGAAATTTTGCCCCACATCATATCCAGTACAACTCTATTATTCATAGCCTTGATATCAACAGCATTTACAAAGCCTACTTCAGCTCCTACTCCTCCTAACCAGGTATTATATACCAGGCTTGTTTTTGGCTACACTTTGGTAATTTAGAAAAAGTAATGTTAAAAATTAATCATATGTTTTTGATACTGATGAGCTACATCTATACAAGTGGCTGTGATACTCAATGTAACTGATGAATTGTAACATTGGGATGTCAACACAAAATTCCTATTTTGTCTCCCAATACTGATCCATTTTGAATGGGAGTCCCATTAATGCAGTGTATAACAGCTCCTTCTGTCTTGGGGGAATCAGAGAAGGTATCCCATGATCATTTGTGATTAAAATTGTCACTGTACCTTTAAGTGCGCATTCTTAAAGGTTGCCCAAGAAGTCCCTCTTCTCCCCCCACTTCCCCCTGCAGTTCGGGAGATACTGCACAAGAGGTGTAGGCTCTGCCAAGACTTTGCGTGGGGGTGGGGCCGGGCTGCTACCCTTCTTTCTGTTCGTCGATCAGAGAGAGAGAGGTCGTGTGTGTTACAGAAGGTGTGTGCCAGGCCCTGGGATATTGCTAAGCTGTGATTTTCGGCACTGTGATCAAAACCTACCTGTTTTCTTCTCTGCTCCCCTGCGCTTGGGAGCCCAGAACAACGTCGTGGGGTGCCACCTGAAGCTGGGGCAGTCTCCATTGGATCTCTTTCTGCGCAGTAGTTCAGCACTGCAATCTAGCCCTGCCTACCTTTCCATTATCTGCTGGCTGCCATTGGTGGTGCTGAGGACTGATCGCTGCTTGAGTGCCTGGGGGAGCCACCCCTTCCCCCTTTCCCTTGCTGGCTGCGAGTGAGCCACTGCATCCTTTGCCTCATCATAGCCAACACCGCCCCCTGTCGACTGCGGTAATAACTACACCAAAGGGGAAACGCTTAGTGGGTGAGAAACATCTGTTATTGTGTTGTGTGATGTTTTTTCTGTTATATATATATATATATATATATTCTAGAAAAAAAATGTTTTTCCTTTTCCTATATTTTTGCGTGAAAGCCCTGTAATTTCATAGTTACAATACTTTGGAGGGAGAGGTTGTCTTTCCATTCCAGGAAGGTTCCTGCCTTCCTTGGCAGACATTAGTCTTTTAAACCAAGACACTGTCTTGTACAGGAAAAGGGAAGATAATGCATTAATTTGAGTATTGTTACTATTCATACAGCCATAAAACTTTTTCTTATTCTTGGACACTGTCCCAGCCATAACTAGATCTATATAGCATTTAAGGATTACATTGGATGTTATATTTGTATTTGAAAGGCATAGAGCATACAGTCGTTCAAAGGATGTTGAGGATCCTGGACTCTCTGCCAAGTGCAATTGTTGGAAAAGTTAATGCAACTATATTAACACACTTAATTGGCTTTTCAGGTGAAATCACCCTGTCCCCATTAGCAGAGTGCCAAAATCCCTTTGCTCCCAGCCCCGGGAAATGGCCGACTAGCTGCAGTCCATCGGGGGTGGGAGGGGTATGGCAAGGACAAAGGTAAAAGACGGAGGAGGCTCTTTTCTCCCTGGACACTGTCCCCAGTTTATTCCAGAATGACTCCAGAGAAAAAAGAGGGCGAGAACATGAATAGCAGGGATTTTTAAACTGAGGGAAAAGGGGGAGGGGAAGGCAGGTTACAGCCAATGGGGTGAAAACGAAGGGGAGGGGCGAGGGGGAAGGAACCAACACACCACAGACCCAGAGGGGGAGCAACAGGGAGAAACTAACTAGTTTAGCGCAACACGACAGTAGAGCTTATCCATCCCCAGGTCATAGAATCGCACAATGCCTTCTCATTTGAAAATACAGCTCCTGGGGTAAAGGCACTTCCCAAATGGACCATGGTGATAAACAGGAACATCAATCTTGGTAGGTTCTATAAAAGAGAAACTCAACACTTCCAATTATTCTCATAAATAACATTACTGTGTGGGAACATATCCTCATTTTTCTTGTCCAGCTTTCATAATAAGATTGTTATTATTTTTTCCTACTGCTATTACTTCAGCAGGTTTGGGGGATCCATTTTTTCATTGGGCCCACACTTTAGCTCAATTATTAAAAGAATTACTTGATCCAAATCCTCTATCACCTTGTACTGTAATTATTTGAGGATTTGGATCTCTTTGAATTTGTGCTTTCAAAAGTGACAATATCAAAAGCTGGGCTAAACGGTCCTTATGACTAAATCTTGGTTCTCATTAATCAAAATGCCTTTTATTCCTCCCTGAAAATCAGCATCAATGATTCCCCCCATTACATGAATTTCTTTAATTGCCAAGATGGATGGTGGGGTAATGTGAAAAAAAAGGTTCATGTGTTTTTATATAAAATTTTAAAAAGTTTAATAGAAAGACAATTAGGAGACAAAAATAAAACAAAATGAACAAATATGGCCAGGTGCCTCAGCATTCAGCCAAGAGCACGCCTTACTAACAAAGGATTGACCCTTAAAAAGAGAAATCTCTTGCATATTCATAAATGCTTATGCATGATTCAAACATTCCTCTTAAGTTTTAGATGTTCCTTTGTTTAGCTTCAACTCCCCCCTCCCCAACAGATCAATCTTCTTGGCTTCATTGAGTCTCACACTCCCTGATAACAGAGGTTAAATAAATTCCTCCCTTGGAGCACTGGTCACTGCTGTCTTAATCGGGATAAAATAATCTAGGAATTCAGGGAGGGTTTCTGACTATCTTTTCAGTCTCTGGGTTATATGAACAAAAGCAGTCTTTATTTTAATACCATGCTACAGCCTAATATATATATACATATATGCGTGTGTGTGTGTGTGTGTGTATTACAGCACTATTTCTAAGTTTTTTCAATAACAGAAATAAAAGAAACTATATTAATACAGCAAAGTTTTCCAACATTATACATATAACATTCATTTTAATATTTGCGAAAAGCCAATAATATAATATGTATCTATAACAGGTAATTAATCCAAAATGTTCCAAGGGAATTTGAATCCAAATACCAGTGCCAACAATCTTAATTTCCCCTTGATTAATTTGTGTTAAACTTAATGCATGTAAGTCTAGTCTTGCTGCCTCAGGAGTAGCCCGGTAAAGTGCTAATGCTCCTGGGGTAATTTCCCAGTTCATAATTGTTTTAGTTACTGTCAAGGGTTTAATTGCAAATTAGGAGTAGTCAGTTGCATCAATGGTGTTTCAGCTTCATCAATTGGTCTATTATTTAATATATGCAATGCTTCTGTTAGATTTACTTTCCAATTTTTCATTTGTCCCTTTTCCAATTTACACAGTGTTTCTTTCAAAAGCCCATTAATTTGTTCTACTAGTCCAGCTGCTTGCAGATAATAGGGAATATGGAAAATCCATTGAATATTTTGTTCTTTAGCAAATTGCTGCACTTGTTTATTTTTGAAATGGACCCATTATAGGTTTGAATTTGTAAAGGAATCCCTTAATATAGGATAAATAAGCCTAAAGTTTCAATAGTACTATGCTGGGTAGCTCTCTTACATGGGTAAGCTATTAAATATACAGAGTATGTATCTACAGCTGCCCAGATAAATCAATATCAACAGTCTTAATGTAACAGACTGTGGTGGGTTTTAGCACTAGCTAAAATCACCAGAGTACTTACTCATTACTTGCTGTGAGATATGGATTAGGAGAAGGGCAAAACAGGCTTAAAACCTAAAAGGAATAAAAAAACTTTATTAACAAAACTACAAGAATAAGAAACATCAGAATAAAACCTCCAGAAACCTTTCCTCCCCCTACCCAACTTTTCCTTTCCCAACTGACACCACAGAGACAAAATTTGGGATGTCAAAACAGTACCAACTATACAATAGTCTTTTCATCAGTCTCTGTAGGGAGAGGAGTTTTCTCTTGTCATGCCATGGAGAGTTCTCCACAAGAAACAGTTCTCTCATGGCTTTTCATTTCTACGAATAGCAGCTGCCCAGGCACAAATTCTGCCATCTCCTCCCATTTTCACAGCCCTCCTAGAGGTGTGTCTATGGGCCATGAACTCAAGGGGTATTATTTTAAGGATGAGTTATTCAAAGACAAAGGTTCCCTTCATCTGTCTCTGTGATCATCTCTGGGAACAGAGGTTTTCTTCTTTTCTCCCTGGGGCAAAGGGTCTTCATCAACTCTCATCTCTCTGTTCAAGCATCTCATGGGATCACAGCTACTCTACCATCTGCTTAGCTTCATCAATGGATACCTTTGCTCGGATGTACAGCTTGAATACTTCATTTCCCCAATACTCTTTCATTAATTAAAGGAGTTATTTTCAGAACATTATTGTCTATCTCCATGGCCCTACCAAAAGAATATTTCAGCCTATTAGAGCATCTCCTCATTCTCCTTCCATCTGAGGCTTGACTCCTTTTACTGACCTTGATGTTTTCATGTTGTCTTTCTATGTGTCACTCCATTCCTTTCTTTCCCTGGAGAGAGGGACAAGGTCTACAGGTCTCATCTGTGTAGTGAAAGGGTTAAATCTTGCCCAGGCTGTGGCAGGTAGTTATGATGTCAGATTTCATGCCAGGCTGGTGCTTTCTCTCAGCCCAGCAGCCGTCCGGAGGGGTGGATAGTCCTCTGCCTGAAGCCGTCTGTGTGGGCGAGGGGGGGGGGGGGGGGGCAGGGCGGGGAGAGTGTTGGTGAGTGTCAACAGCTGTGGCCCAGCCCCACCTGGGGCCGGGGGCCCCCCTGAGAAGGGTTTCAGCCACCCTGCCGGAACGGGACCCAGAGGGTTTTTCGTGAGGGGCCAGCAGATCCCAGCCCAGCTTTGGGGGAACCCCACAGTCTCCATCCCCCACCCGGGAGCCACTGGGGTCTGGGCCAGCCCCCCCCCCCTCCCCAGGCCGCACAGGCCATGGGGGAGCAGGGCCAGCTGCACCAGTGTTCTGCTACCTTTCAAGGCTGGAAAGAAAAGAAGTTCCCGGGTTTGGGTTTTTAAAAGGTGGTATTCACAGAGGTGAACTTACTTTTCAGTGGTGCAAAATGCTGTTAGTTCTCAGAACTGGCCAGCTATTGGCCTGATCTCAAGCACAGAAGAAACTCCCAGCAGCTTCTCTCAAAGAAATGACTTTTGTGGGTGGTTCTTATTGGTTTCCCTAAATGTCAAACTACAACACAGTCCTATATAATTCATTTGCCATATCTGCCCAAGTAATTTGCTCAATTTGTCCTTTAACTAGATGTGGAACTGGCCACTTATGAGTATGCTGACAAACTGTGCAGCTAGTTACAATAGCTTTTTTACCATATTGAGTGAAATAGCTATTCCATGGTCTTGGGCCCACCTGTAAATGGCTTTTTCTTCAAGATGTACACACTTCTGGTGTACCCATTTGCCAAACCCTCATGAGATTCTTATTGAGAGAACTTCAGTTCTACTTGGGATATTGTTGCTAGATTGTCTGCAATAGAATTGTATAGTTGTTCTAATGTATCTGTATTACAATGAGCATCTACATAAAACACAGTGACTTGAGTTTATTAAACTAGCTTCCATATGCTCATCCATAATTCTTTTCCCCAAACTTCTTTTGCATAAATTTTCCAATCCTTGGCTACCCAAGTGGGTAGCCAGGTAGCTAATCCTTGAGCTACTGGCCGAGAGTCAGGATATATGTGACATCTCCCAAAAGTATGCTGTTTAATTGCCATATATACTGCATATAATTCAGCATATTGGCTGCTTTTCCCTTCTCCAGCTGTTTCTAAAAAGTTCTTGGATACTGGATTGCATGCAACCACTTTCCAAAACCTTTTTCCATCTATATACTTTGCTGATTCATCTGTAAGCCATGCACCTTTCTTTTCCTCCTCAGATAATTGTCCAAAAGCTTGTCCCCGCCTATTGGGGGAATTCATGTTCTGGTTTAAACCTTATGAGGTTATGATTTGTCCCTTCAATAGAGGCATTGGCTGTTGGTTATAAAACCAAATGCAAAGAAAAAATCTTACTGTAAAGAAAAAAATCCAAATATTGGCAATGAAAGTACACTGATAGTGTAGTTTTTGAGCTCTGCCTCGTTAAGGACTTTTGGGTTTGGGTTCTTTTTCCCTTTGAACTGAAGATTGACGAGAGGGAGGCAGTTTTCTCTTGTTCAGTCTCAGTTGTTTATTCTTTTCTTATCAGCATTACAAGGAGCTATGTGCACTATGATAGAAAGGGGTAAAATGGCTAACAAAGATCCTCTTCAAGGTCCCCTATATGTCCATTTACCCAATTAACAGATGCCAACTAAATTATTTTTCTTAGTGACCCAATGACCCAACACCTGTGTGCTGCACTATGGTATTTTCTATCCAATCACTTACTACTACCCAAAAACCCCTAGGAAAAGAACATGAAGAAGAAAGAAGAAGGACAAGAGACACCACCTGCTCTGCTGCAGCTGTATTGCAAAGCAAATTCAATTTTTCAAACTGCCACTGCAGTGGTCGGCTCCGCTTGTCCACCCGCCTGTCCCCCGGCTCCGGGCTGGGCACGCAGGGACAGGACCATGCCTCCCTGCGATGTCATGGGCGCCCCTGATGAGGGCTGGCCTGGGGGCGGTGTCGCAGGCGGGGTATAGAGCTCTGGCTGTGCCTGCGTCACTGCTGACGTCACTTTGACTGGCAGCTGTGGCTCAAGGAACACCCCTGCTAGGCGGGGCGCAGGGGCCGCCATGCCCATGGAGGTCCCGGACCGCTCTGGGTCGGGCCGAACCCTCCCGTACCCTCCCAGGGGGGACAGGGCTGTCCACCCCCCTAGGGTCGGAAAGGGACTCGGCTGCTGGCACGCAGGCGGCCAAGGAAGTTTCCCCTCCCTCTTCTGCCTGCAACAGCATACCGAGCCCTGGAACAGCTCCAAAAGAACCTAGACACTCTTGCAAAAGCTCCAAGCCCCCTTTTTGCAGATTCTGACCGCGTTTTAGAATCGCTTCCTCATCTCTGTATAGTTGTTTCTCTGGGCTTTCAACAGGCTTAGACATTCCCTTTGCTACGGTAGAATTCAGGAAGGCTGTCACAGACTTTACAGCGTGCGGGAACAAGAATTCCGCATCTGACTGAGACAAACCTTTCTGTTTTTCTGGACCCATAGTGTCCCTTGCCTGAGTTTCAGAGTCCCATTTACTGGCGATGACTTCATAAGTCACTGCACAAGCTGTTAGAAGTTTAGTCACTGCCTGGTCTCTAAGAGTGTTTTTTTCATATATTCTCACGTTTATCTTCTCCCACAGGCTTGGGGTAAAAATTTTCTGTGAATCCACGTTAGGGAATTCTACCTGTACCCAGGATAGAAGGCTTTTAAGCTCATCCGTGGATACAGAGATCGGGTGCTCCTTTACCATAGTTTCCAAGATAGCCAAAACCTCCCCCTCAGGTTTGGACATGTGTCCCATATTTTTGCTACCTTTTGATGGCTTACCTGACCTCAGGGTCAGCTTTCTCTCAGCTCCTCTATCCGTGATCTGTTCCACAGCTCACAGACATCAGGCTTGGCTTGTCCGCTCTCACCAGCACCGGGATTACTGAGATCTTTTTTTTCCCCTTTCCAGGGAGTTTTCCAGCTTTCCGCTGTCTTCTCTTTTTTCCAGCTTTCTGCTGTCTTCTCTCTTTTTTCCAGCTTTCCGCTGTCTTCTCTCTTTTTTTTTTTTTTCCCTCAAAAGGAGCCTTCAGTTCAAAGTGCCCCACGTTGGGTGCCATTTGTCTCGTTAAGGACTTGGATTGGGTTCTTTTTCCCTTTGAACTGAAGATTGATGAGAGGGAGGCAGTTTTCTCTTGTTCGGTCTCAGTTGTTTATTCTTTTCTTATCAGCATTACAAGGTACAAGGAGTTATGTGCACTATGATAGAAAAGGGGTAAAATGGCTAACAAAGATCTTCTCCAAGGTCTTTTATATGTCCATTTACCCAATTAACAGATGCCAACTAAATTATTTTTCTTAGTGACCCAATGACCAAACACCTGTGTGCTGCACTATGGTATTTTCTATCCAATCACTTACTACTACCCAAAAACCCCTAGGAAAAGAACATGAAGAAGAAAGAAGGACAAGAGACAACACCCTAAATCCTCCATCTTGTCTCCTGTTCTCTAAACTACTTTTTCACCCAGTGATTTAAAAAACTTTCTAATCTACACTCTTACACTTTTCCTATCTAACTTTAACATTTGTTTTCATGTATCACCATGAAAACATGCTCATGAGTTTCATATTATATGAAATTCAGTGTTTGAATCCTAGAACTAAGTATTAGAAACAAGGGCACACACTCTGTATCTCAGACTCCAACAGGTAGTGTCTTTTTTCTTTTCTCTTTTTTTTTCTCATGTGAGTTCCCTTTTATTATTGTTTGTTACAGATAAACAACTGCCCTCTAATTGGACCCCAGAATCTTTGCTAGTTTTGTAACACAAAACATGCCTCAAGCATTCCATTCCTGTGGCTGTCTTCAGCCACAGTAAATTATACACACATATAGTGGTTTTCCACTGAAGTGATTTCTCACAGCACCCTCAGCAAACACACAGATTAGCAGAGCCCTTAGGGTCAACATTCTCTCGTTCTTATCCTGGTTAAGATTCCAGGTGTTTGGTGCCACTCCCACAATTGGCTACCTTTTCATGTAGAGTAGCTACTCCATTCGCTCCTACTTTAGCACAGTGCTGTATATACCATTTCCATTTTATGATGTTAGATTCTTGTACATGTCCAATTCAATGTGTTTTGGAGAGCTCTTTACCTGATGCATAATTAGTATTTCTGAGCTTAAAAATACTTCACACCCTATTGTCATTGGTTCTGTTTCAATTAATGCCCAATAACATGCTAACAACTCTTTTTCAAACAGAGTCTAATTTTTCCCTGCCTCTGGGAGTTTTTGGTTCCAGAATACTAAAGGAACCTTCCTTTTTTCCTTGTTTCTGCTATGAACTCCAATTAGCATATATAGCTCATTTACTGATACATGCAGTTTTACTTCTCCCTCTTCCAGAGGCCACAAATCTAGTGCCTTTTGGATTGCTTCTTTAGCTAACTCAGATGCTTGTTGTTTATCACTCCACTCAAACTAATTTTTTCCTAGTAACTCGATACAAAGAAGCTAGAATTTGTCCTAAATGAGGAATATGTTGTCTCCACAATCCAAGTAATCCAATAAATCTTTGTGCTTCGTTCTTATTTTGATGTATTGCAAAATCTATGATTTTCTGTCAGGTCTTGGGAGGTATTTACCAATTGCCACAATGCCAATGAATTTCTAAAAATGTGATAGTTTGTGTAGGTCCCTATATTTTGTTAGGATTAACCTCCCATCCTTTATTTCTCATATGTTCTACAAATTTCTCCAAATTATCTTGCGCATCTTTCACATTTTTCCCTTGAATTAAAATAACATCAATATAGTGAATTAACTGCATTCCTTCTGAAAGGGTGAACTCATCCAAATGTTCAGCTACTGGTTGTGACATATAGTAGGTCTGTAGCCACCCCTGTGGTAGCCTTGTGGAAGTATACTGCCTGCCTTGCCAAGTAAATACAAATTTATCCCAATGGTCTTTGACTATGGTGATGGTGAAAAAAGCATTAGTAAATAAATGCCAGCACACCAGGTCCCCTCATGTTTCTGAATTTTTCAATTAATATTATTTTATTGGGCACAGCTTCAGTCAAAGGTGGCGTATGCTTATTTCTCTCTAACCCTGTCATGGTTTGACACTGGCCAAATGCCAGGCACCCGCAAAAGCTGCTCACTCACCCTCCCCTGCTGCAGCTGGGCAGAGGAGAGAAAATTTAACAAAGGGTTCATAAGTTGAGATAAGGACCATGAGAAAACAGTCCAAGGGCAAAACAGGCTCAACTTAGAGATACAAAGTTAATTTATTACTAACAAAATCAGAGGAGGATAATGAGAAGTAAAATAAGCCCTTAAAAACACCTCTTTTTCCCCAACCCTCCCTCCTTCCCACTGACAGTGCAGGGAGATGGGGGGGGGAGGGGGGAGTTTTGGTCAGTTCGTCACCCAAGGTTTTCTTCTGCCATGCAGGGAGAGAAGTTGTTCCCCTGTGAGACCATGGGGTCCCTTCCCACAGGCGACAGTTCTCTGCGAACCTCTCCCACATGAGTATACTCTCACAAGCAGTAGTCCTCCCAAAACTGCTGTGGCATGGGTCACTCTTCCACAGGGTGCAGTCCTCCAAGGACAAGCTGCTCCAAGCCTGGAAGCAGGGGCCCCCTGTCTCCACTAGGTCTCCCACTGAATCACAGCCTCCTCTAGGTATCCACCCGCTCTGGCATGGGCACCTCCCCCACAGGCTGCAAGTGGATCTCTGCATCCCTTGTGGATCTCCATGGGCTGCAGGGAGACAGCCTGCTTCACCATGGTCATCACCACAGACTGCAGAGGAATCTCACCTCCAGTACCTGGAGCACCCCCACCTTCTTCACTGACCTTGGTCTCCATGTTGTTTCCCTCACATGTTCTCACCTGCGCACTACTTTTGTTTTGATTTTTTCTTAAATATGTTATCACAGAGGCATTACCATCATCTTTAATTGGCCCAGTCTTGGCCAGCGGCGTGTCCATCTTCAGAGCCATGAGGGATTGCCTCTGCTGGACATAGTTTAAGCTTCTAGCAGCTTCTCACAGAAGCGACCTCTGTGGCCCCCCGCTACCAAAACCCAGGTCATGCAAACCCACAGTCATTCACCATGACCCATCATTTTTCTTAACAGGACATACAGGATTATTCCAAGATGTGGTGATGGGTTTTAACACACCTGCCTCAAGCAAATCTTTAGTTGTTAACATTATTCTTTCTGCCCTCCAGGAATGCAATACTGCTTCAAAGAGACTAATTTTGTGGCTGGGGAATTTTTACTGGAGGCGTTTTTACCTTTCCTACCAGAATATATTTCATACTAATATAGGGCTTGGTCCCAAACTGATACTGTCCATCTGATAATTCTATAATTAAGTCCTTTAAGATATCAATTTCAATTATATACTCAGGGACTGGAACTGTCATCACTGAGTATTTTCACCATGGTAAATTTCCTATTTTCATTTCAAATTGTGTTTGTACAGCTTCAATTTGTTTACCTCCTAATGCAGTTATTAGAACCATTTGGCCCTTAAATCTTTTTTGATTCCCATTAATTAGTGAGGCCTCTGCTCAAGTATCCACAAGGGTTTTAACTGTTTGAGTAGATTGGTTTTTACAAAAATTATGAAGGTCCACATGGGGATGACAATCCTTTCTTGCCCATCCCTGTAATGGAGATTGGTCTATTTCCTAATCTTGGTTATTATATGCTTCTTTTTCCTACACTTCCTGTAAGTACAGCAAGTTAGTATAGAGATGCCAATCCTCCTTCCCCCTGGAACTTCTGACCCACCCATGGGGGAACTTTCTACAGGCAGGTGGAATGACCTGTCAAGGTTGCAAAGGTGGAGCCAATGGCTGAGTTGCATGTTTTGGGGTCCTAATTTTCAGCTGGGAGCTCTGTACTTTCTTATTTAGCTTATTCAGCCCACGCTGTTTGTAAATCATCCACATTTCATTAGTGGAAATTCCATATATATTTTCTTCTACCATTCCATCTTTCAGAAGTGCAGCAAACCTTTCTTTGAAACTTTATTATCCCCTCCAGACAGGGAATCTGACTTATTCCATCCAGATCCAGGTTGTCGCTAGAGGATACAGAATAGAAGCATGGGTCCGAGTCACAACAGCTGAGGTTTCAATCCCAAAGAGTCCAAAGCCTTTATTTTGGGGTTTTCAGCCCCTTTTATAAGGTGTTCCAATACAGGTTAACCTGATTGGTAAAAGGAACAACACCTCTCTTGTCTCATTGGTGGAACAAGAGAAAAACACACTCGGACATCTGCACAACATTGTTTTGAGAACCAAAACCTATTTACAGAAAACAGTCCTTGAGAGAGAAAAGTTTCCCAAAAGACTTTCCCTTGGGAAACAGATCAGCCACTGACAGGCTGAAACTCTCTCAGGCTCAGAAAATCATGTCCACACCAGGTGGCTCCCATTCTCCCAAATCCCCTAACTGCTGCATTTTTTCTATCACATCTCCAATTGAATTTCCTGTTTTATTAATTTACAGTCATGATGGCATTTTTATATGCTAGAGGAGCAGCCTTAATTTATCAATTTCTCATGTGTACTGATAAAACATTTTGTAGCATTGTGTCTGCATCTTGAACCAATGCCTTGAGAAGGCTGACCTAGAACAGAGGCTAGACAGAGTTAAGAATAAAGTAGGTATTTATTGAAAGGCCTTAAAGGATACACCTTGTAAAGTACAAGAGCCTGGCCAGGGCTACACCCAAGATAGACCTAAAAATGGTCACAAAATAGACGACTGGTCACAAGGTCTCACATTTTTATAAGTTTTTGTCCATCTGCATATCAGGGTTAATTGTCCAACCACAGCTTCAGGTTATGAAGTCCCATCCTTCTTGTTTTCCCTCTTCAGTCCACTGTTGTTTATGCTTTTGGGCCTGAAACTTGTAACGATTGTCCTTGGTATCAAGCTAAAAAATTAATTGTTTTGTCTACCTACTCTGTGAAGAGAGCTCACTAACACTTAATATGAAGCTCCAAACTACACACCTAGGTGTTAGCGTTCAGGAACACACATAATCACGGAATGATTATATGAAGGTGCTTTATTGAAGAGCTCTGGGTGTCAGGGGTACACATACCCAAATCTGACCCGATTTGGTTTTGAGTTGAACATGTTTTATACTCTATCATCATACAACTTACATATTAATTATTAAACTAAGATTGTTCTATTGTAAGCATTGTTTTTACCCAAGCATGGATTTCTCGTGATTCCCCCTAGCCCCCTAACATTGTTCCTCATGTTCTTTAAACTATATCTACTCACATGTAACAATTGTATCATTTATCATATACTGACTACACAGGTGCAGTTTGACCTGATCTTTAGCAAGCACAAGGCCTAACATTTCTCAGGGCCTACTTTTCCCAGGGCTTTCCAAGCCTAACTTTCTTTCTAAGTCCCCAAATATTCTAAGATTTTAGAACCTTTTACTATCATAGGCAGCACAGAATCTGAAAAATATGAAAGCTAAAACTTAACACATCAATAAAAACAACTGTTTTCATTCCTCCTTAAGGTGCTTAATGCAATCTCTTAATGTGTACCAAGGTCTATCCTCCCCTGGCCAGTCACTTTCTAGGGGATACTTATTATACCCTTCTCAGCTATAACTGACAGCAGTTTAGTATCTAGCTGTGTTCCCCTAAATGCTTCTTAAATAAAAGAATCTGAGCTCAAAGTCATAGATTTCATACTGTCTCCAGGGTCTATACCTGCAGCAGTGGCTCCCAAGTTGTGGAGTTGCACCATCCATGTTAATAACAATTCTCTGGATTTTTGTTTGAATCTATCAAGCATATATCTTACATACAGTAAACATATATACAATCTTATGCTGGGTATAGTCGTCTATATAATGTTTTATAACTTGTTGTCCATTTGTATCATATTCCATTTTCCTATGCAATACAGGGCCAATGTCAATGGTCTTATCTGACCCAGAATAAACTGGATCAGTAGAGTCCCAAATGTCTCTGTCCCATTGGTCAGGATCCCATTGCAATCCAGCTTCTGCAATTACGGCATGTACTTTGTTTTTATTCACTTGCACCCTGTGTTTACAATACTTATATTCAGGTACTCTACCAGCTGCTTTTTCAGCCACAGTTTGATAAGTATCCTATTTATGAGCAAGCAGCTTATTCTGACATTGTAGCATCACAATTTTATTTTGTAAGTGTGAAAAACAAGGTTCACTTCTTTGGTATAATTTAAAAAGTTTAATAAAAAGACAATTAAGAGACAGAAATAAAGCAAAAGGAACGAATATGGCCAGGTGCCTCGGCATTCAGCCAAAAGCATGCCTTGCTAACAAAGGATAACAAAGGATAGTATCATTCCTTAAAAACACTAGCCTGTTGCATATTCATAGATCCCTATGCATGATTCAAACATTCCTTTAAGTTTAGATGTTCCTTTGCTTACGTTCAACTCCCCCCCCCCCCCCCCCCCCCAGCAGATCAATCTTCTTTTGGCTCCGTTGAGTCTCACACTCCCTGATAACAGAGGTTCAATAAATTCCTCTCCTGGAGCTCTGGTCACTGCCATCTTCATCTGGATAAAATAATCTAAGAATGTAGGGAGAATTTCCTGATTATCTTTGCAGTCTTTATTTTAATACTATGCAATAGCCTAAGAAATATATATATAAGTATCACACTACTATTTCTAAGTTTCATCAATAGCAGACATAAAGGAAACTATATTAATGCAGCAAAGATTTCCAACATTATACATATAACATTCATTTCAATATTTGCAAAAAGCCCATAATATAATATGTACTTAGAACAATAAGTCACAAATTTGTTTCTCTAAAATACTTCGTTCACACAATAGCTTTGGTCTGATGTATGCAATAAGCAGTCAAAAGAATCTACCCCCTTCCACCTAAACTTGTAACTTCTTTCCCTTTTACAACAGGTAGTTTTTGTAAACATTTCACCACATCAAGAGGTTCAGCCTCTCACAGTTTTGCATTCCATGACTCGCATAGTCCTGCAGAAACAGACCATTCCCTTGCTATTGAACTATAAGGCATATCTTCCCCTCCCGTAATGTCAAGCAGGGGTTTCTGGTCTTTCTTCTTCTTTGATTTAAACATTTTGTTCAGATCCTGTCGACTACAGATTTTGTTTTGCTTATTTATGTGGTCAGCAAAGGGATCAGAACAAAACAACTTATTTAGAGATAAGCTTATTTATTACATGGATGAAAAGCAAATAACAGAAATAAGCTACATAGATAATAAGCAGATAACAGAAATAAGCACATAAAGGTCTTAAAAACGAGATTCACTTAATAAATTATAAAAAGAATTTAATATAAATAAAAGACAATTAGGAGACATAAGAAATAAAGCAAAGAGTTAAAACGGCCGGGTGCCTTGGCGCGCTGCCAAGAGCACACCTGGTATCTCATGGATACCCCTTTTATCCCATCCTTGCTGTGAGGGGTTAATGCATATTCAAGCATGTCCCCTCCCTGGTTCCACCTTCTTAGATCATGCTTCTGCACAGTCTCAGTTTCTGCTTGTCATCATAATTTTTTTGCTGGTCATCATTATTCTTGCTGGTCAGCATTCTTTTGGAGTCTGGTTTCCTTTTTTCTGCAGATGGTCAGTTGTTGATAAGGGTCTGGGCCCCTCATCCTTCTTCTGAGGGCAGCTGAGCTTATCTTTCCCCCCTGCCCACGTCCTGGTACTGGCTTTTTGATAACAGTTTGGCTTCTATTGTTCTCTTGATAAGAGTTTGAGCCCCACTGTCCTTGCCCTCTGGGGTTTCCTTGCCTGGTACCTAGGAAATTCTTTTAAGCTTAAGACTTGTTAGCAAGAAAAAAGTACATACATAGCTAAAAAGTATTTAACATATAATATTCATCTGCGAAAGCCAATATCACAATACAAATTTATAACAAACGCAATGCATCAAATCATTACTACAGAATACAGACAGTGATTAAGAAAAGATTCGTGCAGTAGTTTAGATTGGCTAATTTTGTTTCCCAGCCAATGCACCAAATAATGTGGTGTATTGAAAAACTGCTCAGACTATTCACCAAGTCTTCACAGAAGTATGGTGAACGTTGTTTATTTCTATCTTTAGCACACTTTTATAGGGTCCAACAGGGTTCGCGGGCTTAGCAAGCTACTATTGGTTAATACATATTGTTTTACATTCTTTTCTCCATACACAAGGCTATTGTTTTTCTTTATTCTCGCTGCTCCAGGAGAGTTTCAAGGACACTGCCTTTAATATTGTCGCCTGGATTAAAGGCTGGCTTGTGCAGACAGGCTTTTACTAAAATGTCATGCTTTTACTCTGTTAAAATGTTTCTTTACAGTGGTGGTTTTAAAGCACTAGATAAAACAGGGGGGAACGGGGGCTAGCCAGACTTGTGTTACCTTTCAAAGCCGGAAACAAAGAGAGACAGAAGTTCCCGGGTTTAGGTTTAAGAGGTGGTATTCACAAAAGTGATCTTACTTTTTTAGTGGTCTAAAACTGCTGTCAATTCTCAGAAATGGCCAGCTATTGGCCAGGTCTCAGGCAGAGAAGAAATTCCCAGCAGTCTCTCTCAAAGGCTTCACTTCCGTGTTTTCTACTTTTTTTTTTCCTTTTTTAAATGCCAAACCATCACAATACATCACCAATTATCCTAATATATTACCATCATCCTGGTCCGTATTTCAGTTGGGGAGCCCTGTTGCAGCAAAGGTTCAAAGACACCCTCCTGCTAATTGGTAAATCCTACCCAGCGCAATCTGCTCATAGGTGAGGCTTCTGATCCTGCTACAAAGTTGTTGGAGGTTAAGATTTTTCCTTTTTTTTTTTTTTTTTTTTTTTTGCCTCTCAGGGATTTTTTTTCCTATTTGTTGCCTAAGAGATGATAACGACTGGTACTTAAGAGACAAAAGAAGAGTCCAAGGTGGGGGAAAGGGTGTAGCTGGCTGTTCTCTTAGCTGGGGGTTTTTTCTCTTGGGAAGGGTAGAAGTTTTGGCTGAGGGGTGTGTGGCTAGGCTCAGCTCTTCGCTCGCTCTATTGCTCTTGGATCGGAGGGGAACGGTCGAGTTGCTGCTATAGCAAGGACAATTCACTGCCACTGTGGAGTTTAGCCCCTGTACTGCTTCTTCCTTACGGTGGGTGAGCCTTTGCTTGTAAGAGCGGACATTGAACCGTGACCTTATTTACATCCGATCGCACCAGAAAGGACTCTCACCATCTAATCAGGTGCCTCAGGGGAAAAAACCTGGGACCCCAAACCCCTTCCCTGAGGACGCGTCTCCCTGGCTGGTGTGCCGCAGCTGCTTGCAGACACCTGTCTGCCACTGCCCAGCCCCATTGTTTTCTGTTGCTACCTTGGGCTTTTTCTCTACATTTTAACATAGCACCCTGTGCCTGCCAGGACATCCCGCAGCTGATTCTACGGCTGCAGAGTGTCTGCTACATTTTGTTTGCTACCCTGGATGTGCCCACCTCTGCCGCTCCGAGGTTCCTACTACAGCCCATTTCACCATCTGGAGGGGCACTGAGACGGGCTGCCCCTAGGGGTTTGTAAAGGAAACCCCTTTTCTCTCCTGCCAGCCCGCCTGCCATTACCCAGGTGCAGAGAGGTGGCTGAGCTCCCGCCACAACGCCCCCTGCGGCCACGAGAGAATCATCGCACCTGCCCTGCCTGGCCAGGAGCCAACAGCGCCCCTGCTGGCTGTGACCATACCTACACCAAAGGGGGAAGTGCTTGACAGCCAAGAGAAGGCTGTTACTGGGTTTCTGGTTTTCTTTGTTGTTGCTGCCATTGTGGTTGTTTGGTTGCCTTGTTATACATACTAGTAAAGAACTTCTATTCCTTTTGCAGTATCTTTGCCTGAAAGCCCCTTAATTTCAAAGTTATAATAATTTGGAGGGAAGGGGGTCATATTTTCCATTTCAAGTGAGGTTCCCACCTTCTTTGGTAAACACCTGTCTTTCAAACTAAGACAAAAGGGGTTTCACTTATATATTGTAACTTGTATAACGGTACATGATTAGATGTTTATTTTGGAACTTTGTGGTCTGGCATACCCATCTGCCGACCAGGCACATGGGCATGTCAAGCACAAAGCCCCTGTTTTCCTAAAATTGCATATGTTGTTTTGAAAAGGTACATATGTTTAAATGTTCACACAGTGGTCAACTTTGGTTTAGGCTCCACATAGGGTCTACCACATCACCCACTGTGGATGGTATGAGGTGGTATAGAATAAACCCAGGGTCCTGTCATTAACCCATCTGGCAAAAATTAACTCCTGGCCAGAACCAGGACACTCCTTCAAAGCAAAAGTGACCATGGTACTTTGGTTTCTTTGTTCCTCTTTAGTTTTTACTTTCTCAACTTCCATTTGACTGGCCTTTCCACTCCTTGTTCCTGTGGTCTCAAGCCTGACAATTCCTGAAATTTTTGCTACAAAAATCATGAATGAGGGATGTTGAAAATTCTTTAATGAAAATTAATATGGAACACTGCAATGTATTTGTGGATTTTCATTGTAAATTTATGTGTGTGCTTTATTTTATGCCCATTTTTGTACTTTGGATTCCTCCTCTCATTTTCTTCCAACAAAACTGAGAGAGACATGAAGATAAAAATACTCAGTTTGTCTAATAAGTGTATTTCATCCTTTTAATTAAATTGTTCAAACTTTAGGAATAATTTACATTTTGTTTTGCTTTCATGTTTGCCATGTTTTATAACAGGAACAGGCTTCCTGGGTGTGTCAGTGTGATGACAATATAGTTCAAAGACTAGAAACAGATTTCAAGATGACTCTTCAGCAGCAGAGCACTCTGGAGCAGTGGGCGGCCTGGCTTGATAATGTAATGGTGCAAGCATTGAAACCATATGAAGGAAGACCCAGCTTTCCTAAAGCAGCACGACAATTTCTTTTAAAATGGTCTTTCTACAGGTAGTCTTCTAAATTAATTTAGCTATTTTATTATTTGCTTAATAGTATGCCATAATAATGTTTGAAAAAAGTTATATTAGACAACAGTTCCCAAGAAATGTAGAGGTTTCCCTCCACCCCCCAAAAGATCAGTGTTCTTAACATTAAACATAGTGCTATGTGCATCTCAGCAGTGGATAAAATTATGCTTGTATATAGTTTTAAAGGCCTTGTGCAAGTGTAATGAGGTTAGAATTTTATCTTGATTTGGAAACATGCTATGAAATATTTTGGATTGGATAGCTATACAATTTTAAAGCAAATGTTTTAATACTAGTTATTAAAATACCATGGGTTTTATTTTTATTATGTAGGGACAAAAAATTATTTTTTATTTTGTAAAAAGAACAAGACAAGTGTTCCATGTAATTTGCTACTGTATCAGTTATCATAGTAAAGATTTTTTTTTTTCAAAATGGTACATGATAGCATCTACTTTGTGAGAGCATCAAATGTATGTTTTCATCCACAATCTGCATTTTTCTATTATAAGGTATACACAAACTTATATAAATTTTAAAAGTTTAAAAAACATACCAATTACAACCTTTGAACTAGGAATGGGAGCACAACAGACACAATATTTTGAAAGACCACTTTCTTTAAAATTAAGTAATTTTAATACAATTTAGTTATTTAAAATTTTAAGAAAGAACTTCCTTTTGCTAAGTTCAGTTTTTACATGTGCTCACATATTGGTAATTGTACATACACCAAACAAAACCCTTCCTGCCTTTTTGAAAGTTTAGTTTCTAGTTGTGTAATGTGGTCTCTAACCACGCTTTCAAAAAAGGGGAGAGACAAATAGTCTTTCCCAGACATTTCTTTCTGAAGATACCATAAATCAGATGGTTATGAATAGCATTACTTTATTATTCTTGAAGTGTATGTTCCATATGAATAAATTATTAAAGAATTGTGATATTTATTTCTTATTTTCCCTCCCATATTTAAATAGCTCAATGGTGATTCGAGATTTAACCTTACGCAGTGCTGCTAGCTTTGGCTCTTTTCATCTGATCCGCTTGCTTTATGATGAGTACATGTTTTACTTAGTCGAACATCGTGTTGCTCAGGCAACAGGAGAAACACCTATTGCAGTTATGGGAGAGGTAAGATAATACACAAGACAATGGATTGGTGAATTTAGCAATAAATTCAGATATACATCTTCAAGTTTTTTTAACATTTACATGGACCTATGGGATATTTTTAAATAATATTTGTGATCTGTTGTAGATTGAGTTGCATATTGGCATCTTCAAATTTGGGTTATATACCTTCATGTTTCACACAGATGAAATGAAAACAGCACAGAAGTACTTCCAGGACTGGGACAGCATAATTTCATGCCTATATTTCAATGTATTTTATTAAAAATAAACAGAGCAACATATAAATTCAGAACCACTGTCTTATATGTGTTTATGGTATTTTCAATCTGAAGTTTTCCTCAGACCTCTTTTTTTCAGTAGCTCCCCTAACCATTAATTTTGTGTAAATTGCTTAAAAATTCACATTATCTTAGCAGTTATCATCAAGGAATTGTACTTTTAAAGTTCTAGAAAATGGATGTGGACATAGATAGTTCACCGGACTGAAGCTTCATGTTTTTATATTTGATGATCATTATATCATGTTTAATCTTACTGATAAGTTGTGAGTCACCTTGCAGGACTTGATATATCATTTTTTTCTAAGGATATATTAAAAAGTATAATTAAATATAAAAATATGTACATTTTCATAGAGATTGGAAGTCTTGGCTTAATTTGTAGTTTGATTGATCTGACATGTAAAAAAAATTACTTTCTGATTAGATACTTGAACTCTGCCATTACATTTATAGCAAAGTATTGCAAAAGTATATTTCTACATTCTTGTTTTCTTGACATAGTATATGTCAAATGTAATGCTTGTGGTGTACTGTGGGACTTCCTAGAATGTTTTGGTAAACTTAAGACAGATATTATCTTAGAGAGAAAACATGTAATCTAAAGTTTTGAGAGATGAGAGGGGAACAGGGAAGTTGTAAACATTCATTAAATGCATGTCTTCTTGTGTTTCTCTGCATTTACTGACTAGTTGAAATAAAGTGGGAAAGACTAAGGCTAGTTTGACAAACACTTGAAGCCATTATGAACTGTCTTTGCAGCTGAGAACAGCACTATTTCCTCCTCTCCCATCCCCTTAGATTTGTAGGTTGATGCTGGCACAAGAACTCAGACAGTCCTGTGGTTAACTGGATCAGAGAATTAATCCTGTCCAAAATAGTACATTGGGCTATTTTAATTGGGTTAGTTCTGTCATGTGGTTCTTTGCATGGCCATGTGGAATACTTAAGGTGAAAGGATGGGTATGGGAAGGTGAGGAGGGAGTATATGTGAGGGAACCTGGAAGGATAGGACTGCTGTTGCTTATGCTGGTTTAGTGTTCACTGAAGTTTTATCTTTCTGTATTTCTGAAAAGGACTGAATCAGGTATTGTTAGAAATATATTTTAAATGTTGTACTCCTTTTATTTGAGATTAAGTCATCAAATTATGCTCTGCTGCTTCTCATTTAAGAGAAGGGTAAATAATTCAGACAAAGAAAGGGAGGAAAGAAGTTTGATTTTTCACTTGTGAGCAACTTTTCACTTTTTATAAGTAAACTAGTCAGCATAATATGCTGTAATAACCATCAACCCTATTTTCAGTGATGCCATTTATTTACCCTATGTATAGTTTTGCTACACTAAAACTGCCTTTAGTGACACACCATTTCATGGGAACTTTTAAGCAAGCTTTTGGTTAAAATATTGCAGTTTAAAAATGGACACCGGACATATTTTCCAGCATTCTACATCAGAAATATCTCACTCAAAGCAACAAAGGCCTTGACATAAGTCACCCTAAAAAATGCGAAAACATATGCTTAAGTTTATATCCTATTGTTTTAATTGCTGATAATATTTTATTTTAATTTCCTTAATATGAACACAAATATAATGGAATGGAAAATGAACTGATAAATATGGATGTGACTGCAATCAAATGCATGCACTTTCATACTAGCCACAAGCCATTAGAGCATACTACTGGCTTTACCACAGATAATCTAAGGTCATGTTTGTGTAGGACTGTGTCCACACTTTTTATTGTTTATTTTGCAGTTCGGTGATTTAAATGCTATATCCCCTGGAAATATGGATAAAGGTAAGCACTCCCAAATGTATAATTTTATATAGAACTAATGTGTCTCTTGGAGCAAAAAAGGTTTGTTTTTCTTGAAAATATAGTTAAGTGGAATCTAAAGCTGCATCATAATTTAAATTTTGTGAATTTTACTATTATATGGGTACAATGTGTAATACATGATATATAGTATATAATAACGACTAGAATACTCTAGGGCCTTAATAGTTAAATTTTTTTAATGTCTATTATTTACACAAGAAATTTTGAAAATTTAATTGTATATTCTGATGAGAGAGCTGAAGGGGATGGGCAGTTGGGAAAAGCAAGATATGATTGGTTGCTACACTTTCCTGTGTTTTCATATTTCATGTTATTTGCAAAATAAATGCCTTTGTATTCAGATTTTTTCCCTTTGTACTATTTTTTTTTTTTCTTTTTTTGTGTTTGCAGATGAGGGCAGTGAAGTTGAAAGTGAAATAGAAGAAGAGATGGATGAAAATGGAGAGCCACAAGCCAAGAGGGAGAAAATAGACTTAAACCAAGCATTTCAGGTGGGCTGCTTACAGCAGCCAGTGCTTGAGAGTGGAATAGAGCAGAGCCTCCTGAACCCAATTAATAATGAGCACATTGTTACAAATACTCAGACTATCAGACAGTGCAGTGCTACTGGAGATACATATACTGCAGTCTAATATTGAAGTGCCCCCCAACTGCATTAGCCTTGTTGATGCTGGACTTAATGGGGGAGGTAGGAGAATAGGTCTGAAAGTTGTCTTATCAAATTTTAGCTGTGCTGAACATTACCTTTTATTTGAGTTGTGAAATAAAATGGGTATATGCATTTTGCCAGATGTTTGAAAAAATTTGTAAGCAAAATCATTTTACATGGGTTATTCAATACTGAGTTTTTGTAGTTTCAAGTGTCAATGAAGATTTTTGTCAAGCTTTTAATGTTAATGCTTTTGTCCTTTTAAAATTAAAATAACTTTTTTTTGTAGTTTCAATATATTTTAATGTTAATTATTTGTCATAATGATTTTATATGCCTAGATTTTTAATTAGATGCCAAATATTTAAAGAAATACTTTCTTTGACATACTGGATGCATACTCATTTGACAATAGATTCATCAAATTTATTATAAAAGGTGCTTTTCATTGAACAGAACTAGAAGACACTATTTTCATGAAATTGTGAGCATTCAGGGGGTATTTTTATCATAGTGTTGGAGGGTTGGGAAGATCTACTGTTTTCTTTCTTTAAGGAAGAAGTGTTTTCACTGCATTTAAAAATGCAGAATAAGTGATAGAATTGTAACAATATGGTAATGTGTACAATAGTCACAGTTAATTATCTGATCACATGTAAACAATACAAGCTTCCTTTAAAATCAACAGCTCTGGATTATATTTGCATGCCAGTTCCTCTGGTTTTGGAGACTACTGATTCTATTTTGAGACCACTGCACAGATACGTCTGGTTGTCAAATGGTACTGTAGTTAATAGAAACTAATCCACAAAAGAAGTAACTTGATTTTTTTAAAGTGTACATGCTACTTATGTTGAACTGGGCATACAGGAAAACATTCCTTTTGGATGACTTTCTTCTATTCCAGACCTTTTCCTACTAGTTTAATTTGCTACTTTCATAAATGATAATTTATAGAATGTAAGAAATGTAGCAACCTGCATAATTTTCTTTTCTAAATGTATTTCTTGATTAATAAAGTTAATTTAATTTTTTACAAAAACTTATTAAGGTAGTGTAACTGGCACACCTCCCTTGTACTTATTCCCAATTGCATTAAATTTGAATAGATGGCTAGATGTATCATTGTTATTTAAGAATGTACATCAGGGATCGCTGTACCTCGGCTATTACATGGTGCCTTAAACAGAACTGAAACTAAGATTTAGTATTTTTTGTTATTTTTAATAGCTCTTAAAATGTATTCAACAAGGTGTGCCTGTCACTTTCAAATTTCCTAAGTATTAGGGGCAGGTTACATAGTGTTCAAAGAAATAAAGAGGGTTTTATTATTGTGATATTTATATCCCTCCTAAAATTGATACTAAAATTATTTTTTCTTGTTTCTAGCTGAATTTCACTTTATTACAAATAAAATTTGCTTGGGAACTTGAAAAGCAAAATTAGCTTTAATGACAACTTCAAATGTTAAAGTAAATGGACCATAGTCATAAGCATGGTTATATATTTTAAACTCTTGTCAGATTTTAATTTGAAAAAGGTCAGACTAAATAAATAAGTAGGTACATAATGCAGCACATATTTTCAATTTGCATATATGGTAGGGTATCAGTCAGATGCTAGGTTTTAATGATTATATTTTATAGTGATAGTTTATACAGTCCATATTAATTAGCATTAAACAGCTCTCATTTTTTTCTGATTATTTTAAGAATTTTCATTATTTTTAAAACAGACAAATTTGCTAGGCTAAAATATTGAAAATAAATAAATAAAAGCAAAAAAGTGAAGGAAGGAATAACAAAGGCAATTTTATAGAAAGGACTGCATTAAAAATTAGTCTTGTTTTATCTAGTGTGACTGGATTGATATTTTTTGAAGTCATATGTACCAAATGGTGAACAGCATGTGACATGAACAGTGTATTTTTAACAAAGAAATTTGTTGCTAGTGCTTTCAGATGCTCCAAGAATGGTTATAGCTCAACAAAGATGGCTGAATACTTTTGAGGAACAAAATGATTTGTCAATTTCTTAGCAGAATTTGGAGGCCAACCCATCCTGCTCCATTCTACGTAGATGCAATTCCTACTTATGTCTGTAGATGTTTTTTGTCTCAGCAAAAAGTGCAAATGAAGTTTGTATTAATTTCTCTCTAAATTCACTTGTGCACTGAATCCTCATAGGTTGTGTTCTCCCAAATATCACTGCATCCTGGGTTTTTTCCCTTAGAAATCAGCACCCTTCACCATAAATCCTAAAAACTAACCTATGATAAATATTTACTCCCTTTTATTTTGAATTATAATATTTTTAAAAATAAAATATATTTGAATACTCAGCATTTTTCATTCTTAACATAGAGTGACCTATGCTGTACTGATGGCCCGTATTGCCTGGTTTCAAATTTTGTGTTGACAAACTAAGTATTTTTTATTGGTAGAATGTTGGATTTGTTGTTGCTGAAAGAAAAGTATGGTTATAACATGTAAATCTAGATTGCTAAGAAGAGGTGGGATCTGAACATCTTTTGAACAGTTAATCATTGTTTGTATAGTGCAAAAAGAAAAAATATATGCATACAAAGATAGCATGCATATCATGGATTCTAATAGCAGTTATCAAAACAAATTTGAATTATTCCTGATTCAGATAATTGAATGAAATTTGTATTTCTATGCTTATCAACTGATTATTCTCTCAAATTTTTAAGTAATATTTTTCCCACTTTAACAATTATTTGAAAGAATTAAGTTGCTGTAAGCTGCTGTGCTTTGCTTTGAAATTTACCGAAATTTAGATCAAACATACACACGTGAAACAATTTAAACACTTTTGATATTTGTTAATTTGAGCACAGAAATATGGATACCTCAGTCCAAATTATGTAGTGTGTAGCATGTGGCTGAATTGCCACTCTGAAGCCTGCTTAACTCTTTTAGAGCTCTAAAGAGCTGTAGCAAGCATCTACTGACTAGACACTACAAGATAAGAGCTCATACAATTTGTGGATTTTACCCAATCTTGATGTGAAATTAAAAAAATTATTTTAGAGTCGCTTCCCTCATTGGCACAAACTACTTAGTAAACACTGGCAGAATGGGTATTGTTGAATTACTTTTTCAAAACATGGGGCCAAATTTTCACAATTTTATATTAATGAAAAGTTTTTGTTGCATTTTCATATTTCTCATTGTAAATCAGGTTTTAAAAAAGCCCCCTCTTTTCAGTTATCTGCTTCTCTGTTTTATTATTATACTGTAGCATCCTTTGTGCATCTTTATTTTACTGTTCCGTTAAAAAAAATGGATAATATTCTTTAAATTGTTTATTTGCAAAATTATGATGTGCAGTATTGCTGCCTTTAGTTCACAAATGTGTAAAATATTGTGCTGGTGTACTGTCACTGAGGAATGTATAGCTTTATAAAATATTTCAATTTAATCTGAAGCATTTTTAAATGTCTGAAATACCGCTTCTGTTCAAAATATTTTCCACAGAGGAAGACCTGACCTGATATATTTGTGGTTCTCATCAAATAATATCAGCATTGTTTAGAAAAACATATTAGTTAGCACTACATTGCAATCTAGCTAACTTTATAGAGTGGTTTTACAAAATAAACTTTGATAGTCATGAAAAAAAATGGTGGAAAAGTAACTTTTTAAATAATGTAAGTATTTTTGGTACTTTGTGACAGTTATTTCAGAGTTTAAAACATTCATTTGACAGATCAGTATAGATTTCTGAAAATTACATCTTTGTAGAAAAGGAAAACTCATGTCTGTGGTTTAAAAATAGGTCAATGAATGGTATTCTAGTACCTTTTCTACTTTGGTGATAAAAAAAATAAAAAACAGGAATAGAAGAATAAATACAGAGTACTTAGTTTTAGCCTTATAAAATTAATTTCATGTAATGCCTTGCATTAGCCCTTTGAGCATTGTGAGGATACACTTTTTAGGTAATTTAATTAGACCACTGAAAATATTCTATATATTTAAGTAACTAATTGCCCTGAAGAATTTTTTTTTAATTTATAAGTTAAATATTTGCATGCTAGACAGAAATGTTTTTATTTCAAAAGGCTTAATACATTTCGGTGAAATTATTCACTGCCACCACTATGTACTGTATGGTGCAAAACTATTTCTGCTTTTTTCTTTTCATAATTGCATAAATATCTGAAGAAATAAAATATTTTACTCTACAGTCATAGTTTGTTTACTTTAAGATGCCTCTACTATATGGAGGTTTAGAAAAAATATTTGTACTCTTTTGGAAATACCTTTAGGGTAATGTTAAAATACTTTAATACTGTAAATTAAAATCTTCACTAATAAAACCAAAACTGCTTAGTTAACAAGAGAATGAATTTTACAGAATCCTTGGTATGTTTGCAATCAAATTTTCTGCAGTCTATCTGATAAATAGACAAAAAGGACATTGTATTCATATTACTTTTAACATTCAGTCACTGTGATATGAACTAATAAAAAGACAGTGCTACTAAATTCAGCTTCCTCTACAGGGATGCAGTTTTGATGACTTACTGAATGTCAGAATTTAGAAAGAAATAAAAACCAGACCCTAGAAATTGCACCTGCCTTCTGCTGTGTTGAAAAGGCCTTCGTTCTTACAAGTAGTACTCACCAGAACAAGGGAACAACTTTGGAAGTGAGTAGAGAGTTGTTGAAAATTATAGATAGAAATACAACCTTACTTAGCTTTTCTACTGGTTGATTGCAGAAGCAGTCGACAACAGTAGGTGCAAATGTATTTTATTGAAATCTAGCTGAGTGAAAAAGGGTCTCATTACATATAGTGGAATTACATCACTAATATAGTGCAAGTAAGTTGTAAAGATTTTTAGTAAGTTAATGCAAATTCATGCATAGTTAGAATGCAATACTCAAAGGGGTTTAATTAAACAATATTTTCTTCATAATTAATTGTAAATGCTCCCCAGTTTGCCTGCCTTGAACATTGCTGCTAGTGATTTTCAATGTGAGCAGACCTAATTTTAATTTACCCATTTTACTTAGGAAATAGTAAAAGCCACTTACAAAGTGACTGTCTAGTTTTTGTTTGAGGAAAATATGCCTCAGTTTGATAATTTAAACTTTCGTGGTTTATTCTGATTTTTTTTTCTTTTAAAAAAGAAACTCAGCAATTAAAATGTTGGGACTGGAAGCCCTGAGTAATTAAATTTTTTGTAAAAATTGCTCTTGTAAATTGATCTGTAAGCCTGAAATTCACTATAGAAAAAAAAGTCCATAACAAGACTATGAGCATCAAAATGACCCTCACTTAAATCAGAATCAGGGACATGCTCTTATGTTCTTAAGTGCTTCCTTGATCATGGTGCAAATATCTTCAAGAATTTTCAGCACTGGGTGAACTTAAAAATAAAAAATATTTGAAAATAATTAAGACTGTAGAGGGACAAGCTCCCTTGATTTGGGTTCATCAGGGATATAATCCATTATCTTTTGACTCGCTGAAAACAAGAGGATCTTTTTCTTTTAGTTTTTTTTTTTTTTACACAAAGAATACTAAAGGGTTCTCAAATACATTTTAAAGTGATTGTTTTGTATTTAAACATTAAATATCATATGAAGTAACCCAATAAAGCAATTTAAATGTAAAAAATATATAATTATGTACCAAAGCAAGTTTCTCATCCTCACTGAAAATTTGAATCTACAGTAATAACCAATGAGGCTACTGAATAAACTTTGAGTGCCTTTCAAACACTTGGGAAATTTTGCCTCAGGTGGTAAAATGTAATTAGGTTAATTCTAGAGCTTTCCAATCAAAAATTCTGTCATCACTCAGGGCTTTCTTAGCTTCTAGAAAACTTACTTAGTTCCACTTATTTTCTACTGTATTTTTTTAAGGTGCCATCATTTAAATTTCACTTAGTAAGTGGCAGTTTACATTATTCAGTACCACAGGCACAGAAATGTAATAACACCAGGAGAAATTGAACTTTTGTGTTCTTATTTACTGCATACATCATGTAAATTAAGAAAGCAACTTATTTGTAGAACGTGCATGTGACATAATGTAGTTTTGCAGTTTTTTAATTTGTTGAACAGACTTTTTAATTATTTAAGGAAAACCTCTTTACATAATAATTTGATAGGGTTTTTTGTATAATGTGCTTGATTTTGTAAGTATGTATTTCCTGATGTGATTTTTTTTGGTGAGAAATGCTAAATCTTTTAGTATATCACGTCCTCTCAAAATTGGAAGGAGCTAAATAATAGTTCGTGGGCAATTCGTATTGTGTACTGTACAATAACTAGGAAACTTTTATAATTATAAAAATATATATTAACTTTTAGTGTGTTGTTTTTAAAAATAATGACTGGAACATGCTAAAGACAGTAGGATTTTTCTGAATATTTCAGACATGAACTCAGGCTAGTTTTCTTGTGTTTTTCAAAATAAAATCGTGTATTGTCTTCTGAAATAAATAAATTTGTTTTCCTGTTACAAATATTTGACATTTGAATTGTTTTGGGGGTTCTGTAATTAAATATTTTAGATTGCAACACTAATGAATTTGGAAGAAAAATTATTTCAACTTTACTTAAATCATAAATGGAAGTTTAGTTCAACTCCCCCGCAGTGCTGTAATATAGTTCCCAGAGCATAAAATATGGCAGAAATGGTGGAAATTCAGGGATGCAAGTTATCGTAAGAAGACAACAGAATATGATGTGTTGCACATCAAAATATCATTTTTATTACTTCTGCAAGGTGATTTTTCTGCACAATGTTGATATCACCAAGTAAGTCACATTTGATATCAAGTTGTTTTAAATGTAATTTGCCTCACCTCAGGCAATCACTTCTAATGTATAAAAACACATATAGTCCACAACAATATAAACTGTGCCAAAAGCCATCACAAATATAAAGAAAATTATTATTCCACAAAAGAACCAACAGTCAAACCTTTATCTCTTTCTGGCACTATTAATGTTATGCCAAATAGAGTTTCTGTGTTGACTTGATGCTGTTATTGCTAATCTTGGCCAAGATTTCACTAAATACCATTGTATGTATTCTTCCCCAATAACTGGATTAGCCTAACAATATAAAAAATTAAAACAAACAAAAAGAAATCTTGACTACAATGTGGTGCTCTTGACAGTTGCTCTGAACAATTTTATTAATAGAACTGTTTTCCTAAAGAAATACTATGCATCCAAAATCTGAAGCTGTCTTCATTATTAGAATTTAAGGCATAGGCAGACATACTTTCACAGATTTAGCTGGAGTGGTATTTAACAAGATGTCCCAAACGGTTCTCTGTCTCCAGCTGGAAGTTGCTGTTCCCCACAGTGAGTGTGATGTGAGTACAGATGATCTGAGTAATATCTTTGTTCCATAGCTTGGGAAGTCCTTAAAGCTTCCTAGGGTGTTGTAGTAGTTCAGTTAGAGGAACAAGAAAACAAGTAGATGATGACGGGCATTTGTTGAATTATTGAATGATATAGGTTGAAAGAGACATTTGGAGGACTCTAGTGACAGAATCACAAAATCACAGAATCACTAGGTTGGAAGAGACCGTCAAGATCATCGAGTCCAACCCATGCCCTAACACCTCAACTAGATCATGGCAGTGAGTACCACATCCAATCTTTTTTTAAAATACATCCAGGGGTGTTGACTTCACCACCTGCCTGGGCAGACAATTCCACTACTTTATCACCCTTTCTGTAAAAAACTTTTTCCTAATATCTGACCTAATTTTCCCTTGGAACAACTTAAGACTGTGTCCTCTGGTTCTGTCAGTTGCTGCCTAGAAAAAGAGACCAACCTCCACCTGACTACAACCACCTTTCAGGTAGTCCAATCCACCCCACTCCCTGAGCATGGCCTTTATTTGTGTTTGACATCTTTATGGGGAAAAAGCTTCCTAATATCTAAGTAGAATTTCCCATGTTTCAGCTTGGGCCCATTTCCTCTTGTCCTTCCTTCTCTTTTGAAGGCTAAATGATCCCAGCTTTCACCCTCTTCTTTTATGCCATATGCTCCAATCCCCTGACCATCTTGGTGGCCCACTGCAAGGCTCACTCCAGTATGTCAAGTCTTTCTTCTACTGGGGACCCCAAAAGTGGACACAAGATTCTAGTGTCCTCAGTCTCATCAGTATTAAATAGAGGGGGGAAAATAGCACTTCTCTTAACTTTCTGGTTACATTACTGCTAATAATCCCAGGATGCAGTTGGCCTTGACCACAAAGAGACACTGTTGGTTCATATACTAATTATCCACTAGGATCCCGGTGTTACCTAAAAAATTCTATTTCATTAAAAAGGTGTTTATATATCAGGGGAAAAAGATGTTGGAAAAATTTTTAACTTTAGCACAATAGTGCATGATCCCTATATCCATGGTGAATGCTTAATTTTGTACCATACAGTGCTTAGTACAAATGCCAGAGATTAGTTTGGCATTGTGTTAACTCCCTATATCTGTGACTAATGTCTTGTGCCAGCTAGTGCTTCCTTATTTACCAATATCATTCATTAATATGTACTAGCAGATGACTTAGTTTTGAGAACAGATAGAGTGATGGAGCAAAGAATGATAAGAGAAGTGCATCATAACCTGACCACATATTAGAGATATACCCAAGGAGAAAAAATTCAATAGAAGATCCAGAAACATACATGGAAAATTTGAGAAATGTAATCTTCCCGAACCACCTCCCAAGACCCTCAAAAGACCCCTACTGATATCCAAATAAGTCCATGGAAATAGTTAGTGCCGTAGGCCCTCTGCTCCCAGCCCTGAGAAATCGCCCGACTAGTTCTAGTCCACTGGGTGTGGGAGGAGGTTTGGCAAGGACAAAGGCAAAAGACCAAGGAGGCTCTCTTTTCCAGGACACTGTCCCAATTTATTCACAGAACGAACTCCAGGGAAAAAAAGAGACTGAGCAGGAAGTGGAGCAGACTTTTATACTGGGGGAAGGGGAGGGGGAAAGCAGGCTACAGCCAATGGGGTGAAACCAAAGGGGAGGGGTGAGGGGAAGGATCCAACACATCACAGACCTGGGGAGGAGCAACAGGGAGAAACCATTTCAGTGCAAACATAGCTAGCTTAGTGCAACATGACATCTCCCCCTTTTTAATTATATAAAGTTAAAAGAAGGGTTTAACTACTGAAGTCCACCACCCCGTGAGTCCCCAGCCTTTGATCAATTCACTGAACCAGTCCGCGCAAACAAGATGACAACTAGGATAGGGCTCATCACGAGGCTGAGTGGGAGGTAGGTTTTCACCAAAACGAAAAACAAACATTTTTTAAGCATATTAACAGTCAGTAGGTGTCTGCTGGAGAGTAACCAGATGTCAGGAATATTTCCTATCCCTCTTTCCTGCGGCATCTTCTTATGGAAGCGACTCCCACTTGTTTTTTGGTCCTTCTGCTGGAGCTGGGTTTTTGGGAACAAAAGCCTTTACCCACTTTTGGGGTATCCAAGGTGGGCCTGTGGGGGTGAACACACACGCGTAGCCACGGCCCCAGGTAACAAGTTCATAGGGGCCTTGGTCTGCCAGGTTTCTGGGTCCCTGATTAAAATCGGCAAAAGCTGTGACAACTTAAATTGATCACCACTGTTAAAATGCTGAGCCACCAGAGGACCCATGTTTTCAAATTAACAATTCAGGAAATTGATAGTAAACATGGCTTTGCAGACCTTTTGTTGTGGTGACATCCACACTCTTGCACTGCTCTGCCTGCCCAAAACTTGTTTGAGCGTCTGGTAGGTACGCTCAATCACAGCTTGACCTGTGGGGGAATGGGGGATGCCAGTATTATGTTCCACTCCCCACTGCTGGACAAACTACAGGAAGTCCTTGGATTTATACGCTAAGCCATTATCAGTTTTAATTTCCCTAGGGATCCCCAGCACTGAAAAGGCCTGCACCAGGTGTTGTTTGGCATGCACAGCCTTTCCCCTGCATGGGCAGAGGCATAAACTGCACGGGAGCATGTGTCAATGCTTGCATGTACATACTTAAGGTGACCAAAACTGGGAATGTGTGTAATGTCTGTCTGCCACACTTACCAGCTCCCAAGGCTTCGGGGGTTAACCCCTACACCCAGCAATGGCACACCCTGGAGCTAGCAACTGGGACAGGTGACCACAATGGCTCTAGCCTGATTCCGTGTTAGCTGGAACTGAGGGATCAGACCTGGCACATTCTGATGATATTGCTGGTGGCTCAGCTTAGCCTGCTGGAAGACATCTGGAAGACGTACCCTTTCTGCAGGGGCAGAAAGGGAGTCTGCTTTACACCTCCCTTTTTCGTTTTGGCCTGGTAAATCAGTATGTGACTTCACATGCATCACATAGAATGGATGCTCTCAAGTTGAAACTGAATAAATTAGTTTTGAGAGCAACCTAAAGAGATGTTTGTTCTCAATGTCTTTGAGAACTGCCTGCTCTGCCCTGGACACTACCCCTGCCACGTACGCTGAGTCAGTGACCAAATTGACTTAGTCCGAGAACTTCTCAAAGGCTCTCACGGCTGCAGCCAGTTCGGCTACCTGGGGTGACCTCTCCACAGACTCAACATCAGCTTCCCAATGCTGAGTCTGGGGATCTCTCCAAGTCATCACCGACTTGTGGGACGCCCCAGATGCATCAGTGGACACTGTAAGAGCTTGAATGGCCTACGGCTCCTATTCTCACTATGAATGAGGTGGAATTCCTCATGAAACAATTTGTGCGATGGGGCGTGGACTGATATTTGTCCACTGTAGCTGTCCAGAGCTAACTGGAGGTTAGCACTGCTCTGCAGCAGGTGCTCAAGCATCTCTTTGGTCAGCTTCTCAGAGGAGTGCTTTCCCTCCTCAGAAAGTTTGACCGGGAGGTGAATACACACAAAGTCACAACCAGCCAGTTCCTGCAGCCTCACCCTGGCCTTTTGGATCAGCTGAGCCATCAGCTCTTGTGGCTTAGTGACGGTTTTGGGTCATTGGTGGGAGAGAAAGACCCACTCTATGATTAAGAGTGAATCTCTCTTCCCTTCAGCCCATTGGAATATCAGCCCATGTAAGTGTGGTAGCTTCCTCAGGACAATGAATTTGAAAGGCAGCTCAGGCTTATAACGATGAGCCTGTCTCTCAGTCAAAGCCCTCTGTGCTTTTTCAATTGTGGTTTTTGCCTCTGGGTTCAGTTCCCTGGGAGAAAGCAGCTCTCTTTCCCCCTTCAATAAATTGAGAAGGGGATCCAGGTCCTCATTACAGAGACCAAGCCAGGGTCTGACCCAGTTCAAAGTCCTGCACGTGGAATGGAGATCCGCTAGGGTTTTGGAATCACTGACAATTTTCAGTTTCTGTGAAACAACGGTCTGCGCAGTGATCTCTGAGCCCAGGTACTTCCAAGGTGGCATCCTTTGAACTTTGTCTTCCTGCAGTTGGAATCCTGCAAAGGTTAAAACTTTAACCCCTAGGTCAAGTGTGTGTTGGAGTACAGTGTCATCAGAGGCGCACACAAGCACATCATCCGTGTAGTGTAAGATGATGGCTTCCCATTTTTCGGAGTGCATTGGGGACAGCAATGAAGCCACATACCACTAGAAGATGGAGGGACTGCATTTCATTCTCTGAGGCAAAGCTTTCCAGTGGTACCATTTCATTGGGGCCTCCCATTTGATCGTAGGAACCATGAAAACAAACTGAGGTGCATCTGTCTGGTGTAGGGGAATTTGGAAGAAACAGTCCTTGATGTCTAGGACCACCAATTGCCAATTTTGTGGGAGCATTGTTTGGGAGGCATCCCAGGTTGGAGTGACCCCATGTCCTCAATTACTTTAGCCCTCTAAGATCCTGAAGGAGGCACTTTTCCTTCCCTGGCTTCTTTATTACAAAGGCTGGGGAATTCCAAGGTCTAGTTGTTTCTTCTATGTGGACTTAAGCTAATTGTTCCTCCAAAAGCTCTTTGAGCACCTTGAGGATATCCTTACTGAATGGCCACTTACTTACCCAGACTGGAGTGTTATCCAATGTTGAGATGAAATGCAAGGGATGTGACCACTTTGCTTTGAGATGATTTATTGCTCAAGTAGTTCGATAAGATATCAGTCTCGAGGCATGAGGTTTAGAAGCAATACATCAGCCATAGCTCTGAGAAGTCACAAGTTTCTTCTCTGCACAGCAATATATAACTTTTTAGTCCAACAGACAGTTAACACAAAGTTTGTTTTCTCTTATTAACCTATCACCTTTACTTCATTTTGCCACACTGCATCTCTCTTTTAACTAATAAGCTGACAGGTCACGCATTCACACACACCTCTGTTATAGTTTCTAGATCTTTAACTTACTCTATAAATCACACTATTACAGTTTAAACCTCAAACTATTTTACCTAATATAATTTCTTACTTACTCTAGGCATATTCTTACTTGTACCTATAGGAACATAAGTTTATAATTTCTCTTCCCAATGTCTGTGTACTTTCATTACTGCATCAATCCAAGTTCTTTCCAAGGCTGCAAAATGAACTCTTCAGTATATGTAGAAGTTTCTATTCCTTGGTTTCCAACAATTCAGCCACGTTAACTTTTGAGTAGGGCGCTCCACAGTGGCCACTTCTAAAAATCTTGGGGAGTCTCAAGGATAATTAGTTTGACTCCCCAATGGGACATGGTGTCGCTCCCCTACAGGGAGCACTCTAGTCCATGACAAACAGACTAACACTGGACAATTTTCCCTCTGTCCCCTCTATTTGAAAAATGCTCTAAGAAACTTTTGCCATTTTCATTCCTCCTACATCATGGATTTTGCCAGCCACGGGTTGCAAGTCCAAATGTGAAGGCCACACCCTTTCAGGTATGATCGTCACATCTGCCCCGTGTCAATCAATCCTTCTACATGGACATGATCTGATCCACAGGTTAGGTCTTCTGGGACATCTGCTGGCACAGGAATCGCCAGGGCAATGATTTGCCCTTTGGCTAAATAGAAAGGTGGCTGAGGGCAACAGGCCAGGAGAGTGAGGTATGTTAAGTCTCCCTTGATTGTTATGGGAGCCACCTCAGTCTTCATGGGTGTGTGTTCTATGGCCCCAATAACAAAATACTAACTATCCAGTCCTGTCATGTGTTGTGAATTGTCCAGCAGGTCCACTCCAATGACTGTCCAACAAGGAGACCTGAAAGGAAAAGCTTTGGCAGTTGCAGGTCTGGATCTCTTGTGAGGCTGCCAAACTTTGTTAGGCACACTTTCCCAAAAATTATTTTTTCCCAGTCCTGCACCCTGCTTCTCTTCCTCCTCCTTTTCAATTAAGAGAGAGACTTTTTCCATTCTGGAGCCTACTACATTTATATCATTGCCCTGGGAGGGGTTGTGCTCTAGTTCCAGTTTTTTTGTTGGTTGGCTGCTGCTTCCTTTTGGTATTTCTTGCGGTGCTGGCTTTGAGGATAGTCTCTGGCAAAGTGTCCTGGCCTTTTGCACTGGAAGCAGATGATATGCTGGAGCTGCCCTGATGGCATCTGTGGCTTCTTCATTTCTGGTGTTACCTCTGCTAGAGTCCTTGGGTTTGTCAATCCCGGCCTCCTTTCTTGTGCATCAAACAGCTCTGCTTTCTTGGTACACGCCTCTATCATCTCTGCTATGGTATGTGGAGGATCAATGGGCAGTCTCAGGATCACCCTGCGATGGGCTTTGCTGGCATTCCTCTGAGCCATCTCCTTAATCAGCTCTACCTGTGCCACTCACTGGTCCTTCCACTTGCCTCTCTATTTGTGCTCAAAGCCCGTCGACAAACTGCAAAAAACTTTTTGTTGGAAACTGGTTAATGTTAACATAGCTGCCCTGGGTTTCATTTGTTGGCAACTGGTTAAAAACCTTTTCTGCCATGCCACAGATCTTATCTAAAATGTATTTTGTTAGCACCGAAGCCTGAACCTCGGGTTTAGCCTACATCCCATTGTGATAAATGAACTTATGAATAAAAATTCGTAGAGGTCTAAATAAATATATTTGTAGCTATAATAATATAAAATATAAAATACAGTGTGGCCAACAAGTCCTTCCCCAGATCTAGTCGCGAATTCCCACTCGAGAGATAACAATCCTAGCTGGCGCCCATCAACCGAAAAGAATGAGCAGGACACGGGCCATCAGGCTGACAAAGGAACGAGCTCGGACGAGATACTCATCGCTGGACCTGAACACCCCGCCTTGCAGGCCACTGTTGAGGAAGCAATCAGGCTGACAAAGGGAAAAGTCCAGCCGAGATATCCATCAGCTCCAACCCGGATCCAACCACCCCATCCAGATGGCCCGAACCAAAATGAAATCAAGGAACACTCAGAACTTCTTTACATATGAGGAGACTCTGCCCGGACGTCTATTTGACTCTATTCTCCAACGCCAGGAAATCAATTCATCAAACAATCAAGGACCCTTGGTGAATGGTGCCTGCCTGGAATTTGGCCTCAGGACACAAAATCCCTATAAAAACCCAGGCCAGAGAGCCCTCGAGTGTGGATTTGGGAACACCTATACCTTTGGGTATAGACCCCTGTCCACCCAGCGCTGCGCTGTTTATTTTACTGTGGTTTTTCCTCGTTGTTTATTTTTATTATAAAAATTGTTTTATAATAAACTGTTCTTTTATTTAACCTAAATTTGCCTTTGCATTTATAACACCATTGCTGCATGGGTATTCAAATGTGATCTCATTATCATCTGCATCTTTTGCATCCTGGGTGCTTTGCTTGAGCTCAACCAGGAAACTTTTTAAGGATCTCTTCCATGTGTTTTCCCAAAGATGGAATTCTGAGGGGGTTAGGAGACACCGGAAGAGGTCTCTGAGATCAGCTGGAACTAACTCATGAGATGTTAAAGTAGCTCTCATCTTACCATTCGCTTGAATATCTCACTATTTTTACCAAACTCCCTTTGGGCTTTACACATTTCTTTTATGTTTTGGTAAGAGAAGGGAGGTAGTGTCTATTTGTCCTTCTTTTACCATTTTATATGACAGGAGCAGCTGAGGGTATAGCTTCTTCATTTTGATCTCCAGGGTCCCCATCCCCTGGGTTCGTGCTCCCCCCCGCCGCGGGTACTGGATGGGGGCCCAACCCTTCCACGCTTGCAGGTTTTGGGCGGCCCAGCCCCCCCACCGGGTGCAGGGAGGGGCCTAGCCCTACCCCTGTGGGAGCCAAGCAGGGGTTCACCCCCCCACCGTGGAAACAGGGTGGAGACAGCCCCCCCCCCCCCCACCGTTGAAGCAGGGCACGGACTCATCCCCCACCCTATGGGAACGGGGGGTGGAACCAACCACCTCCACCCCGACCGTGGGAATAGGGCGGGGGGGACGGGAAACAGGGACAGGAAAGGGGGTGGGGCCACTGTAGGAACCAGAGTTTCAGCATTTGGGGGCGAGGTTTCAGGGTGATGTCATGCAGGGCGGGAACATGGTGGAGGGAGGAGGGAAGTCCGAGGGAAGGAAAGGTTTGTGGGCAGGGTAAGGGTTGGGGGAAGGGACAGGTGGGTGAAAAGGATTGTGGGAAGAAGAAGGGTAAGGGTAAGATGGAGGGTCCACCACGTGGCTGGCCAGCATGTGGTTGGCTCCATCTTGGACCTCAGCCACGTGGGGATAAGGGGGTGTGATAGATTGGCATTTAAGAAAAAAAGTAAAAAAACACAGAAATGAAGGCTTTGAGAGAGAGGCTGATAGTTTTTTCTTTGCTTGAGACCTGGCCAATAGCTGGCCATTTCTGAGAATTGACAGTGTTGTTCACCAAAGAGAAGTGTCATCAACCTGTGAATACCACCTTTTAAACTGTTGAGGGTTAGGTGTCCTTTTTTTTTTTGTTGTTGTTGTTCTGGCCTGCCCGTGGAATTTTTACCCATTAGCTGCGGAGACAAACTAACTGTGGATATTTAGTGGGTGCTCGACAAAGGACAAAGAGTGGCCGGGCCCAGGGAGGGGAAGGGGCAGGAAAAGAGGGTGGGGACAGTTTTTGGCTGGTTTTCTTCGGCTTCGGGGAAAGACATTCGTTTGCTGGGTCACGGAGCTGCTGAGGTGGAGAGAAGGGAATTTCGCCATCACCCAGACGGAGCTGCTGCTTCTTCTTCCCTCTTCGTTGGTGGCCTCGCACCCCCTGCCCTGCCGGGACGTGTGGCAGTGCCAGGCACGGCCGCGGAGCTGCTGATACACCTCAGCCACCGGCCCAGGATCTCAGCTCGTCCCTGCTGTTCCAGCCGACTGTTCCTCAGAGCCCTGCAGGAGCACCGGGACTGCCCGCCCGAGGGGGTTTGTGAAAACAAAGCCTCTCCTCCATCCCGTCTCAACTGAGAAAGCTGTCACGGGGCCCCTGGTTCTGTTTTCTTGTTAATGCTGTAGTTATTGTTGTTTGTTTGCCTGGTTATACTAGTAAAGAACTGTTATTCCTATCCCCAGATCTCTGCCTAAAGGCCCCTTGATTTCAAAATTATAATAATTCAGAGGGAGGGGGTCTACATTCTTTCATCCCAAGGGGGGCTCCTGCTCTCCCTAGCAGACACCTGTCTTCTAGAACCAAGACAGATTTTGGCTGCCCAACGTGGGGCACTGAGAGAAAAAGGGCAAAAAAGGAATAACAGTTCTTAAATAACCTAACTTTTGTGTGCTGGATTTAGAAACCTTGTTAGGTAGAACCATGTTGTTTAGCTTACCCAGGTTCGGGGGGCATGTGGTCACAGCTATATTTCTCCCATTTGCTTCACCTTACCTAAATATGGGTCCTATAACTAAGGCTACTGTGGCTATTATCCAGCTTGTTTTGTGGGTTGATAAGGTGAGGAATTCATGGATGTTTAACGCCCTCTGGACGGCGGGCTCATGGATTCAGAGCTGTCACACACTAACTGGATGGTTTTCGGGTTACTTTAATAATGGTACCTACTGGGAGAAAAAGACAGCTGGGGAAATTTTCTCCCAACCTTTCACCCAGTTCCTTGGGCCTACCCCACCAGTTTTCGAAGGGTTAAAATCTTCTCTGGATGCTAATGACATCATACAGTGGCTGGTGTTGCTGATAGGCCTGTTCTACTTAGCCTTCAAAGACAAAGGGAAAGAGACGGGAGATGCTACTCCAGAGCCTGGCACAGCCCCAGAGACAGGGAGTGCTGCCCCCGAACCTGGCACAGCCCCAGAGACAGGGAGTGCTGCCCCAGAGCTTGGCACAGCCCCAGAGACAGGGAGTACTGCCCCAGAGCCTGGCACAGCCCCAGAGACAGGGAGTGCTGCTCCAGAGCCTGGCACAGCCCCAGAGACAGGGAGTGCTGCCCCAGAGCCTGGCACAGCCCCAGAGACAGGGGGTGCTGCTCCAGAGCCTGGCACAGCCCCAGAGACAGGGGGTGCTGCTCTAGAGCCTGCCCCTGTCCCACAGCCCACCTCAGAAATGAACCACCCACAGTGGGTGGGGGTTCTGGTGAGGGCGATGCATGAGATGCTAAAGGAGTGCATTTCTTCAGCTGCTGAGAAACCCTCCCCCTGCCTCGAAGAGGGAGAGTCTGATGGTGCTGCAGTGGAACCCACAGACGTTACAACCATCCAGGTTCCAGCTGAACCACAAGGGCAGTCACAGCCAGCAGCTGTTGGCCCTGTGGAAACGAGGAAGTCTAAGATGAAATCACAGCACCCTGTTGATAAGGATAAGAAAGGAGGGCCCTCACAACCCACAGGGGAGCCAGAAGTTGAAATCATTACTGAGTCTCTGACATATGACAGTCTCCGTAACTTGCAAAAAGACATTGTGAGGCGGGGGCGTGAGGCTTATACAACCTGGTTACTTCGGGTGTGGGACCTTATGGGTACAGGCGTGCAACTGGATGGTGGTGAGGCAAGGAATGTGGGACCCTTGACCCAGGACTCAGGTGTGAATCAGATAATCGTCAGGGAGCCAGGGCCCCTTTCCCTCTGGGAGCGGCTTTTGATGAGTGTAAGAGAGAGGTTTGTCCACAGAGAGAGAATGGAAGAGCACTATTGTAGAAGGGACTGGAAAACCATTGAGGAAGGGATCCAACAGCTGAGAGAAGTGGTGATATTAGAGGTCCTTTTTGGGAGGGGTGGACAGCATGATAATGACCCCGACAAAGTCAGGTGCACTGGGCAGATGTTGTGGAGTCTGGCAAATCTAGGGCCACGTGAATACACCACTTTCATTGCGACAATTAATGCCGATAACAGCCAAGAGATGGTGGGTTCTGTCACCACCAGACTTAGACATTTTGACAGTATGGTCCATGGCCCACAGCAGGCTAAGATTTTCACTGTGATTAAGGAACTCAAAGAGGAGATGAGGGAAATGAGGGAAGAGATGAGGAAGAGCAGTTCCCATATGGCACCAGTGCGGGTCACAAGCCCAAAACTCCAAGCCCCACGTCCCCCAGCTAGAGAGAGAGGGTACACCTCACGAACTGGGCTGTGGTTCTTTCTATGTGACCATGGGGAAGACATGGGAAAGTGGGATGGGAAACCCACTTCTGCCCTGGCAGCACGAGTGCGTCAACTCAGGCAGGGAACCATTAACCAGAAAGGTTCCACTAAAGTGAAGGTAGCCTCAACCTCCCGTGACCAAACTGCCAGACATTACAGAAAAGAGGATGATCCCCTTGAAGGAACCTCTAGCATGTATGCCCAGGGAGGAGAGGATGACCAGTGCTAGAGGGGCCCAGCCTCTAGCCAGGAAGAGGCACAGGAAAACCGGGTCTTTTGAACGGTGTGGATCCGATGGCCTGGCACATCAGAGCCACAAAAATACGAAGCTTTAGTTGATACTGGTGCACAGTGTACCCTAATGCCATCAGGACATGTGGGGGCAGAACCTGTTTCCATTGCTGGGGTGACAGGGGGATCGCAGCAGTTGACTCTGTTGGAAGCTGAGGTGAGCCTGATTGGGAAGGAGTGGCAGAAACATCCCATTGTGACCGGCCCAGAGGCCCCGTGTATTCTGGGCATAGACTTCCTTTGGAATGGCTATTACAAAGACCGAAAGGTACTCAGGTGGGCTTT
Source organism: Pseudopodoces humilis (assembly GCF_049639895.1). Classification (NCBI taxonomy): domain Eukaryota; kingdom Metazoa; phylum Chordata; class Aves; order Passeriformes; family Paridae; genus Pseudopodoces; species Pseudopodoces humilis. The sequence goes on along the minus strand of NC_142211.1, from coordinate 2,433,459 downwards.
TGGAATAGCTGCTGTGGAGGCAGAGGACATTAAGCAATTGAACACCTTGCCTGGACTATCAGAGAACCCATCTGCAGTAGGACTCCTGAAAGTGGAAGAACAGCGAGTACCAATTGCCACCTCGACGGTGCACCGCCGACAGTATAGGACAAATCGAGATGCTGTGATCCCCATCCACAAGATGATCTGAGAGCTGGAGAGCCAAGGGGTGGTCAGCAAAACCCACTCACCCTTCAACAGCCCCATCTGGCCTGTGCGCAAATCTGACAGAGAATGGAGATTGACTGTGGACTATCGTGCATTGAATGAAGTGACTCCACCTCTGAGCGCTGCCGTGCCAGATATGCTGGAGCTCCAGTACGAGCTGGAGTCCAAGACAGCGAAGTGGTACGCCACTATTGACATTGCTAATGCATTTTTCTCCATTCCCCTGGCAGCAGAATGCAGGCCTCAGTTTGCCTTCACGTGGAGGGGAGTGCAGTACACCTGGAACTGACTGCCCCAGGGGTGGAAGCACAGCCCCACCATCTGCCATGTGTCCCCCTGAAAACTCAGCTTCTGAGCTTGCTAACATAGTTTTCTAAAGACTTTCCCAGGACAGTAACTGTAAACATAGATATGTGTACATTCTTTCTGTTACACATCTTGTGATGGGCATCTCTCATGGCCAGTGCAGTGAGAAAGTGTTATCCTGACCATCCAATCCCTGGCCGTGGTCAGGAGGCTATAAATCCTGGGGGGAAAAATAAACCTCCTTCTTCTTTCCACCGCACCTCGATCTGTGTCCGCGTGATCTATTCATCTTCAGCAGTAACAGCCATGGACTGATCCAGGCTGCCCTGGAAAAGGGTGAGGCTCCAGAACATCTTCAGTACATTGATGACATCATTGTGTGGGGGAACACGGCAATGGAAGTATTTGAGAAAGGAGAAAAGATCATCCAGATTCTGCTAGAAGCCGGCTTTGCCATCAAGAAGAACAAAGTCAAAGGACCTGCTCGAGAGATCCAGCTCCTGGGAGTAAAGTGGCAAGATGGACGGCGTCAGATTCCCACTGAGGTCATCAATAAGATCACTGCAATGTCTCCACCCACCAGCAAGAAGGAAACGCAAGCTTTCCTAGGTGCCATAGGTTTTTGGAGGATGCACATTCCTGAGTACAACCAGATCGTGAGCCCTCTCTACCTGGTTACCTGAAAAAAGAATGATTTCCACTGGGGCCCTGAACAGCAGCAAGCCTTTGCTCAGACCAAGCAGGAGAACGCTCATGCAGTAGCTCTTGGCCCAGTCAGAACAGGACCAGATGTGAAGAACGTGCTCTACTCTGCAGCCGGGAACAATGGCTTGTCCTGGAGCCTTTGGCAGAAAGTGCCTGGAGAGACTCGAGGCCGACCACTGGGATTCTGAAGCCGAAGCTAGAGGGTCGGAAGCCAATTACACTCCCACGGAGAAGGAAATCTTAGCTGCCTTTGAAGGAGTTTAAGCCGCCTCAGAAGTGATTGGCACAGAAACACAACTCCTCCTGGCACCCCGACTGCCAGTGCTGGGGTGGATGTTTAAAGGGAAGGTTCCTGCTACCCACCACGCCACCGACGCTACATGGAGCAAGTGGATCGCCGTCATCACGCAGCGCGCCCGTATTGGAAACCCAAATCGCCCTGGGATTTTGGAGATAATTACAAACTGGCCAGAAGGTGAAAACTTTGGTCTCACTGATGAAGAGGAGCAGGAACAAGTGACACGGGCTGAAGAAGCTCCACCGTACAACCAACTGCCAGCAGAAGAAACACGCTATGCTCTGTTCACTGATGGTTCCTGTCGCATCGTAGGGATGAACCGGAAGTGGAAAGCAGCCATATGGAGCCCCACACGACAGGTCGCAGAGGCCACTGAAGGAGTAGGTGGATCAAGCCAACTTGCTGAACTCAAAGCTGTTCAACTGGCCCTGGACATTGCTGAAAGAGAGAAGTGGCCAAAGCTCTACCTCTACACTGATTCATGGATGGTAGCCAATGCTCTGTGGGGGTGGCTGGAAAGGTGGAAAAGGGCCAACTGGCAACGCAGAGGAAAGCCAATCTGGGCTGCTGATGAGTGGAAAGACATCGCCACCAGGGTAGAGAAACTGTCTGTGAGGGTCCGTCATGTAGATGCCCATGTCCCCAAGAGTAGGGCTAATGAAGAGCACCGAAACAATGAGCAGGTGGATCAGGTTGCAAAGATAGAGGTGTCAAAGATAGACTTAGATTGGTAACACAAGGGAGAGTTGTTCCTAGCTCGATGGGCCCATGACGCCTCAGGTCATCAGGGGAGAGATGCCACCTATAAGTGGGCACGAGACCGAGGGGTGGATCTAACCATGGACAGTATTTCCCAGGTTATCCATGACTGTAAGACGTGTGCCACGATCAAGCAGGCCAAGTGGTTGAAGCCCCTCTGGTACGGTGGGCGGTGGTCCACATACAAGTATGGGGAGGCCTGGAAGATTGACTACATGACACTGCCCTAAACCCGCCAAGGCAAGCGCTATGTGCTCACAATGGTAGAAGCCACCACTGGATGGTTGGAAACTTACCCTGTGCCTCATGCCACTGCCCGTAACACCATCCTGGGACTTGAAAAGCAGGTCCTTTGGAGGCATGGCACCCCTGAGAGGATTGAGTCAGACAATGGGACTCATTTCAAGAACAGCCTTATAAACACCTGGGCTAGGGAACATGGCATTGAGTGGGTGTACCATATCCCCTACCATGCACCCGCTGCTGGAAAAGTTGAACGGTGCAATGGCCTGCTTAAAACCAGCCTGAAGGCACTGGGTGTGGGAACTTTCAGGAACTGGGAGATTAATTTAGCAAAGGCCACATGGTTGGTGAGCACCCGAGGTTCCACTAACCGAGCAGGCCCTGCCCAATCTGAGCCCTTTAGAACGACAGATGGAGATAAGGTTCCAGTGGTACATATGAGAGGTATGCTGGGAAAAACTGTTTGGGTTAATTCTGCCTCCAGCAAAGACAATCCAATCCGTGGGGTTGTCTTTGCTCAGGGACCAGGTTGCACTTGGTGGGTGATGCAAAAAGATGGAGCGACCCGGTGCATACCCCAAGGGGACCTGGTTTTAGGGTGAACTACCCATGACACTGTGCTTGTATCTGTATCTGTATGTACATGTGTATATAGTTAAAGTAGTATGTGTTCATGTATAATTTAAAGGTTTAATATTTGATGTAACATTTTGGTATGGGAAAAAATTCGGGGTGGATAGTGTTGAGGGTTAGGTGTCCTTTTTTTTTTTTTGTTGTTGTTCTGGCCTGCCCGTGGAATTTTTACCCATTACCTGCGGAGACAACCTAACTGTGGATATTTAGTGGGTGCTCAACAAAGGACAAAGAGTGGCCGGGCCCAGGGGGGGGAAGGGGACTGTTGCCCATGGGATGGACCCACATTGCAGCAGGCCGCAGAGCTGTTGCTTGTGAGATGGAGTGACATCAGAGAAGTTCATGGAGAACTGTCTTCTGTGGGACGGACCTCACCGTGCAACAGAGGAACAACTCCTCTCCTTGAGCAGCAGGAGAAGCCATGGGTGATGGACAGACCATAATGCCTATTTCCTGCCTCCTTGTGCTGCTGGGGAGTGGTGGTGCGGGGGAAAGATGTTTTTAAGGGTCTTATTTTACTTCTCATTATCCTGCTCTGATTTTGTTAGTAATAAATTCACTTCATATCTCTAATTTGAGCCTGTTTTTCCTGTGATGGTATTTGGTGAGTGATCTCTCCCTGTCCTTAACTCAACCCATGTACCCTTCATTATATTTTCTCTCCCCTGCCCAGCTGCAGAGGGGAGTGATAGGATGGCATTGGTGGGTGCCTGGCATCTGGCCAGCATCAACCCACTAAAAATATTCTATAAGCAGCTGAGGGAAGTCTCGCAATTGCTAACCCTTTTCCTCATGGGGGACTTCAGCTTATCAGATGTCTGCTGGCTATACAACAGAGCAGAGACAAAGCAGTCTAGGAGGTTCTTGGAGTGTGTGGAATAGTACTTGTTGACTGTGATGGATTGGCATTTAGAAAAAAAAGTAAGGAACACTCACAGAAGTGACGGTTCTGAGAGAGGCTGCTGGGAGTTTCTTCCCTCCCTAAAATCTGGCCAATGGCTGGCCAGTTCTGAGAATTTACAGTATTTTTGACCACTGAAAAGTGAGATTACCTTTATGAATACCACCTTTTAGACCTAAGTCTGGGAGCTTCTGGCTCTCTTTGTTTCTGACCTTGAAAGGTAACAGAGCTCTAGTGCAGCTGCCCCCCCCACCCCCATCCCCCCGTCCCCCCCTCGTGGCCTGTCTGGCCTGAGGGGAGAGGGCTGAGCCAGACTCCAGCAGCTCCTGGGTGGGGATGGAGGCTGCAGGAGCCTTGGCCCCAGGCCAGGCCAGACTATGCTGCGGCGTTGGCTTCTCCCGGGAAGCCCTCTGGGTCCCGCACCAGCGGGGTGGCTGAAGCTCTTCCCAGGAAGACCCTGGACAGCTGCTGACACTTGCCGACACCCCCCCCACATGGCCCGCACAGATGGCTCCAAGCCGAGAACTGTCTACTCCTTCCCTTCGGCTGCTGGACTGAGAGAGAGACACCTGAAATCTGACACCATGAATACCTGCTGCGGCTCGGGCCAGATTTTAACCCCTTCACTACCCAGATGAGACTTGCAGATTTAATCCCTTTCCAGAAAGAGGAAAGCAAGAGTGATTAATATGTAAAGAGACAACATAAACCATCCAAGTCAGTAAAAGAAGGAGTCAAGCCTCAGATGGAAGGAGAACGATGAGATGCTTTAATAAGCTGAAATATTCTTTTGGTAAGGCCATAGAGATGGACAATAACGTTTTGAATACCGCCTTTAATTCATGAAAAGAGTATGGGGGGAACGAACTATTCACGCTGTGAAATCTGAGCAAAGGTATCTATTGATGAAGCTAAGCAGATGGTGGACTAGTGATCCCATGAGATACTGGAACAGAGAGAGAGAGAAGTGAGAATTGATGAAGACCCTTGGCCCTCAGGGAGAAAAGAAGAAAACCTCTGTTCCCAGAGATGATCACAGAGGCAGATGAAGAGAACCTTTGCCTTTGAATAACTGATCCTTAAAATAATACCCCTTGAGTTCATGGCCCATGAACACACCTCTGAGTGGTGTGAAAATGGGAGGAGGGCATGATGGCAGAGTTGTTTTTTATTCTGGGTGGCTGCCATCATGGGAATGAAAAGCCATGACAAAATTGTTTTCTTGAGGAGAACTCTCCATAGAATGGCAAGAGAAAACTCCTCTCTCTACAAAGACTGATAAAAAGACTATTGTATAGTTGGTACTGCTTTAACCACCAGGTTTTGTCTCTATGTTGTCAGTTGGACAAAGGAAAAGTTGGGTGGTGGGGAGGAAAGGTTTCTGGTGGTTTTATTATGGTTTCTTATTGTAGTTCTATTAATAAACTTTCTTTATTCCTTTTAAGTCTTGAGCCTGTTTTGCCCTTCTCCTAATCCATATCTCACAGCAAGAAATGAATAAGTATTCTAGTAATTTTTAGCTACTGCTAAAACCACAACATTGACTTGGTTGTTGCGTATAGGTAAAACATTACAAAAGGAAGGCCTTGTAAAATCATGGCTCAGGCTTCTTATTTTGGCTAAGGACTATGGGAAAGTGACTCAGCTGAATTAGAGGTAGAAAAACAAGTTATATAACCTTTGCATGTTCACATTGTGGTGTATGGTGGTTGGTTGAATTATGTTTATGATTTAAAACTATGTAGCTGATATGATAGCTGCTTAAAAAGGCCTTTTTTTTGCAATAAAGCGGCTCTCCTTTGCACCTGCCTGGGGACTCTGCATCACTACAGACCCTCACCCACAGCTGGCGCCTGAACGTGGAAGATCGCCCTGCAGCGAAGAGCAGACAACTGCAACCAAGACCTAAGCTGAACACACCCAAGGAGCGGCCCCAGGCAGCAGATCCCAACAGCAGACCCAGGCAGAGGATTACAAAGCGGCCCCAGGCAGCTTATACCAATGGCGAACTCAGGTGGCAGTTCCAGGAACCCCAAGTGACCCCCACCTTCACCTTACTAAATCTCAGTGTGCGCATTCATCACTTTAAGGTGAGCAGCAGGGTAGATCATGGGAGCAAAGCTGTCAGTTGAGCAAAAGCAGATCCTAGAGAATTTACAGCGGCTTTTACACTGGCAGAACAGAGACAGTTCTGATAGTAAATTACTTGCTTTGCTGGATTGGATTTCCATGCATGTAAAAGACTTCCCCTCAGCCAGCATTTTTCAGCTAGACACCTGGCAGGTAATAGGACACAAACTTTTTGAACTTGTGAATACAGGCGATGCATTTCCATCCAGGCATCTTGCAACTCGTGGAATTATTATAGTAACATTTAAAGAAACTCAGGTAGATTCATGTTCTCAGCTGCCCTTGGAAGCTGCCTCCCCCAGACCTCTTGGTCTCCCGGGTGCTCTCTCCTCCACTGTCCGCTCCCCCTATCGCCACTTGTTAACTGCCTACTCTTTCCTCAGCAGCCCCTTTTCCACCTGCCCTCGTGGCACAATTACCCCCCTGTAGATAGTTTTTTAGCAGAAGGTGGACACGATATATTAGTAAAAGCCTGTCTGCACAAACCAGCCTCTGGAATAAGTCATGATATTAAAGGCTAAAGTCCTTGAAACTTTCCTGCAGGAGAGTAAAGCAAAACAATATTTTTGTGTACAAGGGAAAAAATGTAACCTTGTGTACATTAACCAATAGTAACTTACTTAGCCTGTGGACCCTGTAAAACCCTATAAAAGGTGTGTTAATAATAGAAATAAATGGCGTTCACATTTACTTCTGTGAAGGGTTGTGAATAGCTGGTGGTTTCTCAATCAATCCACATCTCTTACCATCAATCAACAAAGGAAGTCCATCTCAGAGATTTGAGTGGGTGGTCCTTCCACAAGGGATGAAAAATTCTCCAACAATGTGCCAACTGTTTGTGCACTGGGCACTGACACCTGTGCATGCCAAACTCTCCCAGACAATTATTTATCACTACATGGATGACGTCTTGTTTTGTCAACATGATCCATTCCAAGATGAAGATCTTACATTTATCATCGCCCAACTCGCAGCAAAAGGCTTGGTGGTTGCCCCAGAGAAAATTCAAAAGCAAGCTCCATGGAAGTACCTAGGGTGGATTCTGACATCTTCATCAGTCCACCCACAAAAATTAAAATTGACTGTTGAGATCAACACCCTTAATGATGCACAAAGACTTATTGGAGATCTGCAATGGGTACGACCCATTGCTGGTATCCAAAATGATGAGATGACACCATTGATGGACCTTTTAAAAGGTACAGACCCACAAACTCCAATTACCCTTTCTTCAAAACAGAAGAGATGTCTCCAATACCTAGGGAAGAAACTGCTTTCAACACTAGCAGACAGAAGATTGCCAGATGTGCTTTTAGGACTTCTGATTTGTAACCACCCTATTGCCCCGTGTGCTATCATATTCCAGTGGCCTGCTTGGCAAAAAGAGAAAGGGGGAGAAGACCCACCTGGGAGCTGTCAAGATGCCAAGCAGCCTGTCAAGTAGGTACAGTCAGTGCAATCAGCAAGGAAATGTGCAGAGCCTTTAGCGATCCTTGAGTGGATTTTTACGCCGCATACGCCACCAATGAGTATTTGGCAGAGGACAGAAGCAATTGCTTATCTCATTAAAAAAGCAAGAACATGAATTGTGGAAATTAGTGGTGCTGAGCCAGAACATATCAGTCTACCAATAAAGGTAGAAAAATTTGAGTGGATGCTGAGACACTCAGAACCAATTCAATTAGTGCTGCTCAACTATCCAGGAACTGTACACAACAGGCAACCTAAAGATCCACGCCTGCAGATCATCTTAAAGGAGCAATGGTCGCAACAGCCCAAAGTCGTGAAGCAGCCGGTAAAAGGCCTTACAGTATATACTGGCGCAGGAAGTCGGCAAAGAAAAGCAGCCTGTACCTGGTGAGAAGGCTCGAGTTGGAGAAGCAAAACCATAGATGGAGATGCATATGACTCACTGCAGACATTAGAACTTACAGCTGTCTCATGGGCACTGTCTCATTGGCGAGACAGAAAGCTGAACATTGTATCAGATTCATTGTATGTGGTAGGAGTGGTACAACATATTGAAGATGCTCTCATCAAACCACCAGCTAATAAGCGACTGTGTCAACTATTTTTTCAAATCAAAAGAGCTATTGAGGACAGAAACGAGTCTTGTTGCATCATTCACATTCGCAGTCATCAAACAGAATTAGGTCTTGGAGAAGGCAATGCAAAAGCTGATACGCTTCTCAGTCCTGTTGTTGCAGCACCAAGAGACTCCTTCGCAGCTGCAAGAGAGAGTCATGCTCTCTTTCATCAAGCCGCAAAAGCCTTACAGAGACAATTCAACATTAGCTCAATAGATGCACAAGGCACTGTAAAATCCTGTCCACAATGCAGTCAATATGGAACCACTCTAAGCTTAGGTGTTAACCCTAGAGGTCTTCAAGCCTATGAAATCTTGCAGATGGATGTAACACATGTGCCTGAATTTGGTCTCCTCAAATACGTACGTGTCACAGTAGATACCTTTTCAAAAATGGTTTGGGCCACTTCACAAGTAGGAGAAAAAAGAATACATGTAATTCAACATTTAGTAGCATGCTTTGCTGTAATGGGAGTTCCAAAAGAACTGAAAAGAGACAATGGGCCTGCATATGTAGGAACACGAGTTTCTCGGTTCTTACAAAAATGGGGAGTCAAACATATAACTGGAATTCCCCATGTGTCAACTGGACAAGCCATTGTAGAGAGAGCCCATAAGACCCTAAAAGAGTATTTAAGTAAACAAAAACCACCTGAACAATTAGACCCTACCATTCGATTGCAGCAAGTGTTATTCACTCTAAATTTCCTCAGTTTAGTTGGAGATTCAGAGCAACCCCCGGTGGTAATTCATAATAGTCAAGCAAAGATGCAAGCTACCCCAGAAATTAAATTATAAGAATCCAAAGACAGGTATCTGGGAGGGACCAAATCCATTGCTATTTAATGGGGGCGGTTACAGTTCTGTTTCCACAGATGCTGGACCACTATGGGTGCCTGGCCAATGGACCAAACCAGCAATGAAAGATCTGAAGAACAATCAGAATGCTGACTGTTGATATATTTTATATATTAGTAAAGGCCTGTCTGCACAAACCAGCCTTTGAAATAAGTCGTGATATTAAAGGCTAAAGTCCTTGAAACCTTCATGCAGAAGAGAGAGTAAAGCAAAACAATATCCTTGTGTGTAGGAGAAAAAATGTAAACTGTGTGTGTTAGCCAATAGTAGCTTGCTCTGCCCGCAGACCCTGTAGAACCCTATAAAAGGTGTGCTAAAGATAGAAATAAACGGCATTCACGATTACTTCTGTGAAGACTGGTGAATAGCTGGCGGTCTCTCAATAGTTGACACCCTCAGTCAATCTCTGATCGGCTGCCAGCTGACATCACGGGAGCAACAGATGTTTCAAGACTGAATCATGTCAAGTCATAGTCTGTTTGTGAGAAAATTCTGTAAAAGGTCTGAGAAGAGTGCAGAGACTCTATCTAATTGCATATAAAACAAATTGTAGTTGTGTGTGTATCCTTTCAGCAAATTGCTTTCACGCTTAGACTACATATATACCAGAGCACGTGTGTTAAAAGTAGTTAGATAATAATTTAAGATAAAGAGTTTAGCTTGTGTAGTAATTGTTATGTTAGTATAAAGTATAAGTATTCCCCCTTCAAGAACTAGTGAAACCATCTTTTGAAAGTTCACTTAACGTTAAAGTTTTAGCTGTGAGTTTGCAAGTATGGTGTCATTTACATGGAACAAACTGCTTATGGTAATTGTGCTGTGTATAGTCCTGACCAACTGTCTGCTAACTAACATCCAAAAGCGACAGAACATATGGGTCACTTTAGCACACCTGACAGGTCAAAAATCAATGTGTTTAAGCTTAGCCACACCTGGAGATCCTTTTCGCACCTGTCTCGTAGGAGTCCCTGAATGGGATCCTCCAGCATTTAAAGGTTTATTTAGTAACGAGACTCAGCTGAATCGATTGGCAGTGTTGCAAGAGTGCAATCGCACCATTGGCTTCACATCTAGACAACTTGAAGCCTGCTGGCAAGCAAAAATTATCAAAGTTCTTAATGTTACCATGGAGCCCTCAGAAGAATTAGATTTCTTAGGTTCCACCAGTACCTCAGGTGGATGGATAATGTTTGAACCCCCGACGAAAAGTCATCCTGACAAAGTAATGCAGCACTGAGCTGCAGTCAACCCTATAGCTGATCTCGTTACTAACACTGAAAGTAAAGCCTTTTACTCACAGTGCAATCTCACAGGACAATTACCAAAGCGATTACCTAGTTCCATATTCCTAATCTGTGGGGATAGGGCATGGAATGGAATTCCTGCTAGTCCACATGGAGGACCCTGTTATCTTGGGGAACTTACTTTGTTCCACCCAAGCTTACATCAATTGCTAAATGTAGCTAGCAAAATAAAAAATATCAAACGGTCAAAGCGAAGCCTGAATGAATTACAATGTGATGATGTTAGAAAACCAGACTTTTGGAATCGTGGTCTAATATGGGCAACCTCCTTCTTCATTCCAGGAGCAGCTGCCGCTAAAAGCTTAGCAACTCTAAAAAGGCTCGCTTGCTGGACTAGAAAATAATTAAACCTAACATCAACAATGCTAAGTGAACTTTCAGCCGATGTAAGCAGTGTACTTCATGCAGTACTACAAAATCAAGCTGAAATCGACTTTTTCCTCAGCAGAAGGACATGGTTGTGAGGAGTTTGAAGGCATGTGCTGTTTGAATCTTACTGATCATTCAGTTTCCATCCATAAGCAACTACAACAGCTGCAAGATGGGTTACATGCCCTAAAGGAAGATAGCGACCCCATTGGAAGTTGGCTCGCCAGCTGGGGTATCACTGGATGGCTGAGGTCTCTTGTGCTAGAGGGGGGACGGATTCTACTTATAGTGTTAATTGGGATGATACTTTTAAGTTGTATGTTATCTTGTCTTTGTAGAAGTGTAGAATGAGCCGCATCCAAAGCCTGGTTTGTGCAAAAAGAGAAAGGGGGAATTGTAGTGAGTTTTTTAGCAGAAAGTGGACACAATATATTAGTAAAAGCCTGTCTGCACAAACCAGCCTCTGGAATAAGTCGTGATATTAAAGGCTCAAGTCCTTGAAACTTTCCTGCAGAAGAGAGAGTAAAGCAAAACAATATTCTTGTGTACAAAGGAAAAAATGTAACCTTGTGTGCATTAACCAGTAGTAACTTGCTTAGCCCGCAGACCCTGTAAAACCCTATAAAAGGTGTGTTAATAATAGAAATAAAAGGTGTTCACATTTACTTCTGTGAAGGGTTGTGAATACCTGGCGGTCTCTCAATACCCCCCCACCACGTCTGCTTTGCTAATGGCATCCCCAGCAGCCGGTTTTGGCCCCCTGGGTTTGGAAGCTCCCTTGGCGCTTCAGAGCCCCCTGCCCACAGATGGCCCCTTGGCCAGATTTAGCCCCCCAGGCATGAAATCACAGCACATGGCAGGATCATAGCCTACACAAAATGCTGGTCCTGGTTTAGGGCAAATTTGAGAGAAAACCTCCAAATGGAGTCTCTCCAGAAAGCAAATTTAAGTGCCCCCCCCCAACTGGTACGCGAAAAGATTTCCTTGGGGAAAAGTGGAAAAAACTGTTTGTTTAACATACAAAGTATCTGCAAGCACAAAAAATTTAATAATATTAAACAACAAATCCTCCCACTGTTCGAAGAGATGGCAAATCCAGGAAAGTCGTTTTTGTGGGGTGTAGCTCGGCTCACTCAGTCCCCTCAGTGCTGGAAAGTGCTGAGGCCCAGGCATCAGCTCTCAGTGTTTTCCTGGGGTATCAGTCCAGAGCAGGTTTGAACAGATCCAAGAAAAAGGAAAAAAAAAACCACAGTCCAGGGAACTTCTCTGCCTCAGTGGGCTAAAAACTAACTAAAAGCAAAGGAGAGCTCTGTCCCTCTGTCTGTCCGTGCTGCAGGCAACATAGTCCAGAGCAGCATGCGGGGGAGTGAGTGCAGTTTCTGAAAACAAACTGCACGCTTCTTTCTCCCCCTTCACTCTCAGAACCAGTCTTAAAGGTGCAGAACTTAATATCCAGCATAAACAGAACAGACGATTGGGGATAAAAACATCATCAAGTCACCCCAGGACAATGCTGAAGCTATGGCACATCGCTGTCAGAATGCCAAGAGGATGCATTGAAACACAGAGATCTTAGGTTACCTTATTACCAGAGAAATGCGGAGACTAGTATGGGAGAGTTTGTTCAGTTAACAGGTGACGCTGCATACTCAAACCCCAGAATACAGATGGGCTATCTTCATGATATTTGTGACATCCTTACTGGAATTCTGTTAAAACCAGCTTTGTATTTTCAGTGAGCTGTAGATTTTAACAGAATTGTTTACTGGAGATGTTCAAAGCTCTCATGGTGAATGTAGTGTCTTCCTGCATATCGGTAACATAGCAAGATCTAAATTCTTTAACAGAAATACTGATATATTGCATGATTGGTAGAACTTGCCATGTGGTATGTATACTCCCTTTTCAGGAATTTTGATTTAAAGGTCTGATTGGACTGGTTCTTAGCTAAGTTATAATGATGTTAGCTATTGCCATGACAAACAGAAACGTATATACCTGTAAAAATATTTGCAAGTGGATAATGTTTCAGTTTTTGGACAGGAAAATTCATATTAGTAAGATACGGTGCCCCCTTAGAAAATTTGGGAGATGCCTCCTTGCAAATATTTTGGGTGGATATTAACAGAACAGCAATTAACTTTCAAGCCTGCTGTCAGCACATTGCATGATTCACAACACTTACTGAGAGCAATTAGCTAGGACAGGCCCATGCCACTCATAAATCGGGCATTCCTTTGCTCACTTGAAGGCAAACCTTGAGCTTTATCTGCAGCAGCTATTTGAGAATTAGATATTATTGGCACATGAAACTCCACTGCAAAGGCAGGCAGAATTGTGCCAGCTTTACCAGTTTGCTTGCTTTTTACCCTACAGCTTTAATAAGGTAATTTTGTGACTCTTTCACCATGACAACACATGTGGCAGCATTTTGGATAGGTACAGCTATTTAGTGATTCAGGTGTAGTTATTCTTCCTTGTCACGTACAAATTGAAATTTGACTTTATATCGAAACAGGACCACAAGTGCAGTAAACATTATCTCACTCCATAAGAATAATATGAAACCACGATTTTGAAGCTGTTTATATACAAATGTCAGTCTTACACACCCACTGACCTGAGTTACTTGTGCAAAACTCATGGCACTATTATATAACTAGGTTCTTGCTGTTTTAGCCTGTTGGGTTTTCAAGCAAGGTAGGTGCCCTGGCCAGCTCCAGCACGGGCGGCTATCCCCAGCCGCACGGACCACATCTCACAGCATCAATGTGATGGATGACGAATATGGCGATTTATTGCAGGGAAACTTAACATTTTATAGTCTGGGGTCACTGTGTTACTCCCACCTGCTTACATCACACTTAGGTGCTATTGGCTAATTGCAGGAGGTTTTACTATCCTAGAGAGAGGGGTGGGTTACTGGCTTTCCGTTACATCCCAAATTCTTCCGCACTGCCAGGCCCTAACTACAACATTAGCCTTAAATATTTATATCCCATTACTTTTAATAGTCCAAGCTAAAATCTATTGCACAGGCAATCTTGAAAAGCTGTCTTACTATCTGCGAACTGAGCAGGTTTGAAGGGCAATTTGCCAAGATATACACTGTTGTCATTTTTCTGAGCAAAGCTGCACTTCAAAATACCCTGGCGAAGTTATGCTTACACCAAAAAAGTCCTATGAATGAATATTTTCAATAATATTTGCACTTACCATGAGCTATTGTCAAAACTAAATTACATAAAATAATAATTGCCACACCTCTATAATCTCTCCAGTAAATCCATGTTGCTGCTATTTCAGTTATGAAACAGTTGTTTGCCTGCATGTTGTTCATTGATGTTTAACTGTTGTAGGACTAATTTCCAGTAGCTTTTTCATAACAATGGAGTCAAAAAGAGTTAAATTCTGTTTTATCTGGAACTTTTAAAGGAACATTCTCAACTCTGACTTTAGTTTTGCTAAATTTAAGTGATGTTAGGTTTAAGTTCTGTTAATTTGAAGTTCTGTTACATTTAAGTTCTGCCAAGTTAAGGTTCTGTTAAATTTAAGTTCTGTTAAGGTTAAGTTCTGTTAAGATAACTTCTGTTAAGTTCAATTTCTGTCAAGATTAATTATTGTCAAGTTTAAGTGTTGTTAAGTTTAAGCAAAGTTAACTGTTATTCAGTTTAAGTGCTGTTACTTTTAGGTCTGTTAATTCTATTAAGATCAACTTCTGTTCAGTTTCAGTAATGTTAACTTTATGTTCTCAGGTGTACTTTCTGTTATGCTTAAGTGATGGTAAGTTTCAGTGAAGTTAAGTTTAAGTTCTGTTGAAATATGCTATGATGGATTGGCATTTAGGAAAAAAAAAAGTTTAAAACATGGAAGTGAGAGCTTTGAGAGAGGCTGCTCAGAGTTTCTTCTCTGCTTGAAATCTGGCCAATAGCTGGCCAGTTCTGAAAATTGTCAGTATTGTTCATCACTGAAAAGTGAGATCAACTTTGTGAATACCACCTTTTAAACCTAAGCCCAAGAGCTTCTGGCTCTCTTTGTTTCTGGCCTTGAAAGGTAACAGAGCTCTAGTGCATCAGCCCTCCCCCCCACCCCCCCCTCACGGCCTGTCTGGCCTGGTGGGGGAGGGCTGAGCCAGACTCCAGCGGCTCCCAGGCAGGGGATGGAAGCTGTGGGGCCTCGGCCCCACGCCAGGCTAGGCTGTGCTGTGGCGCTGGCTTCTCCCAGGAAGTCCTCCGGGTCCTGTACCAACAGGGTGGCCAAAGCTCTTCCCAGGGGTCCCTGGACGGCTATTGACCCCCCCCCCCCCCCAGGCCCACACAGACAGCTCTAAGCTGAGAACTGTCTGCTCCTTCCCTGCAGCTGCTGGACCTGAAATCCGACACCATGAATACATGCTGTGGCTTGGGTCAGATTTTAACCCTTTCAGTACCCAGATGAGACCTGCAGATTTAATCCCTTTCCAGAGAGAGGAGAGTGATTAACATGTAAAGAGACAGCATAAACTATCAAAGTCAGTATAAGGAAGAGCTGAGCCTCAGATGGAAGGAGAATGAGGAGATGCTTTAATAAGCTGAAATATTCTTTTGGTAAGGCCATAGAGATGGACAATAATGTTTTGAATACCTTCTTTAATTCATGAAAAGCGTATGGGGGGAATGAACTATTCAAACTGTGAAATCTAAGCAAAGGTATCCATTGATGAGCTAAGCAAATGATTCAGCAGCTGTGATCCCATGAGATACTGAAACAGAGAAGTGAGAATTGATGGAGAGACTTGGCCCCCAGGGAGAAAAGGAGAAAACCTCTGTTCCCAGAGATGATCACAGAGGCAGACAGAGAACCTTTGCCTTTGAATAACTGATCCTTAAAATAATACCCCTTGAGTTCATGGCCCATGAACACACCTCTGAGTGGTGTGAAAATGGGAGGAGGGCATGATGGCAGAGTTTTTTCCGGGTGGCTGTTAATCATGGACATGAAATGCCACAAGAAAACTGTTTTTCTTGAGGAGAACTCTCCATAGAATGACAAGAGAAAACTCCTCTCTCTACAAAGATTGATAAAAGGACTATTGTATAGTTGGTACTGTTTTAACCACCAGGTTTTGTCTCTATGTTGTCAGTTGGGCAAGGAAAATGGTGGGGAGGAAAGGTTTCTGGAAGTTTTATTTTAGTTTCTTATTCTTGTAGTTCTATTAATAAACTTTCTTTATTCCTTTTAAGTTTTGAGCTTGTTTTGCCCTTCTCCTAATCCATATCTCACAGCAGGAGATGAGTAAGTTTTCTGGTGATATTTAGCTAGTTCTTTAAAACCACCACATATGCTCATTTACATTACAAGATACAATTCTTTTGTTATAGAGATGAGTGAAGTTAAATTTTAATGAAGTTAAGTTCTGTTGTTATCTGCTTATTTAAATTACAAGATACAGATCTGTTATAAGATGGAACCAACGGAAATAATTATGATGAGGAATTGGTAAGCAACTGTTTAAGAATATAGGATAATAAGTTGTGTAAAATATGTGAAGATGCGGTTTATTAGATCCTTAATTTCATCAAAGATTCTATGGGTATAAATGTTCTGCACTGTTCAATTAACATAATTATTTCTAATAACCTCTGCTGTTTTATCTTCCTTAGGTAGCACAGAAGAATGAGTAACAACCCCAAATTATGGCTATTATTAGTTGCAAGCTGTTTAGTGCTTTCTTTCTTGCTTTTGTTCTGCTATCATATCATATATGCATAGATGTGTGGAAAAAAAATCTCTCAATCTCTTCGGACAGTTTCTGATGCTGTATTAATGGTTCTGTATATGTTGTTAATATCATAGCATAAATTCACTGACCTTTGGTTATTTGCAGTTTGTTCATGATACCATTGACTACTTAGCTAAGGATAAATGACAAAGCCGGCTGCTTTACAAGCTTTCACATACCACCGTATAGCTATCTTCAAGACGTATCATTTTAAGAAACTTTCCTAACTGCAATTACTGAGAGCTTGTTTGTAGGATATATTAGGGTGACCCTTCCAGTTAAGGCCTTGGCTCTGGCCAAGCCCTGGCCCTACCTGGTCGGGAGGTATGCCAATAGATCCAGGTGTTTCTTCACCAAATCTGTACTCAGATCACTTTGACTTGCTAATTTGGGCTTATAACAGCTGGACCCTTCTTGGAACCACGGAATAGAAATTTCTACAGATGCAGATAGTTATAATTGAAATTCTTAGCAATCCCTGTACTGACTCTCTTATCTCTAGAATTTCTCCCATGCTGCAGCCGAGGCTATCTTTAAAAACTCAGGGGCTGTCTACCACCCAGACACCACCTTTGGCCGCTTGTAATACTGCACCCCAAAAAGGAGAAACATGCCAGGATAATGGGGAGGAACCCTGTCAGGAAGAGGGAGGGGAAACTAACCCAGAAGTGACAGAAAACAAAATGGATGCCAACGGCTTTAAGCTTGAAAATGTTAATTTGGAAGCCGATATGCGAGATCAAAATGAGTATTCTACATCAGAGGATGAATATGATTTCAATTCTCAAGGTTTAAACCCGCCTCCTTTACCTGAGATGGGGAATTCTTCTTCTGGGTGTAAAACAAGGGAGCCCATAAAGAAAGATTTACAGTGCTCCCTGACAGATTGGAATGCCGTATGTTGTAAAGTAATTAAAGATCTCAGCTTGTAAACCGCTGTTAGCTTTGCCGGTTAGATACGGAAGGGGGGGTGCAAACCCCTGATGGGAACCTGTATCACATGATGGTATAAAAGATTAACGGAGGGCAATAAAAGACAGCGGATTGGGCTCTCCCTACTTTATGCAGTTATTGAAGGGGATTTTTAGGAATTTGGACTTGACACCTTTTGACTGTCGCAATATTTCCTCAATGATCCTAACTGATTCACGATATATTTTGTGGGATTTATGGTGGAGATGTTTTCTTAGGAAACTCATAGAAGACTATGCAGGGAGGCAAATGCAGCCCTCACATTTGTACATCTGGCAGGAGATGCACCTCATGATAGAGCAGAGGACCGAGTGGAGTTACCGAGAGGGGTCCTTGGTGACATTAAAGATGCAGCCAGAAAGGCACTCTTACAGGTTGAGCCAGTAGGAAGCCCACAAAGTGCCTATACACAAATAAAGCAGGGACCAACAGAGCCTTATACTGCCTTTATAGACAGGCTGACTCAAGCTTTAGAAAGACAATATGATGATGATATGGCTTGTCCAATATAATTACAGAATCTTGCATATGTGAATGCTAATGAGGAATACCAGAGAGTTATTAGGGCTCTACCAAATATACAACCAAATCTTTCACAAATGATTGAAGCCTGTAGCAAGATTAGTACCCCACAGCATATAGCTACGATCCAGGCTGATACGTTGGGAGAAAGACTGGAAAGAGCTATAACTGCTCAGGCTGAAGTAATGGATAAAAGACTTGCTACTCAAGCTGAAGCACTGGATAACAGACTTGCAAAAGCAGTTAATGCACTCACTATATATAATTCTAAACTAATGTCTCAGGCTGATTTAAAGGATAAAATATGCTTTCGATGTGGCAAGCCTGGACATTTTGCAAAATATTGTCTGGAACCTGCAGAGTTTATAAAATCACCTGGCTGTTGTCCTAGATGAAGGAAAGGAAGACATTATCTAAACAGGTGTTGGTCTAGATATGATATTGATGGAAACCCCCTGTCGGGAAAAGGGTTTCCCAGTGTGCAGCGCTGCAGTGTGATGAAAGAAATAATGGCAGCTCAACAGAGAGAGCTCGAGTCCTTTGGAGACCAAGGCCAGACACAGTCAACAAGATTGTTAGAGAACTCCCAAGTGACCCAGACCTCTTATCCCCCGGGGCTTTCTGCACCTTGGCAGCTTTCAAATTGATATATTTCTTGCATGGCCTTCATTGTTCTATATCTACAGGAGTTACTGGAACAGCTGAAAAGAGGGAAGACTCTTTGATTATGGGAAAGGATGCTTGTTGTATTATAGGCCTTGTAGTTTATCCAACAATTGTTTCAGCAAACTGTCATGAAGAGCTTACAATTCTAGCTCAAGCTTTATAACCTCCACTAGTGATTCCTGCAGGAACACAGCCACAGCCATTGCAGTGCCTACTACGACTACACATAAACTAATAGAGGAGGAGGGACAAAAACATTATACAGAAGACTCAGATCTGACACCAGAGATTTTTTGGACAGAACATATTGGAGGTGACAGACCAAAACTGACTTGCAGTTTAATGCATAATAACAAAACAATCAGAGTTAAAGGCCTGTTAGATACTGGTGCAGATGTCATGGTCATTTCTTATTTGTTCTGGCCAAGAGACTGGAAGCTAGTAACATCCCCAGATACTCTCACAGGTATAGGGGATGCTACCTTATGCCTGCAAAGTGAAGCTCTGATTATGGTCAAAGGACCTGAAGATAAAACAGCAGTCATTCGTCCTTTTGTTGTAAAGAAGCCTATTACAGTTTGGGGAAGAGACTTATCTCAATGGGGAGCAAGACTGGAAGTGGATTTTTAGTGGGGGCCACGAAGGCACTCACCACTCTGATGTTAATCTGGAAAACAAATGATCCTGTTTGGGTGGATCAGTGGACCCTAGAAGAAAAGAAATTGAGTTCCCTCACAAAACTCGTAAAAGAGCAACTAGAGAAAGGTCACATCAAGGAAACAACTAGTCCCTGGAACTCACCAGTGTTTGTTGTGCACAAGAAAGCCTCTGACACCTGGAGACTGCTTCATGATCTTAGAAACATTAATGAAGTGATTGAAGATATGGGACCCCTTCAGCCAGGACTTCCCTCTCTTGTGATGATCCCAAGAAAGTGGCCTTTAGTCATGATTGATTTAAAAGACCGTTTTTTCAATATTCCACTTCATCCAGATGATGCTCCACGTTTTGCGTTTTCTATCCCAAGTATTAATAGGCAAGAGCCATTGTTAAGATATCACTGGGTGACACTTCCTCAAGGAATGAAAAATTCTCCTACCATATGTCAGTGGTTTGTGGCAAAAGCCTAATCCCCAGCTAGACAGAGACATCCTCAAGTGAAGATTCTGCACTACATGGATGATCTATTAATTTCTGCACCAACACAAAAGGAGATGGAAGATGCTCGTGATAGTGTCATCACAGAAGTTCAGAAGGCTGGACTTGAAATTTCCACATCAAAAATACACGTGACTTCACCTTGGAAATATTTAGGATGGAGAATAACAGAACAAGCAATAATGCTGCAGAAAATACAGCTTCAGATCAAAGTTCATACTTTGCAGGACCTGCAACAGCTCTTAGGGGAAATTAACTGGGTTAGGCCTGTCCTAGGACTTACAAATGATGAGGTCTCCCCACTTTTTGACTTGTTGAGAGGAGACTGTGATATCACATCCCCAAGAATTCTTACATCTGAAGCTCAAAAGGCTCTTGATAGAGTAGCAGAAGCATTTCAACAAAGACAAGTACGCCGTTGTATAACATCACAACCTTTTTTTTCTTGCAGTGCTGGGAGAAAACATGCAGCTGTATGGTCTCATATTTCAATGGGACATCTCTGCAAAAGATCCTTTATAAATAATAAAATGTGGTTTTTTTACCTTACAGGTCTCCAAAAACGATATTCACAACAATGGAAATGATGGCTTGTCCTGGGGTGACTGTGATGTTAAATTGTATCGCCATTCGTCCACCTAGCCCAGAAATAGGTTTTGAATCCTTAAAACTTCATCTAAGAGTAAAAGTGAGTGGAGAAGAAGCACCTAGTCTGTTATCAGAGACTGTATTTGCTCCCCCCACATCCCAGGATGGGGTTTTGACTACAGCACAGACAGACAACAAGGGACAGATCGCCTTGGCTTTCCAGCTAGCCGAAGCAGAGAGGTCTTCCTGGACTGTTTTCTTTCCCTTTTCCTTGAAACGGATCGAACCTGCTCTGGACTGGGGACTTGGGGGAGCACCGGGAGCTTGCACCCGTGGACTACTGGGAGCCTAGCCTGGGCAGCGGCATTTTCCAGCGCCAGAGGGATTGATAACAGAGCGAACATCCACAGGAAAGAGACCCTCTGAATTTTGTTATCTCTTCAGAGCAGCGAGAGGTTTTGTAATTTGATATTGTTCATTCTTGTGCTGGGTAATGCTGTGCCTGTTAAATAAACAGGTTTTTTTCCACTTCTCTCAGAGAAATCTCTTCCCAAACCGGTTGGGGGGTGGGAGAAAGGGGACACATGGGTTTGCTTCCTGGGCGGGGGGGGGGGGGGGGGGCATTGGAGGTTTTCTCCCAAATTTGCCCTAAACCAGGACATGGCTCAAATTATAATCAAGGCCAGGACAAGATTGCTGGCTATAGCAGGCCAGGATTTTGCAGTAATTTACTTGTTCTTAAAGAAGCAATATTTTGATTGGGCATTGCAACAATCAGAAGATTTACAAATTGCGTTGTTGAATTACTCAGGCACTCGTTCTATTCATTTTCCTAGCCATAAATTGTTGCAGGCCAAGCTGAGTTTTAGAGAGAAACCCATGTTGAGTGAAGTACTTTTGAACAGTGTGACATTGTTTACTGATTGATCAGGAACAACGCATAAATCAGCAACAGTGCGGCAGGACCCCATAACTAAAGTGTGGGAATCAGGCATCCAAATGGTGGGAGGCTCAACACAAGTGGTAGAACTTGCAGCAGTAGTTAGAGCATTTCAGCTTTTTCAAGAACCCTTTAACTTGATTACAGATTCTGCTGATGTTGTTAATATAGTTAAGAAAATACAGGGAACAGTTTTAAAGGATGTTAGTAATGAGGATTTATGTCGCTATCTTTCATGTCTTTATACAACCATGCAACACAGAACTAATCAATATTTTGTTTCTCATATTAGAGTTCATTCATCACTTCCAGGATTTTTGGCAGAAGGCAATTCAAGGGCCGACAAATTGACATTAACTATTACAAGTACCCTGCCGAATATTTTTGAACAAGCAAAATTAAGTCATGCTTTTTTTCATTAAAATGCACAAGCCTTCATGCGAATGTTTGGCCTTTTCTAGAGATCAGGCCAAAGCAATTATAAATACATGCCTGGATTGTCAATTGGTGCAACCTCCTGTTTCTACAGGAGCGGTCAATCCACAAGGATTGCAAAGCTTGCAATTATGGCAAACGGATATCACCAAATATCTGTCCTTTGGGAAATATAAAAATATCCATCTGTCAGTGGATGCTTTCTCAAATGCAGTTTTTCCTTCTGTACATACAGGAGAAACAGCAAACCATGTGTGTCAACATTTCTTGCAAGCATTTGCATCCCTAGGAGTACCTCAAGAAATAAAACCAGATAATGGTCCTGCATATACAGCTCAAAAATTGGCTACATTTTTAATGAATTGGGGTGTACACCATACTTTTGGAATTCCTTATTCTCCCATGAGTCAGGTGATTGTAGAAAGAACACATCATTCCCTGAAATGTATATTAGATCAGCAAAAGGGAGATGTAGCACAGGTGATACCACAGATGATGTTAAGTAAAGCTTTGTATGCTTATAATTTCCTGAACAGTTCTTTTGCAGAGCCTGATCCTCCAGTTTTTAAGCATTTTTCTAATAGCACACATGCAAAATTAAAGGAGAATCCTCCAGTTTTAATTAGAAATCCCAAAACAGGGCAAATTGAAGGTCTGTTTCCTCTAATAACTTGGGGCAAAGGGTTTGCTTGTGTTTCTACAGGTGCAGGGCCCAGATGGATTGATGCTAAGAACGTGAAACCTTACAACGAGAAAAAGTCTACTAAGGACCCTACGACCAAAGAGGAAAACACGCACATGTGAACTACACTAAGACTGTCATTCAAATTTGAGACCTTCTGTTTTTATAACAGAAACTGCAAATCTTAAATTATTTGTTAATGTTAGAAATGTAAGAAAAAAAATATAAGAGTATTGTAAAATCCCTTTGGCAAAATAGTGATAAAATTCAGATTATATCCTTAAATTTTACAGCAAAAAAAATTATAGTCATAAGTTTTAAGGACAAGATATACATATTAAAGATTTTATTCGAAGCTTAAAGCTTGAAAAAAACCTTAAAAATAAACCCCAAAAAAAAAACCCAAAAAACCCAAACTCTTTTGCCAAAAGAAAAAATTACCCTTGGTTAGATATGAGGTTCTATCAAATGCTAAGTTTATTTTTTACTTTGTTCACTTTAGTTGCTTTTAGAAGTGTAGCTTTGCCCATTAGCCAGCCTAGGACCAATGTTTGGGTGACCTTAGCTAATGCTTCGGGTTTAGATAACATATGTTTATCCTCTACCACTCCAGAAAATCCATTTTCAACTTGTCTAGTTAGTGTACCAGTAGAGATTGGGCCGATACCAGAAGAAATTTATAAAGCGATGCGAGGTGCTTTTGCTGGGACAAATGTGTGGGAATTTTGGACTCCAACAAGTACTTGGGAATGGTGGACTCCCCATCTTCCTGAAGCATCCATTGAACCCCAAGAATTACAGCTCCTTGGCTCTATAAGAGTAATGTTTTGTGTTGAGTTTAATTATACGGGAAAAATCAATCAGTGGTGAAAGATGTTTCTCCACATCACCCTGTGTATAAGAATCAAGCCTTTTGGTGTAATGACACCTCTGTAATTCAGCTCTGTTCTTCTTCAATTGCTGCAGGAAATATTTTTTGTTTGTGGAGACAGAGTGTGGTCCTTTATTCCATCTAACCTCAAGGGTGGTCCTTGTACCTTGGGAAGGCTTACCTTGTTGACTCCAAGTATGAAAACAATTGTTGACATGAGACGTAGATGAAAAAGGTAATTTATTCATCAATACGGAGTAGAGTGTAAGGATGATTTTAATCCTTGGGGTTATGGAAAGTCTCGCAGCATCCCTTCTTATGCAACCTGTTGCATCTGCAGAAGCACTAAAGCAATTTGATGGATTGGGATGTTGGCTGAGTAAACAATCTAATGCTACGCCCCTTGTATTGAGTGGTTTTTTAGCAGATGTTAAAGATGTTAGGCATGCGACTTTACAAAACAGGGCAGCAATTGATTTTCTCTTGTTGGCACATGGACATGGATGTGAAGATTTTGAAGGAATGTGTTGCATGAATCTCTCGGATCATTCCAAAAGTATTTATAAAAGTATACAAAAGCTCAAAGAAGGAGTGTCAAAAATCAGAGTAGATGATGGAACCTGGCTAGATGATTTGGTTAATGGATGGGGTTTAACACCTTGGATAAAAAAATGCCTTAAAACAGGTTTATACACTTTAGTGATTGTGATAGTACTATTAACAATAGTGCCTTGTTTGCTTCAGTGTATGCAATGGATGATTGCCAATTCCACTAACAGAGATTTTTTAGTGCAAAGGGAGAGGTGAGATGTTGGAAACCGAGGAATAGAAACTTGTACAGATGCAGAAAGGTTCAATTTGCAGCCTTGGAAAGAGCTTGGAGTGATGTAGTGATGAAAGTACACAGACATTGGGCAGAGAAATTATAAACTTATGTTCCTATAGTTACAAGTAAGAATATGCCTAGAGTAAGTAAGAAATTATATTAGGTAAAATAGTTTGAGGTTTAAGCTGTAATAGTGTGATGTATAGAGTAAATTTGAGATCGAGAAACTGTAGTAAGAAAGTGAATACATGACCTGTCAGCTTATTGGTTAAAAGATAGATGCAGTGCAGCAAAATTAAGTAAAAGTGATAGGTTAATAAGTGAAAACAAACTTCGTGTCAACTGCCTATTGGGCTAGAATGTTATATATTGCTGCTCAGAGAAGAAACTCGTGACTTCCTCGAGCTATGGCTGACTTGTTGCTTCTCTAAAACCTCATGCCTTGAGACTGATATCTTATCTGGCTACTGGAGCAATAAATAATTTCAAAGCAAGGTGGTCCCATCCCTTGTATTTCATGTCGACAGACCCCCTTTTGAGGTAAACTTGGAAACCTTGCCTGGGAATGGTTCTCCAGGTTCTCATTGTGAAACAGGGCTTGCCAACTATTGCAGACTCTGGGTGATGGTACAGCATTTAGGGAACTGATGATGTATTGTGAGGTGCCCCCCCACCCAGGGAGGCAAAGATTTGGTTTCAGATAAGCATTGTTAAAGTAAGAGGTGTGATTTTAAAGCCCAGAAAGAGTGAATTCCATCCTCTGCCTTGGGGAATGGGCCCTGTGAGTCCAAGAAGAGTTGCTGTACCCCAGACCCCTTGTGGGGTGACAGTCCAAGGAGATCTGATTGGTTTGACCCCCTGGGGTTTCTCCCTTGCTGTGTTCCTATTAGACCCCAACCTTAAACTCCACCCTGGTTCTGTTTCACAAAACCCATCACCCTGTGCTATCTGTCTCTGGATCTGAGTTTGTTCCTGTGCTGAATAAATGGTTTCCTGAGCAGAAGCCCATCTTGTTGGAGTCCCATGTCGGTCATTGGTAACTGTAGCTTCCCTGGACATGATCCTGCAGCCCCAGAATGCTACAGTGTACCATTCTAAATCACTATCCTTTCTCTCATGTGCTACTAAATGCATGTATTACCTCGCTTATTTTTGCTCTGAGTTTATTGCTTTACCACATGTATTGTCTTCCTTTATTGTTGCTTTCATGCTCATAGTGAGAGAAACATATATTGTCCAAAAAAAACAAAACAAAGAAGGGGAATACAGCTCCTCAAGAACATTTAGATAATGCAACATTTACACTAGGATTTTTGAAAGCAGATCATCAATTTTGATCCTCAGCAAAGTGATATTGCTCTGAAGATTTATGTGTGCAGAACCAATTTCTAAAAGTTTTTACATAAGGATCCCCAACTGTTTGTGCAATGGCAAAGCCTGGCTGATTTACTAACCTAGGAGAGAAGGTATGCATGTGTTTTATTGCCAGCAGGTCTAAAGTGGTTACCTGCTTATCTGGACAGACATTGATCGCCTCCAAAAGGACGAGGTCCAGTGAGAAGAGAAATGACCTAATCACCATCCAGCTCTCATAGATAAGGCAGGAGCAGGGGTAGGGTGTCCAGGAACATGGCTGTGTCTGGAGGCTTACAGAGGCAGCCTGCCAACAGAGGCCGTATGTCCCACTGCACACACCATCATGTTATTGTGTTCCTCCTGACCTTTGTCAGTTATTCCCTGTTCCATGCTTCCAGAAAGACACTCAGTAATGTCAGAATTTCCAGCTAATGGACTCCCTCTTGCCTAAACAGCATGGTCCCTGAGCTCCAGCCATATGAACTTTGGAACAGTAGCCATTTATTTCCACTTCCTGGGGACATTGGACACTATCTTTTTGCTTTCTTATGCTGTGGGTCTCTTTGTCAGCGGCATGGTTGTATTTGATGGGTTTTTATTGATTGTGATCTGTATTCCATGTATCTTATCCTGTGTCTAGCAGATGACCATGAATAGTCTTAATAAGATAATGGCCTTACAAGTGCAAACTGTTTTGGCATCAGGATACACGAACCCTTTGCACAAAAAACAAAGGGGGAATTGTTGCATATAGGTGAAACCTTACAAAAGGAAGGCCTTGTAAAATCATGGCTCAGGCCTGTTACTTCGGCTAAGTAGGAAATGACTATGGGAAAGTGACTCAGCTGAATTAGAGGTAGAAAAACAAGTTATATAACTATTGCATGTTCACATCATAGTGTATGGTGGTTGGTTGGATTATATTTGTTATGATTTAAAACTATGTAGCTGATAATATGCTAACTACTTAAAAAGGCCTGTTTTTTGCAATAAAGCAGCTTTCCTTTGCACCTGCCTGGGGACTCTGCGTCACTATGGACTGAGCCAACTAGGGGTGGTGCCCCACTGGACCTGTTGTTTGCAAAGAGAGAACTTGTGGGTGACATGTTAGAGGCCATCTTGGGCATAGTGACCACAAAATTATGAGGTTTTGATTTCCAGAGAAATAAGGTGGGGAATCATCAGTACTGCCACCCTGGATTTACAGAGGGCAGACTTTGGCCTGTTTAGAAGCCTGGCTGAGAGAGTCCCTTGGTTGGCAGCCCTGAAGGGCAAAGGACACCAGGAAGTTTGGACATTCTTCAAGAAGGAAATCTTAAATGTACTGATACCAAAATCGGCCAGATAGAAACTTTCTAACACAATTTTTAGTATTAGAAAGCAGGCATTCTTTAATGCTGTTCAATCGGAGGATCCTTCTTCTAATAGAGTACACTGAGCATTGGGTAAACAGTTTTTATCATGCACACTGATTACATATTCATTAGCTATCTCCGCTTACTTGATGCATATGTATTACTTTATTTTACATAGTTGCATCTCTTATCAGAAGCCCTTATATGGTCTTTTGGCATCTCCTTCAGTGTTCTTTAGTGTCTGCTGCCATGATATTTTAGGTGGCCGTTTCTTTGATGACCGCTCATGAGTGCAATACTGTTGTTTTTCATAACTCCTGCTTTGTCAGCCTTACAGAGCTGAGCTAGCATCCTATTTGCCTAAGTTGCATCCTTTATGTACTTCTCCAAGGCTATGCTGTTCTGTTCTACTGTCCTTATCGATACAGGAGCCAAAACACAAGCCACTGGGGAAGACCAGCCTGACTGAACAGAGAGCTTTGGCACAAACTCAGGACAAAAAAGAGAGTGTATCACCTTTAGAACAAGGGACAGGCAACTCAGGAGGACTACAAGGATGTAATGATATTATGCAGGGAGAAAATTAGAAGGTCAAAGCCCAACTAGAACTTAATCTGGCCACTGCTGTTAAAGACCATGAAAAATGTTTCTATAAATACATCAGCAACAAAAGGAGGGCTAAGGAGAATTTCCATCCTTTATTTGATGAGTGGGGAAACATAGTGACAAAGGATGATGAAAAGGCAGAGATACTTAATGCCTTCTTTGCCTCAATCTTTCATAGCAAGACCAGTTGTTCTTGGGGTATTCATCCCCCTGAGCTGGAAGTCAGAGACAGGCAGCAGAATGAATGCCCCATAAGCCCAGGAAGAAATGATCAGCAACCTGCTACACCATTTAGACCTGCACAAGTCTATGGGGTTGGATGGGATCCACTCAAGGGTACTGTAGGAGCTGGAGGAAGTGCTCACCAAACCACTTGCAATAATTTATCACTAGTCCTGGCTAACTGGGGAAGTCCCAGATGACTGAAGGTTGGCCAATGTGATGCTCATCTACAAGAAGGGTCGGAAGGAGGATCCAAGGAACTACAGGCCTGTCAGCCTGACCTTGGTGCCCAGGAAGATTAGGGAACAGATTGAGTGCCATCATATGGCACCTACAGGACAACCAGGGGATCAGGCCCAGATCCACCCATCTTCATTTCCTTTGTTCTCCAAAGGGTCAGCAATTCCTGGCTCCTACTGTGGCTCTTGGTGTCCATTCACCTGGCTGGTCTTCCTGTCCTTTGTTATCCCAAAGGTTGGCAGTTCAAGGCCTCTTGTCTTAGGCTCCCACCCAGAGCTCAATCTGCATTTCAATCTGCATCTCAATCTGCAGCTTGCAAACAGAGCTACCTGGACCAGATGTACTCCTCAAGACCCAGAAGAAAAGGACCTGGGGGTGCTGTTTGACAGCCGGCTGAACACAAACCAGCATGTGCCCAGGTGGCCAAGAAGGCAAATGGCATCCTGGCTTGAATCAGAAATACTGTGGCCAGCAGGACCAGGGAAGTGATTATCTTCTGTACTTGGCACTGGTGATGCTGGACCTCAAATCCTGTGTTCAGTTTTGGGCCCACACAACAAGAAAGGCGTTGAGGTGCTGGAACATGTCCAAAGGGCAATGAAACTCGTGAAGGGTCTGGAGCACAAGTCTTATGAGGAGCAGCTGAGGGAACTGGGGGTGTTCAGCCTGCAGAAAAGGAGGCTCGGGGAGACCGTATCACTCTTTACAACAACCTGAAAGGATGTGTTAGCGAGGTGTGGGTCGGTCTCTTCTCCCAGGTAACAAGTGACAAGATGAGAGAAAACAGACTCACGTTGTGCCAGGGGAGGTTTAGATTGGATATTAGGAAAAATTTCTTCACCAAAAGGGTTGTCAAGCATTGAAACAGGCAGCCCTGAGAAGTAGTAGAGACCATCCATGAAGGTGGTATTTAAGGACACGGTTTACAGGTGAGCTTGGCAGTGCTAGATTTACAGTTGAACATGATAATCTTAAAGGTCTTTTCCAGCCTCAATGATTCTATGATTCTATGTCAAACTGCATGTCATCAGAGCTGAATTGGGGAGATGACCCTTTGTTACCTCTCTATATTCATGGCCTGGCTGGCAATGTGGATATAGAGGTAGATCAGGGGCTGTCACCAGAAGATTTGCAGTCTGCCATTAAATGTGCTTCTTAAGGAGTGTAGCTCCTGTGCTTGTCTGGTTCTGCCCCGGCTTCAAGCCTCTGCTTCTCTTGGAGGTCCTCTATGCTTGGCAGAGTGGCAAAGTAAGCACCATGCTGGTGGTGTCAGGGCTGGGGCTCACTTGGCCACTTTCCAAGTCTGCCTTACCAGCCCTGGCCCTGCTGCTGATGGTGTAACAGTGGGGGAACAGATGCAAATCGGGGCAGGGTTTACCCAGTCCCCTTTTCCCTTTGCTGAGAAATCAGCAGAGGAGAAAGTTGGCTTGGCTACCCTCTTAGACAGTTGGGATTTTCTGCTCTTTTCTGAATTGCCCCTTTCAGCATCTGCCATTGTGGAGTCAGGAAAACTGAGGGGAAACCTGTCACAAAGAAGGGAGGGGTGTGGTGTCCCACTGAGTGGCAGACACCACTTTTGCAGCTCTCTGTTATTCCAGGATGCTGGGAGTTTATTTCTGTTTCTGTCTTGTTATGAATGGAATGAGAGCTTTTAGACGAGTCCCCCCTTAGGCTCAGCTTTTTGGCAGTATCTCTATTCGAGGCAGCCTGCACCCCAAATTGATCTCGCTCAAAAGTTCTTAAGAATGGCCAATTAGGTCTATTGTAAAATGCATTATTTATTGAATAGACACAAGATTAACGAACAGAAGACTTCAAACAGACTACTTACTACACAGAATAAAACAAAGAACTACTAGTAGATACAAATACAGTGCATGATTAGGTACCTATATTACAGCTAGCGAAGAAATAGTATAGCTTAGAAGTCAATGTAACTTACCACTGAACTGATGATGGAGTACACATGGAGCTCTTTCACTCCAACTTCCAGAAGAGGAACCATCAAGATGCATCCAAACTTTGGGGACAAGCCCTACACATTTCCAGGGAGTATGCAGAAGATTTCTACTTTGTGAAAGTTTTGTGTAGCTTTTATGGTTTGTAAAGTGAAGTGTCTGTCAGTCAGAAATTCCAGCTTATCTTCCTACATCTTGCTTTCAAGGCAAGATGTTTATTGTCAGCTGGGAATCCCACCTCCCTGGTGCCAGAGATAACTCACTCCTGGGCAGATGTCTGGCCTGGGTTATCTCACCAATTCATGTGAGGGGGGAAGATGCCCTGAGCTATCGCACCAGCTGATAGACAGAACAGGTAAGCTCTTCTGTGGCAGAGGGGAAGTCCTGCTACATGTCCTCTCCGTACCCTTTTATCCAATCATCCTGGGCATGCCTTGGTTAGTCTGGCACAATACAATGGTTTGTTGGGCACAGAGAAGAATTTACCTTCTTGCCACTGAGGCAGGGGCTGCTGCTGCTCTCTCTCTCCCACTGCAGCCAGTAGGGTACAGTGGGCTCTGGCAGCGGTAGTAGCCTAGGGTTCCAGGCAGATGCTAGTGCTTGCTGGGTATCCTGTGCTGGCAGCGTCAACTTCCCCAAGCCACCTGCCACCAGAATTTGGGGATTTTTAGATGTCTTTGAGAAAAATCAAATGGGGACTTTACCCTCCACCCCCCATCAGATGTATGATATTACTATTGCACTGTTACCAGACACTCCTCTCTCCTTGGGTTGTATCGATCCTCTGTCAGAACCAGAGGTGTTGGCCTTGAAGGCTTATAGTGAGGATGGCTTAGCCCAGGGTTATATTCAGTATTCCACCCTTTGGTGCCCCTGTATTTTTTGTAAAGAAGAAGGATGGAGACTTGAGGCCATGTGTGGACTAGTGTGGTTGGGGTGCAAATTCTTAGGGATATATCTTTAAATTGTTGTAATCTACACCACCACTCAAAATACTGTCCTGAGCCTTGAAAAGCATGGTCTGTGGCAGCACAGCCCCCCAGAAAGAATTGAGTCAGACAATGAGACTCATTTCCTAAACAGCCTCATAGATACTTGGGCCAAGGAACATGGTATTGAGTGGGTGTATCACATGCCCTACCATGCACCAGCCTCTGGGATGACTGAACGATACAATGGACTATTAGAATCTATACTGAGAGCCATGGGTGCTGGGACATTCAAGCATTATGATACGAATATAGCAGAAGCCATGTGTCTAGTTAA
Source organism: Pseudopodoces humilis (assembly GCF_049639895.1). Lineage (NCBI taxonomy): Eukaryota > Metazoa > Chordata > Aves > Passeriformes > Paridae > Pseudopodoces > Pseudopodoces humilis. The sequence continues at coordinate 2,402,236 of NC_142211.1, read as the reverse complement.
TACTAGAGGATATGCTAACTGACCTGGCCCTGTGCAAGTGAAACCCTTCTTACTGTGGAAGGAGACGAGGTCTCAGTGATTTGTGATGTGTATCTCTTTTTAAGCTTTGCCTATTTTTATCAGTGTTTTAGTCAGAATTTTGCTCAAAAGGTTTCTCTGTTCACAGAACTGACTCCTAAGTATGTCCCATTTTAGTGGACACCTGAGATTCAGGGAGCCTTTGATGACTTGAAGCAGGCATTTACAACAGCCCAGGTTTTAGTCCACCCAGATACCAGCTGTTCTTTTGTATTGGGGGCAGATGCTTCTGCCCATGCCATTGGAGTAATACTATCTCAGCATGGTGCATCCGATGGACAGTTTCATCCTTGTGCCTATTTCTTCTGACAGTTGACTGAAGCAGAGAGGAATTATGATATCTGGAAGAGTTATTGGACATCCATGAGGTGTTTGCTGAGTGGAGGCACTCTCTTGTGGGTCCTGTTGAACTTGTTTTGGTACTGACTAACTAATGAAATGTGGAATGTTTTAGGAACCCAAAGTGCCTCTCTCCCCAGTTGACTTTTTGGGCAACTTTTCTCTTAGTTTCCATTTAATATCACCTATAGACTGGACAAAGAGAATGGTAGCTTGGTGTGCTGATTTTGGCTGGGGTGCAGTTAATTTTCTTTCCAGTGGCTGGTATGGGGCTGTGTTTTGCATTTGTGCTGAACACAAGGTTGATAACATAGAGATGTTTTTGTTATTGCTGAGCAGGGCTTACATGGAGCCAAGGCCTTTGCTGCTGTTCATACTGCCATGCTAGTAAGGAAGTTGGGGATGCATGGCAGGTTGGGAGGGAACACAAATGGGACAGGTGACCCCAACTGACCAAAGAGATATTCCAGACCATATGACATCATGCTCAGTATATAAAGCAGGGGGGGAAAGAGGGAGGGGAGGGGAGTGTTTGGAGTGATGGTGTTTGTCTTCTCAAGTCACCATTACATGTGATGGGGCCCTGCTCTCCTGGGGATGGCTGAACACCTGCTTGCCCATGGGAAGCAGTGAATGAATTCCTTGTTTTGCTTTGCCTGTGTGCATGGCTTTTGTTCTCTGTATTAAACTGGCTTTATCTCAACCCATGAGTTTTCTAGCTTTTACCCATCTGATTCTCTCCCCAATCCTGCTAGTGTGGGAGTGAGAAAGTGGCTGTGTGGGGCTTGGTTGCTGGCTGGGGTGAAACCACAACAGGTGGATACCCTGTCATGTTAGGAATCCCCATCAGGAGATGCTGAGGCAGATCCACCCCCCTCTAATTTTTTGTTGCATCCATGCTGGCCCATGCCTTTTTAAGTTCTGCACATTGAACAGTGGTGGATGATTCTTTGGTCATGCAGTTTTTGGCAGGGGATACTTCACAAAATCTGCAGAAGAATGGTTGTCTGTATCATGATGAGCAGCCATATATTCCTGCTCACCCACTACACACACAGTTCCTTCATCATTGTCATCACATGCCGACAGCAGGGCATGGTGGTCATTGGAAGACTGCATTGAGTCATGTAGATGTACTGGTGGCCTATCGTGCATGTGGATGTCATGAGCTATATTTTTGTTTGCAATGTCAATGTCCAGGCTAAGAAACTGACAGAGAGGCTGCAGTGTCTACTAAATCCCTTACCAAGTCCTGAGTGGCTATGACAAATTATTTCAATGGATTTATATTGGGTTTGGCTGAGCTGGAGTTCATTTTCCCACAACATCCCTCACAGTGCTGTGCTTTGTACTGGGAGCTGGAAAGGTGCTGATAACACACCAGTGTTTTGACTACTGCTGATCAGCACTGGCACAGCATCAGCACTGTCTCTCCAACATTCCTCCCCATCAAGGGGCTGGGAGTGGGCAAGATCCTGGAAGGGGACACAACTAGGTCAGCTGACCCAAACTGACAAAAGGGGTATTCCATACCATATGATATCAGCTCACATATAAAAGCTAAGGGAAGGAAGAGGAAGGGGAGGCCTTCATTATTTGTAATGTTTGTCTTCCAGAGCAACTGCTATGCGTGTTGAAACCCTGCTTCCCAGGAAGTGGCTGTATATCGCTTGCTGATGGGAAGTAAAGAATAATTTTTTTCCTCTTTGCTTGTGCACGTACAACCTTTCACTTTTGCTTTAGTAAACTGCCTTATCTAAACCTATGAGTTGTTTTCCAACTTGTTTAGTGGGCACCTGGTGTCCAACCAAGGTCAACCCACCACAGGATTTTAATGTGAACTTGCCTGTGTCTCAGGGGCAGAAGTCCTTGTGGTGGTGGACTTGTTTATGAAGGTTGCTATTTTTGTTCTACTAAAGAAACTGCCCACAGACCCTCAGACTGTGCATTTGTTTTTGCAGGATTTCTTTTGCTGCCATGGCCTGCCAGATAGCATGGTAATGGATCAAGGGGCCCAGTTAACCACCCAGTTCTGGACACAGCTTATGGGCCTGCTGGGGGTGCAACTCTGTCTTTCCTACCTGTAACACCCACAGTCTAATAGTCAGATGAAGTGGGTGAACCAGATTCTGCAGTAGCATCTCCATTATTATATTAATTGTCATCAGGATGACTGGGTGTCTGTGTTACCATTGGCAGAATTTCTCCATAACAGCAGTGTCCATTCTTCCACACAGCCAATCCCTTTTTATGTCCAATGTTGTTTTCATCCCCATGACTACCCCACTACTCTGAAGGCTGTCCTGTGAAAACAGGATGCTTACTGCAATACAACTTCCTTAGAAGTACTAGCATTACCTGAGACTATGAGCTTTTACTTCAGAGCTGATGTGATCTGAAGACCCAACCTAAAATGACTCTCACTGGCTGAGAACACTCCATACCCATGATAAAACAAGAGAAGTTTTACCTTTAAAAAAATCCCCAGGCATAAAACCATGGCCAGAACCACAGTTGACCAGAATCCAGTTTAAACACACACACACATGCACACACACGCACACACACACACACACACACACACACTCCTGCATGGAATGTTGATTTAGAACAATGAAAATTAACACAGCACTGATATATACATCCACACCACCTGAACAGGATAAGCATGTACTGGTCTTGCATCAGGAAAGTACATACTGATTATGTGAGCAATAGTAACTGGTTAGCCCACTCTTTAACATGAGTAACTTGATTAGTCTACACAACTGTATTGTAACATATATAAACCCTGCTTTTCTCTGTATCAGGGTCCTCCATGCATTAAGCTGGGGTAACCCTGTGCACATAGCTAAAGTAAGAGAATAAATACTCTTGGTAATTCTATGCTAAGCATCCATGTCTCCCTCCTTGGCCAGTGAAAAACTGACTTTTACATCCCCGAGGAATTCCTTGAGTGGTCTCCCTTGAGCAGTTATGGCATATACATTTGCTTCTTCAGGAGCAGCTGGAAAAAGCAAAGGCTGCTTACAAAGATTAGGCAGATAAAAATTGGTGACTAGCACCAGACTTTGCGGTTAGAGATTATGTAAGACTATCTGGTGAACATATGTGTGTGCTAAATGCAAAAAGTAAGCAGGGAACAGAGCTTGTGTGAAACTAAGTCACATAGGCTTCTCACTGGCCTGAGAAAGCATGAGAAAGAATCCAAACAGTCCTTGGTAAAGGGCAACAATCTTTGCAAGTGTTGTTTAGGAAAGAGTCAAGGGATGGTGTTCCACTTAACCAATGATGGTGATGTGTTGCTTTAATGACCAATGAGAGTTTTACCTCTTGGACCTTCTCGATGTTATAAATCCATATTGTGATATTGGCTTTTTGCAAGTATTAAGATGAATGTTATGTTATATGCTTTTGCTATGTCTTTTTCTTTTTCTCCTGCTAGCAAGTCTTAGGTGTAGGTCAAGAAGAATTTTGGACGTTTGGGCTAAGTCCTGTCTGTGCAAAGCAAGATAACCTCCAGGAAACAGATGATGGGGCCCAGGCTGCTATCAACACTAACCACCTGCAGAAGAATTAACCCCAGCCCAAATAAAAATGTGATAAAGGGAAATAAAATCTTTAAGACGCATGCTCTAAAAAGGCAGATTCAGGGCATAGCCATGCAAAATACTTCTTGGAAAAGTATGAATATGCATTAAAACCCCATAGCAGGATGGGATAAAAGGAGTGTTCCAAAGATATCAGGTGTGCTCCTAGCAGCGTGCCAGGGAACCCGGTCGTTTTAACCCTTTGCTTTATTATCTTTGTCTCCTAATTGTCTTTTTGTTTATATTAAACCTTTTATAATTTATTAAGCGAGTGAACCTCGTTTTTCACATCAAACATGTCTATAAAAGAAGATCAAGAATAATAAACTTTGCACTCTTGGACAATGCAACTAAGAGAGTCATGTCATGCTTCTCGCCGTTCCTAATATAGTGTGACATATGGTGGACCCCAACGTGATGTTTGTTGTAGCCACGAGATGAAGGACATCTGGTGACCCCTTGACATTCGTTGCAGCCACGAGCTGAAGGACGTTAGAGTCTCCCTCCTCCTCCTTTGAGAGGTAAGGTGTTTTTCCTCGTGAGCTCCTGGAGAGCTACAGGTCTGAGTGACCCCGGGCAGGAGGCCCTGCCAGTGAGTGGGCCTGGAACGGCAATCTCAACGAAGCTAGAGCTTTCATTCCAGGGATAAGCCACTGCCTTTGCATACTGCATTTGCAGGCCGTCGAGATAACGGTATTCCTGCCAAAGGACACCGAATGTTCCGCAAAGGAACGACTCATCCTTTCTCTGAATTGGACGTAAACACCATAAGACTCACTGTATCAGGCGGCTTTTAAAGTGTTACAGCTGTGGTCATCTGGGGACGAGATGCGGATGATTAGGCTGCCGGGGCCAAGATACCTTTAACCCGCGCAACAGTTCGCGAAGGCTCCGCTAACACAAGAGCGGCAGGGAACCGGCTGATCTCCCCCTCCTTTCCTGCCCCCCGCGCCGCCATTCTCAGCAATGCAAGCGGCCGCGAGAAAACCTTTGCTGCAAACAGCCCCTCAGTCCCGCTTCCAGCTATGGGCCCCGTGCATCAGCCTGCACCGCCTCCTCTCCCTGCCGAATGCGGTTCCCTTCCCCTGCCTCGGCGCTTCCAGCCCGTCCGGACTTCTGAGAACACAGACTAGCTCCGGTGAGGCAGCTTTGGACAGAACACCGTAATCACAAAGCTGAGAAGTCGGACAAAAAGACACTGTAACAAAGAAATTCTCCACATGGTCCCGCCCCGTGAGTTTTGCGGCGAAAAAGTTTGCTTTCTGAGTTTATGCCTTTAACCTTTCCTATGTTTGTTTTAACGATTAGCCGTGTGCTCTCCCTGCGGCCGCGGGCAGAGACCCCCCACCCCTTCCCCTTCGCTCCGGTGTCGGGGAGGGGGGAGGGGGGGGCAGGGCAGTTGCCCGGCGGGGGTTGGAAAGCGGCGGCTTGAGTTTCTCGGTCCGGGCTCTCCTTCCCCCTCTCCCCTGCCCCCCCTCACGCCGCGCGGCAAGCAGCCGCTGCTGTAAGATTAGCACAGCGCGGCGGGGGCTGGGCGCGGCTTGCTCCCGCGGGGTGGCTCTGCTGAGTGAACTGCAGTTTGCCTTCACCCCCTCCCCCAGCCCCTTCCCCTGGGGGCGACGAACGAAAAACTATTGATGTATTAATTACAGAATGTGAATCTACTGACATGATACTGTTGATAAATTACAGTTTAAAGATTCATTTGTTTTTTACACCATGATTATGGGGAATCTTGTTTTAAAATCATGTCATGTAAAAGATTCTTTTCCAGTCAGGGCAGGCACTGGCCGTGCCTTTAGCTCTTTCTGAACAAGAATCACCAACAAACCCAGATATTTCTGCTTGCAGTTTCTAAAAAAAAAAAACAACAAAAAAAAAAAGGATGATACATTTATACATTTGAACAAAGTATATTTGTATTAGAAGATTGAAAAATGAATTATCAAATCTAAATTTTGATTGACTAACAACAGTGAAGTCTAACTGATTTATTAACTTGGGAGAAGGTATGCCTGTGTTTTATTATCAGCAGGTTCAAAGCAGTCACATCAAAACTCCATCACCTTCAAGGAGTGAAAAAAGACATGTTTCAAGATTGAAGAAGACATCTAGTGATGCTAAAGATCATCTTCAGCTGATGGATTTTTCCCTGAGTTTAATTTATTTGGACTCTAAATCAAAAATTATTAATTTTTCAGAAAGATGTAATTGTACCTCATGTAATATCTCACATGCTTTTGGTTTGTTTGTAGTTACCAAGGGCTGTGGTTTTACTTTGTGGTAATTGGGATCATGTAGATCTTTGGGAATCAAGTTCATCAAGCAAATTCCTTCATTGATGTTATAAGTGCATATTATGTTATTGGCTTTTCGCAAATATTATAATGAATGTTATGTATAAGGTTAGAAAATTTTGTTGTACTAATATAGTTTCTTTTATTTTTGTTATTAATGAAATTTAGAAATAGTGGTATAATACACATATATGTTAGGCTATAACATGATATTAAAGCACAAACTACTTTTTGTTTATATAACCCAGAGACTGAAAAGATAGTCAGAGACCCCCCTGCACTCTTAAAATGATCTTGTCCTCCAAGATCTCCAAGAGAAGGATTTATTGCATCCTTATCGGAGGGTGGAAAACCCCGTGGTGCCAAGAAGATTGATCTATTGGGAAGGGGGCAAGGTAAAAACTAAACAAAGGAGCATCAAAAACTTAAGAAGAATGTATGAGTATGTATGAGAATTTATGGATATGTAGTAGGGTTGTTTTTAAGGAACAATCCTTTGTTAGTAAGGTGTGCTCTCTTGGCTGAATGCAGAGACACCTGGCCGTATCTGTATACTTTAACTCCTAATTGTCTTTTTATTAAACTTTAAAATTCTATATAAAACATGTGAACCTTGTTTTTCACAATTGATATTAATGTTTTCAATTCAAATTATTATCCTACAGGTATCATTGTCAAAACTGAGCAAGCAATGGTCCCATCCTGCACAAAGCCCATACAGCTCATTCTGGTATTTTCACCACACTTCTGCAAAAGTAAAAAGCGTAAGTGCAAATAAAAAAAAAAATGAAAAAAAAATAAAAAAAAGCACCCATGCTGTCTGAATTAATTGCTCTTTTGAAACAATTTGAAAATTGTCATATAGCAGGAAGACTTTTAAGGGAGCTTTGCTAACAGCAAACAGTGCTTATTTGCAAAATGTGCTGCAAATTTTCAGGGCAGATTGCTTATCTGCCCAGCCACAATTTATTGAAATTGGCAAAATCAACTAATTTGTCATTGCAGCCAAAAATAGCTGGATGCCAGTGCAAAGACCACCATCTTTTACTGACGGCTCAGAAAAACAAGAAAAGCTATTGATGCCTGCAAAGATTAATCTGATTATTGGAAATTTTTCCTGCACATTCAGAGTCACTCCAATTTACCAAGTTTAACTTACTCCTTGCAGGAATGAACAACAGGACTTGATAGCAATGCATTAAATATTCAATAGCATGTGCCAGAGAATCTCCCTGACCATTCTAAGTCAGTGTCCAATTGAGGTTCTGTCTGGTAATCAACAAGTTACTAAAGGAACCTCTGATACTGTGTTTGTTCTCTTTCCTGCAAGGGCCCAGCAGGAGATTACAAACACTGCCTTTCTGCCCTAAAAGAAAAAAGGGGAGATGTGGATGCTAAATGAAAAAAGCAAGCAGGGAACAGAGCTTGTGTGAAACTAAGTCACACAGGCTTCTCATTCTGGCCTGAGAAAACATGAGAAAGAATCCAAACAGTCCTTGGTAAAGGGCAACAATCTTTGCAGGTGTTGTTTAGGAAAGAGTCAAGGGGTGGTGTTCCACTTAACCAATGATGGTGATGTGTTGCTTTAATGACCAATGAGAGTTTTACCTCTTGGACCTTCTCGAACATGTCTATAAAAGATCAAGAATAATAAACTTTGCTCTCTTGGACAATGCAGCCAAGGGAGTCAGTGTCGTACTTCTCACAGTTCCTCATATAGTGCGACAAACATGTTTATTTGGCGTGCTTTTTTATCTAATTTAGACTACCATTATCTTGACCTACATAAAATTGTGGCCCAGCTTAGTTCGTGTGTTTTGTCTTCAGCTTCCATGTGCTCTCAAGATTGAACCTGTTGTTCATGTCTCCCTGTTAAAATCTATTCACCCAGATCCCTTCTAGCAGTAACCATGACCTCTGCCTCCAATTATGGTCCAGAGCCAGAGAGAATATCACATCTGGGATATCTTGGATTCCAGGATATCCTGGGGTACCCTGCAGTATTTGATTGATTGGGCAGGGTATGGCCCAAAGAGCCATTCCTGGGAGCCTGCATCAGAGGTGCATACCCTAGCTAAGGTTCAGGTTTTTTGTGTCTGTTATGCCAAGTCAGATCCACTGGAGGGGGGGTGGGGGCATGTCACTGGGGGGGGTGTTATGTTTATGCTTGTCTCTGTTCAAAGGAGATTATGTTTTGTACATAGTATGTCTATAATTGCCCTTGTTTTTTTTCATCAGGAGAGCTAATAAAACTGGCTATCAGGCAGAGCTCAGCCTCTTTGAGCTATTACTTGCCTAGAGCCTTTAATTGTATGTCTTTTTCTCTTCTTTTGAGACTGCCTTGACAATTATAGATTTTTGGCTAACAGAATAGAGTAGAAGTTGTACTGTATGAATTATAATTATCTGGAACTTTTTCCTTTCACCCTTGTTCCAAAAGCAGCGTTAAATAAGCAGTTTATCTTGCAAAAAGAAAGATTAGTTACTCAATATTTCTGAAACCACAGATAACACAACTTGAGAAGACTTAAGTATACAAGAAGTTCACATCTGTAGCTTTAAAACAGCAACTTGAGAAACAGTCATCCTCACCTTGATTCTGCTGACAGCCTCCTGTGCCTGCATCATTCTCACATTCTTGGAGGTAGTTTTGTCAGAAAGGACTTGGGTTGAGCCTAGATAATTGGCAGCAAAAATTATTCCATTGATCAAATCTTCAGGATCACAAGGTCCAGGAACTACAAATACAGGGGGAAAAAAATCACATTAAACTATGGCAAAAAAATATTCTGACTACTTGTGTGGGTACAGAGGAGCCCGCTGGGCCCGAGATCCTGGTGTTATACATGCAAAGGCAAATTTGGGTTAAATAAAAGAACAATTTATTATAAAACAATTTCTATAAAAAAATAAACAATGAGGAAAAACCACAATAAAATAAACAGCGCAGCGCTGGGTGGACAGGGGTCTATACCCACAGGTATAGGTGTTCCCAAATCCACGAAGGAGGGTAGACTGTCTGGGGTTTTTATAGGGATTTTGTGTCCTGAGGCCAAATTCCAGGCAGGCACCATTCACCAAGGGTCCTTGATTGTTGGATGAATTGATTTCCTGGCGTTGGAGAATAGAGTCAAATAGACGTCCGGGCAGAGTCTCCTCATATGTAAAGAAGTTCTGAGTGTTCCTTGATTTCATTTTCGGTTTGGGCTTTCAGAGTGAAGTATCCAAGTCCAGTGTGGAGTCGACAGATATCTCGGCTGGGCTTCCACTTATTGTCCGGCCTGTTTGCATCTTCAGTCGGGGTTTGCAGGGAGGGGTGCCCAGGTGCGGTGTGGAGTCGATAGCCATCTCGGCCTGGCTCCTTTCTTTGTTTAGCTTAATCATTCGTGTCCTGCTTTTTCTTTCAGGCTGATGAACGTCGCCTAGGGTCGTTACCGCCTGAATGGGTAGTTACTGCTGGGTTTGGGGAAATTCTTCGGCCACACTATATTTTATATACTTTTTACATTGTTATAAATCTAGTTATATACTTATTTATTCTTTCACGAATTTTTATCCAAGGTTACATTTATCACAGTCCCCCGCCTAATAATCCATCACATTAAAAATTCGTGTTATTTTATTCAATTCTGTTATAAATGCAAAGGCAGATTTGGGTTAAATAAAAACAATTTATTATAAAACAATTTTTATAAAAAAATAAACAATGAGGGAAAACCACAATAAAGCAAACAGCGCAGCGCTGGGTGGACAGGGGTCTATACCCAAAGGTATAGGTGTTCCCAAATCCACGAAGGAGGGTAAACTGTCCGGGGTTTTTATAGGGATTTTTAGCCTTGAGGCCAAATTCCAGGCAGGCACCATTCATCAACAGTCTTTGATTGTCGTATGAATTGATTTCCTGGCGTTGGAGAATAGAGTCGAATGGACGTCTGGACCGAGTCTCCTCATATGTAAAGAAGTTCTGAGTGGCTCTTGATTTCATTGTGGTTCAGGCCATCCGGATGGGATGGCTGGATCCGGGTTGGAGCCGATGGATATTTCGGCTGGATTTTTCCTTTTGTTTACCTGATGGCTTCCCCCAACGGTAGCCTGCAAGGCGGGGTGTTCAGGTCCGGTGATGAATATCTCGTCGGAGCCTCTCCGTTTTGGCTTGATGTTTCGTGTCCTGTCTATTCTTCCCCGTTGATGGTCACCGAGCCTGTCCTTGTCAGTTTGAGGAGTTTTTGTCCTGTCAGCTTGATGGGCTGTGTCCTGTCTATTCTTTTTGTTGATGGGCGCCGGCTAGGATCGTTATCCTTTGAGTGGGAATTCGTGGCTAGATCTGGGAAGGGCTTGTGTGTCATACTGTACTTTATATTTTATATCATTATTGTTATATACATTTATTTAGATTTCTACGAATTTTTACAAGTTCATTTCTCACAGTCCCCCGCCTAATAATCCATTACATTAAAAATTCGTGTTATTTCATCTAATTCTGCAGGGGAGGACTATAATAATTTTTTTACTCACATTCATTTTCTTCCCAGTCCGTTAACGAATTCTCACTATATGCTTGTGCCAGGTTATATTTATTTTCAAAATTCTTTAAGGCTTTAATCACATTTTCGTTTTCTTTTTCCTCTTCTAATTTCATTAGTTTAGAGAGAGGAGTAGGTCTCCCTTGTGCTTTCTCAGGATCGATTGGAAGTGTGGCAATCTGCATTCCTTGCACAACAGAGTGAATTAGTCTGATGAAGCAAGGAATTAAGCAGGGAAGGAAAATGATTCCGGCAACTGAACAAGTGATGAAAAATACTAGTTTCTTCTACCAAGCCTCTTGCCCGAATATCTGGTCCCACCAGGAGGCTTGTAGGATTGAATTCCATTTTTGGACTGGCACATGAGCTACTTTTTTAATTTCAGCAGCCAATCCTTTTATTGTTTCTCCGTAATCGTCTATTTCCATACAACACTCGGATTCGTTGTATCTGCCACACACTCCTCCCTCCTCGGCTAGCAAATAATCGAGAGCTAGTCTGTTTTGGTACACAAAAGCTCTCATTTGTGAATGTTGTTTGGCTAGGAGTTCTAGGGCTTCTGAAGTGTGGTTAGAAACTATCTCTACCACCGCTTGTAATCTGATAAGTCTGTTGAGGAGATAAATGGGGGTTCTGTACCCCCAGCTGCTATCGTTTGCCTAAGTAGCGGGCCCGTAATATTGAATGATCCTTTTGGCAGGTCATTCTTCCTCGTTCCACTTCTGGTTGCCTCCCGCTATTGGTAGTTTCCGTTTTAATTCCCTCCTTTGTCTGTTTAATGTCTCAAAGAGAGGGGCTCAATGATTTACTCTCTGTTTTAGGTAGAGTAAAGAAAAAGGGCCGAATTATTCCAAGTGTGCAGGATCCTTTCCATTTTCTGGGTAGCTCGCTGTATGCCTTTTTCCACATATCCAATATATACTATCAGGAGCTTCCCAACCCTTGTTCAACTTTGCCGGATCATCCTAATATTCCTTCAATCCTATTAGCTCATGGAAGGGATTGGCCCCAGAGTTTTTGTACCAGCAAAGTTCAATTATTTCCATCCATTCACAGTTATTCCCCCGGGAGCGACTCCAATAGCCCGCGGGTGGTTCAGGTTGCCAGGTTTTTGTTTTGCTTTCCGAATTCACCGTGAGTGTGCTTACACACGGGGTATAGCCTACTAAATCAGTGAATTCTTTTCCCTCTGGTCTTTGTTTTGTTTTTGATATTTTAGAGCCTTCTCATTTTTAGAAGTTACTCTGGGGTTAGTTCCTCTCCCTTCCAAGGCTATCTTTCAGCTGATTTTAAACCGCCACAGATCCAACAGTTAGATAGACCTAATTCTGTGGCTATTTCTTGCATTAGATCTATGAAAAGATTCTGGTTGGGGTTTGGCAACCCCCAATTGCTGTATTGTTTCTCTAATTGCTCATAATGTTCACTAAGAGAGTTAAGCCTTTTTTTTTTTTTTTTCATGTTTTAAATTTCTACTTTCCCAATATACCTTCCCTCCCATGGTACACATTTTCAAATTCGCTTTATTGTAACATAAAGGGTTAACCGCATAATATGTAAAAAAGGTGGATTGTCTTTTCCCCCCTATCTAGACCGTTTTGTTACATTGACTGCAGATTGGAATTGGGGGAATCATTCCCACTTCTCTCCTATACCTGAAATGGGAAGTTTCAGTCTTTCTTTTCATAGGAGTTTTAGACTGCCCGTTCTTAAGCCTTGCCCCTGAGTGGTAACACTAGACCTTCCCCTTTAATTCACAAAGATTATACTGAGTGCTGTTAGACAAACAACGTTCCGGAGGACAGTAGTTAACTATTCGTCTGGTATCTGTGGCAGTCTGACACTGCTCACACTTCCCCAGGAGACGCTCCCCCGGAGGTACTTCGGGAATCATTCTCTCGGCTAAGCACACGGCTAGACTCAGGACAGTCAGGATTCCCCACCGGTGTATCCCTCTGCCTTGCCCTTCGCCCGTATAGAAATATACGGCGGGGATTACCATCTTCTCGGCAGCAAGGATATTCTTCAGGGGCCCTTGTAGTCCTTATGGCGTACCTTCTCTTGAAAGCAGCCCACCAAGACGACTTAATTGTGTCTGTCCTGCTCGGTACCTTGACTGTCTTTTGGCACTCAATTTTTAAAGTTTTTGCTTTGGAGTCTAGTTTACCTCTAATTCCCTTTTGAAAAAGCAGGTACCACTCAGGAGAGTCAAGTTCTAAAAACCCCGCCCGGGTGACAAGTATTAAGAAACGGCTAGTCAGCTCCTGTTCTTTAGTCAGACAATTGGTACACAGTCTCTTAGGTTTGTACTCTCCCCAACAGTGGGTTACTCAAATTTGTTTACAACAAGCACATTTAAAATGTATAAATGGAAAACAATCACAGTTTGCGTTGATGTAACTTATCTGGTCTGCAGCTCTACGATTTTAGAACAATCATGTACTAATTTTTCTGAATAGAAACTGAGCAGGATTTTTTGTGCAGTGGTTTTCAATTCTAAACCGGGTGAGCTGATTAAGATGGCTTCATATTTTAGAAGCCTGGAATCAGTCAGCCACTTCTCTGCTTTTTGCTGCAATATGTTTCTCACATCGTGGGGAGTGTAAACTACCAGGGGAGGAAAAGTTATTTTCCTTGCTTCTCTTATTAACAGAGCCGCTGTTACAATTGCTGGTAAACACGTAGGCCAACCCCGACTGACTGGATCTAAGATCTTTGAAGCCTATAGGCTTTCTTTTGTCTGCCCATTCCTGAGTCAGGTTTCCCTGTGTTGTTTGTTTACTCACATTCACAAACAACTGGAATTCTTTATTCGTATCTGGTAGAGTTAGTACCGGGGCAGTCATAAGAACAGTTTTTAATTTCTGGAAATTAGACTCATCCTGTTCAGTCTACTTCAGCCTGTCAGTGTTTAATCTTTCATACAAAAACTTCACTTTTTCACTGAAACCCTCAATCTACTGCCTGCAATATCCCAAGAGCCCTAGAATTTGTCTAATTTGCCTTTTTGTTTTTGGTGCAGGCAATGCAAGGATGTCTGCTACCCTCTCCGGGTCTAATTTTTTCCTTGAGATATCCAATGTCTGAGGTATTTTATTTTTTTATTTCAGGCTCTGTGAATTGCAGCTTGGATTTTGATACTTTCAAACTTTTCTTTCTTAGAAAGTTTAACAAGGCAATCGTGCTTTTCTTCACACTCTCTTCAGTCGGTCCAGCTATTAGCAAGTCATCTACATACTGTGAAAGCTTTGTCCTGTCCTCAAGAGCAAATTGAGTTAACATTTGTTTTAAAGCTTGTCCGAAAAGGTTCGGAGACTCTACAAACTCCTGGGGGAGGACCGTCCACCTTAGCTGTTGCTTACGGTTTGTATCTGGGTCCTCCCACTGAAATGCAAAATAATCTCTACTCCTTTCATCCAGAGGGCAAGTCTAAAAAGCATCTTTCAAATTAATCACACTATACCACACATCTTCTGGTGTGAGTCTATTTAGTAAAGTATAGGGGTTGGCCACCACCGGGAATCTAGTCCGGGTCCTAGCGTTTACCGCTCGTAGGTCCTGGATTAATCGGACGCTATCATCCGTCTTTTTTTTTTTTACAGCCAGGATGGGGGTGTTGTGTTGAGACATGCAAGGCTCTAAAGTACCCTCGTTTAGGAGGTCATCAATTATTTGTTTCAACTCCCTTCTCTCTTTGAATGCTATACTTCAGGGTTTATTTTCTCTTCATTTTTAGGAGTCAACTTAAATATTTTCACCACTAATTCAGAATTTTTAATCAAGATATTAATTCTTAAAGCAACAATCATGTCCCTTCCCAGTAAATTGTAATCTGCTTCTTCTACTAATAGCAAATTCCCTAAGCAAATTTTATTTTCAGATTCTATTTCCACATCTTTTATTATAGGTACTTCAAAGGGGTCTCCCTTTGCACCGATTACAAAAACTTTTTCTCTGCTAGCCACACATCCGTATGGCAATTTCTGCAGGGTACTTCTCTCTGCCCCAGTATCTACAAGAAAACTTACTTCTTGTCGTTAGGGGCCCACTTTTAATTTTATCAAGGGCTTCTTGGATGTTCTGGTCTCTAAATTAAAGAGCCCCTGACACTCTTAATCCTCTTGAAAAATTTTCTCATCTTTTATTCTTTGTTTACAATTCCGCTGAACGTGTCCTACCTTTTTACAGTAGTAGCATTCCGGGGGCTCTCTCCGTGGGGCCGGGGCTGCCCAGTGAGAACCCCGACTTTTTCCGGGTAGTGTTTTAAACTTACCCTGCATCTGTTCTTGTTTCTGGATCTCTTTTACTGCAGTTACTAAAACCTTAGCCTGCAATTTCTGCTTCTCATCTTCTCTCCTCATGTATACTTTTTTTGAGCTTCCCTTAGGAGCTCCTGGAGGCTTTTATCTTGCCACTCCTCGATCTTTTCTAATTTTCTCCTAATGTCCTCCCAAGATTTAGCAACGAATTGTGTTTTTTTAACAGAACCTCCCCCACAGGAGAGTTCGGGTCAGTCTCAGAGTAAATCTGTAAACTTCGCCGTAATCTCTCGATCTATTCAGTGGGTGGTTCCTCTTTTCCTTGACACTCTCTAAAAACTTTGCTAATATTCTGGCCCCTAGGGACCGCTTCTCTTATACCTTGTACAATCATGCTCCTTAAATCCATCATGTTCCGTCTGCCTTCCTCCGTCTGTGCATTCCAGCTCGGGCTTGCGCTAGGCCATTTCTGGTTACCTGGCATCCCCTGTGGATTGCGTCTGTCCCAGTCTCTGATCCCGGCTTGTTTAATCATTTCCCTTTCTTCCGGATTAAACAATGATCTCAGGATTGCCATAAGATCGTCAAAGGTATAAATGCTACTCCCTAAAAATTCATCTAACCTCTCAGCCACTCCGAGAGGGTCATCTAACAACCGCCCCATCTCTTTTTTTAAATGCTCTTACATCTCCAGAGTTAAGGGGGACATTCACAAAACCGATCACTCCCGGGGCCGTCGGTACTTCCCTAAGAGGGAACAACCGGTGCCCCTCTTCACTCTCTCCCCATTCATTATCTATCATTCTTGCTTTTAAAACGGGTTCTACTTGCGGGAGGGGAATTGGTGATTGTGTGTTGCCTCCCTGTTATTAATTGTGGGAATTCTGCCGCCACCTGGTTGAAGGGAGGAGTCTCCTCCGTTGTATGGGAGGGTCCCGGTTGTGGCGGCCGGGCCGGCAGGGGCGGGTAGGGGGGTCCCCAGCCCTGCGCAGAAAAAAACTCCGAGGAGGTTGCTGTGGTTACGGTGTTTACAGGCGGGGAAAGGGGAAGGGCTGCCGGCATTGCTGCTGGCCCCGACTCTCCCGCTTGAGACACACGTATCTCAGTGGGTTGGTCTCGGGGGCCCAAGGGTGCTGTGGGCATTACTTGATCTGCAGAGGAAGGTCCCGCTGGTCCTCGATACGGGGGTGGTAAGTGATCGAGGGGTTCCCAGGACTCAGCTCTCGACTCACGTTTTTCTTTTTGCTTTATTGGAAATAGCCCTACTCTGACATTTACCCAGAGCTTAGCGTATTCCCTCTCCTCAGGATCTGAGGGGACTTTGTTCTCCACATAGGAGAACAACTTGTTACACGTCCATTTTTCAAATGTGCCTAACACTGGCCAATTGAGGTGACTTCTCAACTCCTGTCCTCCCCAAACCTCCATACAATAATGTATTAATTTTTCCTTTGATTTCCCCTTCCTCTGGGGACAATCTTCTCAGTGTTTTATCATCCACCCCAAGGGACTTTCCAGTGGGATATCTGGTGATTCCTCCCCCTGATCGGAGGAATCTTTTCCTGTGCTTCTTCCTTGAAGCTTACTCTTTTTCTGCCCCATACTTCGCAAATATATTCTTACCTTTCTTCGACTTCTCCGTGAGTCGATATCAGTTTCTGCGTTGTGTACTTAGGAATCAAAATTTGCCGATACTCACCTTTCAGCGAGCTGAGCTGAGGTCTCTTGTAATCGGAACTTTTGATTCTTCCCTGGACCTCTCCCTGGGTCCGTTACTAAGAGGGTTTACCAGCCTCGAGCTCGACAAGACGTCCCTTCCCCTCCAAGTACCTTGCGATCAGTTCCCGAGACACCCTTTGGTCTCAGGTTTTACGAGTGTGTGTCGAGGGAAAAAAAAAAACTTTCACTCTGTATCGCTTCCTTCGCGGCCGGCCAATTCCCTCGCGGGAGGATGGAAACGCGACCTTGAAGTCCGCACTCGCTTCGTGATCAGATCACGTCTCACACACTCGCCCGATCGCCCGCTCAACCAGCAGTACTTACAGCTATTTTCCTGCGTGGGTGTCCTTGTGCGCACTAGACGTTTTACGAGCAAAGTAAGCCGCGGCTTCCGAAGGCTCCGTGCCTTCCGAGCTCTCCGATCCGGATTTATCCTTTTTATTGTGGTTTTTACCTCCGCCTAAATTTGGTTCGGATATCGGAATGAACTACGGGGGTTCTCAACTCACCAGGCCGCCAAAATCAGCGGGGGTACCCGTCCTGGGCAGCGAGATTCCCCGCAGTTTCTCCGATCCGAGTCACGGCACCAATCTGTTATAAATGCAAAGGCAGATTTGGGTTAAATAAAAACAATTTATTATAAAACAATTTCTATAAAAAAATAAACAATGAGGGAAAACCACAATAAAACAAACAGCGCAGCGCTGGGTGGACAGGGGTCTATACCCAAAAGTATAGGTGTTCCCAAATCCACGAAGGAGGGTAAACTGTCCGGGGTTTTTATAGGGATTTTTAGCCTTGAGGCCAAATTCCAGGCAGGCACCATTCATCAACAGTCTTTGATTGTCGTATGAATTGATTTCCTGGCGTTGGAGAATAGAGTCGAATGGACGTCTGGACCGAGTCTCCTCATATGTAAAGAAGTTCTGAGTGGCTCTTGATTTCATTGTGGTTCAGGCCATCCGGATGGGATGGCTGGATCCGGGTTGGAGCCGATGGATATTTCGGCTGGATTTTTCCTTTTGTTTACCTGATGGCTTCCCCCAACGGTAGCCTGCAAGGCGGGGTGTTCAGGTCCGGTGATGAATATCTCGTCGGAGCCTCTCCGTTTTGGCTTGATGTTTCGTGTCCTGTCTATTCTTCCCCGTTGATGGTCACCGAGCCTGTCCTTGTCAGTTTGAGGAGTTTTTGTCCTGTCAGCTTGATGGGCTGTGTCCTGTCTATTCTTTTTGTTGATGGGCGCTGGCTAGGATCGTTATCCTTTGAGTGGGAATTCGTGGCTAGATCTGGGAAGGGCTTGTGTGTCATACTGTACATTATATTTTATATCATTATTGTTATATACATTTATTTAGATTTCTACGAATTTTTACAAGTTCATTTCTCACAATTCTATGGGGGAAGGACTATAATTTTCACTCACATTCATTTTCTTCCCAGTCCGTTAACGAATTCTCACAATATTCTTGTGACAGGTTATGTTTATTTTGTTTTCAGGATCCATCCCTTCCTCATCTCTGTAGAAGCAGAACACTTGGTCGAATTGCAAACATACTCGGTCATCATCACTTTTTAACAAATCAAGAATTATCGGTTCATTATTAAAAGAGGCT
Source organism: Pseudopodoces humilis (assembly GCF_049639895.1). Taxonomy (NCBI): domain Eukaryota; kingdom Metazoa; phylum Chordata; class Aves; order Passeriformes; family Paridae; genus Pseudopodoces; species Pseudopodoces humilis. Next base: position 2,383,818 of record NC_142211.1, on the reverse strand, counting down.
TTTTCTTCATGTTTTAAATTTTTACCTTCTCAATACACTTTCCCCCCCGGTACACATTTTTAAGTTTGCTTTATTGTAACATAAAGGGTTAACTTTATAATATGCTAAAAAGGTGGATTGTCTTTTTCTTCCTATCCAGACAGTTTTGTTACATTGGCTGCAGATGGTAGCTTTAGTTTTTTTTCTCATAGGAGTTTTAGACTGGCCGTCCTTAAAACTTGCCCCTGAGTGGTAACACTAGACCTCCCCCTTTAATTCACAAAGATTATACTGAGTGCTGTTAGACAAACAACGTTCCGGAGGACAGTAGTTAACTATTCGTCTGGTATGTGTGGCAGTCTGACACTGCTCACACTTCCCCAGGAGACGCTCCCCCGGAGGTACCTCGGGAATCATTCCCTCGGCCAAGCACACGGCTAGACTCAGGACAGTCAGGATTCCCCACCGGTGTATCCCTCTGCCTTGCCCTTCGCCCGTATAGAAATATATGGCGGGGATTACCATCTTCTCGGCAGCAAGGATATTCTTCAGGGGCCCTTGTAGTCCTAATGGCGTACCTTCTCTTGAAAGCAGCCCACCGAGACGACTTAATTGTGTCTGTCCTGCTCGGTACCTTGACTGTCTTTTGGCACTCAATTTCTAAAGTTTCTGCCTTGGAGTCTAGTTTACCTCTAATCCCCTTTTGAAAAAGCAGGTACCACTCAGGAGAGTTAAGTTCTAAAAACCCCGCCCGGGTGACAAGTATTAAGAAACGGCTAGTCAGCTCCTGTTCTTTAGTCAGACAATTGGTACACAATCCTTTAGGTTTGTACTCTCCCCAACAGTGGGTTACTCAAATTTGTTTACAATAAGCACATTTAAAATGTATAAATGGAAAACAATCACAGTTTGCGTTGATGTAACTTATCTGGTCTGCAGCTCTACGATTTTAGAACAATCATGTACTAATTTTTCTGAATAGAAACTGAGCAGGATTTTTGTGCAGTGGTTTTCAATTCCAAACCGGGTGAGCTGATTAAGATGGCTTCATATTTTAGAAGCCTGGAATCAGTCAGCCACTTCTCTGCTTTTTGCTGCAATATGTTTCTCACGTCGTGGGGAGTGTAAACTACCAGGGGAGGAAAAGTTATTTTCTTTGCTTCTCCCACTAACAGAGCCACTGCTACAATTGCTTGTAAACACGTAGGCCAACCCCGACTGATTGGATCTAAGATCTTTGAAGCCTATAGGCTTCCTTTTGTCTGCCCATTCCTGAGTCAGGACTCCCTGTGCTGTTTGTTTACTCACATTCACAAACAACTGGAATTCTTTATTCGTATCTGGTAGAGTTAGTACCGGGGTAGTCATAAGAACAGTTTTTAATTTCTGGAAATTAGACTCATCCTGTTCAGTCCACTTCAGCCTGTCAGTGTTTAACCTTTCATACAAAAACTTCACTTTTTCACTGAAACCCTCAATCCACTGCCTGCAATATCCCAAGAGCCCTAGAATTTGTCTAATTTGCCTTTTTGTTTTTGGTGCAGGCAATGCAAGGATGCCTGCTACCCTCTCCGGGTCTAATTTTTTTCCCTTGAGATATCCAATGTCTGAGGTATTTTATTTCAGGCTCTGTGAATTGCAGCTTGGATTTTGATACTTTCAAACCTTTCTTTCCTAGAAAGTTTAACAAGGCAATCGTGCTTTTCCTCACACTCTCTTCAGTCGGTCCAGCTATTAGCAAGTCATCTACATACTGCAAAAGCTTTGTCCTGTCCTCAAGAGCAAATTGGGTTAACATTTGTTCTAAAGCTTGTCCGAAAAGGTTCGGAGACTCCACAAACCCCTGGGGGAGGACCGTCTACCTTAGCTGTTGCTTACGGTTTGTATCTGGGTCCTCCCACTGAAATGCAAAATAATCTCTACTCCTTTCATCCAGAGGGCAAGTCCAAAAAGCATCTTTCAAATCAATCACACTATACCACACATCTTCTGGTGTGAGCCTATTTAGTAAAGTATAGGGGTTGGCTACCACCGGGAATCTAGTCCAGGTCTTAGCGTTTACCGCTCGTAGGTCCTGGACCAATCGGAAGCTGCCATCCGTCTTCCTTACAGCCAGGATGGGGGTGTTGTGTTGAGACATGCAAGGTTCTAAAGTACCCCCTTTTAGGAGGTCATCAATTATTTGTTTCAACCCCCTTCTCCCTTCCATCGGGATGGGATATTGTTTAACCCTTATAGGGTCTTCAGAGTTCTCGATTTCTATTTTGATAGGTTTGATATCTAGCTTTCCTACCTCTCTCTTTGAATGCCATACTTCAGGGTTTATTTTCTTCTCATCTTTAGGAGTCAACTTAAATATTTTCACCACCAATTTAGAATTTTTTAATCATGATATTAATTCTTAAAGCGACAATCATGTCCCTTCCCAACAAATTGTAATCTGCTTCTTCCACTAATAGTAAATTCCCTAAGCAAATTTTATTTTCAGATTCTATTTCCACGTCTTTTATTGCAGGCACTTCAAAGGGGTCTCCCTTTGCACCGATTACAAAAACTTTTTCTCTGCTAGCCACACATCCGTATGGCAATTTCTGCAGGGTACTTCTCTCTGCCCCAGTATCCACAAGAAAACTTACCTCCTGTCGTTGGGGTCCCACTTTTAATTTTATCAAGGGCTCCTTGGATATTCCGGTCCCCAAATTAAAGAGCCCCTGACACTCCTAATCCTCTTGAAAAATTTTCTCATCTTTTATTCTTTGTCTACAATTCCGCTGAACGTGTTCTACCTTTTTACAGTAGTAGCATTCTGGGGGTTCTCTCCGTGGGGCCGGGGCTGCCCAGTGAGAACCTCGACTTTTTCCGGGTAGTGTTTTAAACTTACCCTGCATCTGCTCTTGTTTCTGGACCTCTTTCACCGCAGTTACTAAAACCTTAGCCTGCAATTTCTGCTTCTCATCTTCTCTCCTCATGTATACTTTTTGAGCTTCCCTTAGGAGCTCCTGGAGGCTTTTATCTTGCCACTCCTCGATCTTTTCTAATTTTCTCCTAATATCTTCCCAAGATTTAGCAACGAATTGTGTTTTTAACAGAACCTCCCCCACAGGAGAGTTCGGGTCAGTCCCAGAGTAAATCTGTAAACTTCGCCGTAATCTCTCGATCCATTCAGTGGGTGGTTCCTCTTTTCCTTGACATTCTCTAAAAACTTTGCTAATATTCTGGCCCCTAGGGACCGCTTCTCTTATACCTTGTACAATCATGCTCCTTAAATCCATCATGTTCCGTCTGCCTTCCTCCGTCTGTGCATTCCAGCTCGGGCTTACGCTAGGACATTTCTGGTTACCTGGCGTCCCCTGTGGATTGCGTCTGTCCCAGTCTCTGATCCCGGCTTGTTTAATCATCTCCCTTTCCTCCTGATTAAACAATGATCTCAGGATTGCCATAAGATCGTCAAAGGTATAAATACTACTCCCTAAAAATTCATCTAACCTCTCAGCCACCCCAGGAGGGTCATCCAACAACCGCCCCATCTCTTTTTTAAATGCCCTTACATCTCCAGAGTTAAGGGGGACATTCACAAAACCGATCACTCCCGGGGCCGTCGGTACTTCCCTAAGAGGGAACAACCGGTGCCCCTCTTCACTCTCTCCCCATTCATTATCCGTCATTCTCGCTCTCAAACGGGTTCTACTTGCGGGAGGGGAATTGGTGATTGTGGGTTGCCTCCCTGTTATCAATTGTGGGAATTCTGCCGCCACCCGGCTGAAGGGAGGAATCCCCTCCGTTGTATGGGAGGGTCCCGGTTGTGGTGGCTGGACCGGCAGGGACGGATAGGGTGATCCCCAGCCTTGTGCAGGAAAAACCTCCGAGGAGGTTGCTGTGGTTACGGTGTTTACAGGCGGGGAAAGGGGAAGGGCTGCCGGCATCGCTGCTGGCCCCGAGTCTCCCGCTTGAGACACACATATCTCAGTGGGTTGGTCTCGGGGGCCCAAGGGTGCTGAAGGCACCACTTGATCTGCAGAGGAAGGTCCCGCCGGTCCACGATATGGGGGTGGTGGTAAGTGATCGAGGGGTTCCCAGGACTCAGCTCTCGACTCACGTTTTTCTTTTTGTTTTATTGGAAATAGCCCTACTCTGACATTTACCCAGAGCTTAGCATATTCCCTCTCCTCAGGATCTGAGGGGACCTTGTTCTCCACATAGGAGAATAACTTGTTACACGTCCATTTTTCAAATGTGCCTAACACTGGCCAAGTGAGGTGACTTCTCAACTCCTGTCCTCCCCAAACCTCCATACAATAATGTATTAATTTCTCCTTTGATTTCCCCTTCCTCTGGGGACAATCTTCCCAGTGTTTTAGCATCCACCCCAAGGGACTCTCCAGTGGGATGTCTGGTGATTCCTCCCCCTGATCGGAGGAATCTTTCCCTGTGCTTCTTCCTTGAAGCTTACTCTTTTTCTGCCCCATACTTCGCAAATATATATTCTTACCTTTCTTCGACTTCTCCGGGAGTCGATATCTGTTTCTGCGTTGTGTACTTACTCTAGGAATCAAAATTTGCCGATACTCACCTTTCAGCGAGCTGAGCTGAGGTCTCTTGTAATCGGTACTTTTTGATCCTTTCCTGGATCTCTACCTGGGTCCGTTTACTAAAAGGGTTTACCAATTCTCGAGCTCGACAAGACGTATCCTTCCCCTTTTAGTACCTTGCGATCAGTTCCCGAGACACCCTTTGGCCTCAGGTTTTACGAGTGTGTGTCGAGAGAAAAAAAACTTTCACTCTGTATCGCTTCCTTCGCGGCCGGCCAATTCCCTCGCGGGAGGATGGAAACGCGGCCTTGAAGTCCGCACTCGCTTCGTGATCAGATCACGTCTCACACACTCGCCCGATCGCCCACTCAACCAGCAGTACTTACAGCTATTTTCCTGCGTGGGTGTCTTTGTGCACAATAGACGTTTTACGAGCAAAGCAAGCCGCGGCTTCCCGAAGGCTCCGTGCCTTCCCGAGCTCTCCGATCCGGATCCTTTTCCTTTTTATTGTGGTTTTTACCTCAGCCTAAATTTGGTTCGGATATCGGAATGAACTACGGGGGCTCTCAACTCACCAGGCTGCCAAAATCAGCGGGGGTACCCGTCCTGGGCAGTGAGATTCCCCGCAGTTTCTCCGATCCGAGTTCACGGCACCAATCTGTTATACATGCAAAGGCAAATTTGGGTTAAATAAAAGAACAATTTATTAAAAAAACAATTTCTATAAAAAATAAACAATGAGGAAAAACCACAATAAAATAAACAGCGCAGCGCTGGGTGGACAGGGGTCTATACCCACAGGTATAGGTGTTCCCAAATCCACGAAGGAGGGTAGACTGTCTGGGGTTTTTATAGGGATTTTGTGTCCTGAGGCCAAATTCCAGGCAGGCACCATTCACCAAGGGTCCTTGATTGTTTGATGAATTGATTTCCTGGCGTTGGAGAATAGAGTCAAATAGACGTCCGGGCAGAGTCTCCTCATATGTAAAGAAGTTCTGAGTGTTCCTTGATTTCATTTTCGGTTTGGGCTTTCAGAGTGAAGTATCCAAGTCCGGTGTGGAGTCGACAGATATCTCGGCTGGGCTTCCACTTATTGTCCGGCCTGTTTGCATCTTCAGTCGGGGTTTGCAGGGAGGGGTGCCCAGGTGCGGTGTGGAGTCGATAGCCATCTCGGCCTGGCTCCTTTCTTTGTTTAGCTTAATCATTCGTGTCCTGCTTTTTCTTTCAGGCTGATGAACGTCGCCTAGGGTCGTTACCGCCTGAATGGGTAGTTACTGCTGGGTTTGGGGAAATTCTTCGGCCACACTATATTTTATATACTTTTTACATTGTTATAAATCTAGTTATATACTTATTTATTCTTTCACGAATTTTTATCCAAGGTTACATTTATCACACTGGCTCTTCCCTGGAGAGGAGATACTTCTCTGTAAGAGAGACACAATGTGTCGCTCCCAGGGGTCTTTGAGTTAGATATGTTAAACTGTTGTGTTTCATTGGTGTTCTCCCCTGCTGTCCCACCCCGATACAGGTATCTCGGGCTTCCCCCCTGTCTTGGTTCTAGAAGACAGGTGTCTGCTAGGGAGAGCAGGAGCCTCCCTTAGGATGAAAGAATGTAGACCCCCTCCCTCCGAATTACGATAAATTTGAAATCAAGGGGCTTTCAGGCAGAGATCTGGGGATAGGAATAACAGTTCTTTACTAGTATAACCAGGCAAAGAAACAAACAATAACTACAGCAATAACAAGAACACAGAACCAGGGACCCCATGACAGCTTTCTCGGCTGAGATGGGATGGGGGAGAGGTTTTGTTTTCACAAGCCCCCTCGGGCAGTCAGTCCCGGTGCTCCTGCAGGGCTCCGAGGAACAGTCGGCTGGAAACAGCAGGGACGAGCTGAGATCCTGGGCCGGTGGCTGAGGTGTATCAGAAGCTCCGCGGCGGTGGCTGCCACACGTCCCGGCAAGACAGGGGGTGAGAGGCCACCAACGAAGAGGGGAGAAGGAGAAGAAGCAGCCGCTCCGTCTGGGTGATGGCGAAATTCCCTTCTCTCCACCGCAGCAGCTCCGCGACCCAGCACACGAACGTCCTTCCCCGAAGCCGAAGAAAACCAGCTAAAAAAACTGTCCCCACCCTCCTTTTCTGCCCCTTCCCCACCCCCCGGGCCCGGCCACTCTTTGTCCGTTGTGAGCACCCCTAAGTACAGGTAGTTAGGTTGTCCCAGCACAAAATGGGTAAAAATTCCCCGGGCAGGCCAGAAGGACAAAACAAAACAAAACAAAAAAAAAAGGACACCTAACCCTCAACACCCCCGCCCCTCTCCTTCCCCATAAATATCCCGGGTTTTCCCCTCTTCGGGAGATTCGCTGTTACCGGCCCCCTTTGCCGAAGCTCTGCCTGAATAAAGGCTTGTGCCTCGGTGGAACGCTGGACCAGCTTTCTCGTCCCTGCTTCCTGTATTGCCTGCCTGCCGCCGCTGCCGAGCCGAGCCGAGCTGAGCTGAAATTACTACTACTACTGAGCTGAGCTGGAATCACTCGACTGCTCGAAGCTGCTCACACTCGCTTCGGCCCAGCCCTTCTTAAGGCTGTCTCTAAAGAAGTCGCGGTGCTCCGGGCTTTCCGTCGCCGCGGCAACTGGCGACCCAAGCGTGGGGCCTTTGAAGAAGCCCCAAAGAAGCGTCCGCTCGCAGTTTTAGCTGCGTGGCGAGCCGCCGCCCCTCAAGGAAGCTTGCTTGCGTTCTAGCAAGAAGCGATCCAAGAGGCTGCGGCCGGGACCCTCGTCTGACCATCTGGGGCAAGGAAAGCCCCTGAGGACCGGCCCCCAGGTGACCACCCGCCCAGCAGCTTTTTTTTCGCCCGCCGGCATCTGCCGAAGAGAAATTGTAAGTCGATCCCGTGAAAGTTTTTTTTTTTTTCCTCTTCGGGCTTTTTTTTTCTTTGCTGTTTTACTGCTGGGTGGAGAGTGAAAAAGGATGGGGAATGAGTCCTCTGTACGGAGACTGACCCCACCTGAGAGGGACTTTTATATCCAAGTTGTAAATACCCTAAAAGCAGGAAATTTTAAGTTTTCTAAAGGGGATTTAAAAAGATTTATTCATTGGGTTTTTAAACATTTTAAGATTAATTCGGACTCTGCTAAATCAGGAATTTTTTGGGATAAAGTGGGAAGAAAGTTATATACAGTTCAAGCTAAAGGGGATTTTTCTGTTGCAAAGTTTTTCCTGTGTTTCAAAATATTATTTTCTCATTGGAAAAAGAGGGAAAAAAAGAAGAGGGAGTTTTGGGTCCCCAGTTAAACCCCCCAACCCCGTCAGCCCCTCCAGGTGTCCCCGAACCCCTTTCCCTATCTGAGAGTCAGTCGGGGGGTGGACGTTGCCCCCGGGCACAGAGCTGCTGCCGTCTCTCTGACGCCCCGCTACCGTCCCTCTGCCCGTACCAGGACAGCAGTGGCCATGCTGCTCTGGGCCTTTCCTCTACCCTCTCCCCTATGCCCTCACACCCGGTTCTGTCCCCCCCAGTTTCTAGCGTTAGCACAGCTGGCGCTGGCAGCGTGGCCAGCCCCGCCATTTTGTCCCACTCCCACCCCAGCTTTCCCGCCTTTACCCCTTCTCTTCCTGCTGCTCCTCCCCCCCCACTGCGTCGTTGGGTGTAACCGCGTCAGGCCCCCCCCCATCCATCGGGAGACCCCTCCCCGTCGCGGTCCCCGCTCCTGTCCCTTTGTGCGAGAGCCTCGCCCCCAGCGGCGCTCCCACTCCAGGGACCCAGTGCCCCGGAGGTCGGGACGGCTCCGGCTGGAGCGGGGCCATCCCGGCTTCCCCACGCAACCACAAAAGGGCCAGCTCTAGGCACCCGAGCCGGCCCCGCGCTGCTACCAAGCGCGCCCCATCTCCACTAGGAGATGAGAGCAGTGAATCTTCTTATTCAGATTCTGAGTATGAAGACCACTGGGCTGAGGTGCAGAGGGAAGCCACACGGGCGGGGAACTCAGCCCTGTCCCGAAAAATACTTGCCTTTCCTGTAATAATGAGGAGAGACAGGACAGGGGCACAGGTTGCTGCATGGGAATCCCTTCACTATAGGGAACTGCAGGAACTTTGTAAAGCTGCAGAGGAACATGGCAGGAGTTCACATTTTTTTAAACACATGCTGGAAGCCTCCTTCTCTGCCCACGTCATGGTCCCCCATGACATCAAGAATATTATGAACTGCCTTCTCTCCCCAGCAGAATACATGTTGTGGGAGAGGCAGTGGAAGAAACATTTAAAGCAATTGGCAGATGTTTATGCAAGAGATGCTAACAGACCTAATTTTACTTTAGAACAATTAGCAGGAGAAGATTTCCAAACGCCCTGAGATCAGGCCCGGGATCTGCCTGAAGCAGCTTTACAGGATATAGCTAATGCTGCTAAGATATCTCTTTTTACCACCCCTGATGATAAAGTGCCAACACAGTGCTTCACCAATATTAAGCAAGGGGCAACTGAGTCTTTTATTAAGTATATTGATAAGTTAAAAGTGGCTATTGAAAAGCAAATAGAGAGCCCACAGGCACAAAAGGAATTATTAGTAAAAATAGCAATGGCCAATGATAATCAGGAGTGCAAAGCAGTTTTGCAAGCCCTCCCTCTGGACCCAGAACCAACCATAGATCAGATGGTTGAAGCTTGCACCAAACACTCCTCTGCCTCAAGTGAGAATACAGTGGCACTTGCAGTGGCTAAAGGAGTGGCAGAGGAGATATCTGGAGCTTATGCTGCAGACCCCAACACAAATCGTTGTTTTAATTGTGGTGAGCCTGGACATTTTTTCAAAGACTGTCCAGAGAGACATTCTATACAACCTCCAGCCCACCAACGGTTCCCCAGACAGAACTGGCATTCGGGAAACTTCAAGCAGAGCGCGGAACGGCCCCGCGCTTCGACATCAAATCAAATGCCGCACCACTCCACCCCTCCTGCCAAACCCACCATCCTGCCTCCACGGGGACCCCGATATTAAGCCCAGCAGGTGGAGCGCTTCAGATGGGAATCCGACGTCAACTGGTAACTAGACTCTCTTTACATATGAAGGGTGACTGTGTTTACAAAGTCCCCACAGGGAAACGTGGACCACCAGGCGGTCCCTCTAACATCTTAATACTTGGAGATCCTACCAACTGTCCAGGACAAATTCATACTGTTCCTGAGGTCCAGACTATATACCCTGGAGATGAAATTTCCATCTCTCTGACCTGCATAGACCCTCCTTATTATTTAAAGGAACAGACTCCTGTGGCACAGGCCTTGTTACTTCCAAGTGACTGCCCAGATCATGTTCCCCTCAACCCCAGTGCTATGTGGACACAGGTTGTGGGCTCCTGCAAACCTATTGTGGACTGCAGCCTGTTTTGTTATGGAGAAAGGATTCAGCGTCCAGGAATGCTAGACACTGGAGCAGATGTTACCATCATCGCCCGCTCCGAGTGGCCAGACAATTGGGAATTACAACCTGTGGCAGGCATGATTTCAGGAATTGGAGGGATGACAGCTTCCATGAGAAGCAAACTGAATATTGTCATCGAGGGACCTGAGGGACAAATGGCAACCATCAGGCCATTTGTGGTGAGAGCACCAATCACCCTCTGGGGACGGGATCTCCTGTCCCAATGGGGGGCTTCTCTGCAGATTCCCAGCAGGGATTTTTAGTCGGGGTCACTGAGAAGCACGCCACGCCTACCATCCCCCAACTCACCTGGAAACAGCACCATCCAGTGTGGGTTGATCAGTGGCCCCTATCTGAGACCAAACTGCACGCACTGGAAGCCTTTGTGGAAGAGCAGCTTGCCAAAGGCCACATCACTGAGTCCAATAACCCTTGGAACTCGCCTGTCTTTGTCCTACGCAAACCAGGCAAGGACAGGTGGAGACTCCTTCAGGACCTCCGGAAGATCAACGATGTCATTGAGGATATGGGACGCCTCCAGCCTGGCATGCCCTCCCCTTCAATGCTCCCCCGGGATTGGAAGCTGGCTGTCATTGACATAAAGGACTGTTTTTTCAACATACCACTCCATCCTCGGGACGCCCCCAGATTTGCATTCTCGGTTCCCTCTCCAAACAGACAAGCACCTTTAAAAAGATACCATTGGCTGGTCCTTCCTCAGGGGATGAAAAATTCTCCTACCATCTGCCAATGGTACGTGGCCCACATCCTGTCACCTGTGAGGACCCTGTTCCCAGATGCCGTCATCCTCCACTACATGGATGACATCCTGGTTTGTGCTGCTGACGATAACTATCTGCACCGGACTTTACAAAAAACTATCCAGACAATTGAGGACGCTGGATTTGAGATCCGTGAGGACAAGATCCAGCACACCTGCCCTTGAACCTACCTGGGACTCCAGATCCGTGAGAAGACCATTGTGCCCCAGCAGCTGACCATCAAAGACGACCCCAAGACCCTGCGCGACCTACATCAGCTCTGCGGGTCCATCAACTGGATACGCCCTCTGCTTGGGGTAACAACAGAAGTCCTTGTGCCCCTCTTCAACCTGCTCTGTGGCAGTGAGGCCCTCGACTCACCACGCTCCCTCACGCCGGAGGCCCGGGAATCCATCACCAAGGTCCAAGAGGCCCTGTATTCACGACAAGCCCACCGGTATGAGCCCAGCCTGCCCTTCCAGCTGGTTATCCTGGGTAAGGCCCCGCACTTGCACGCGCTCATTTTTCAATGGGACACCGCATTGAAAGATCCTCTCCTTATCATCGAGTGGATCTTTACACATAACCAGCCCACTAAGACCATTACCACTCCGCAGGAAATCATGGCTGAACTCATTAAAAGAGCTAGAGTCCGTCTCCGCACTCTTGCAGCCTGTGAGTTCACCTGCATCTTCCTCCCATTGGCAACTGGAAGTTTGGAGCCTTTGCTCCAAACCAATGAGAGCCTTCAGTTTGCTCTCGATAGCTATTCAGGCCAAATTTCTATACACCCACCTGGCCACAGACTTTTCAAAACCTCATTTAATTTAGTCCCCAAATCATTACAGAGCAAAACACCGCTCCAGGCCCTGACGGTTTTCACAGATGGCTCAGGGAAATCCCACAAGTCAGTCATGACTTGGAAGAACCCCAGGACACAGAAATGGGAGTCTGATGTCCAAGTGGTCGAAGGATCACCACAAATTGCTGAATTAGCAGCCATTGTCAGAGCTTTTGAGAAATTCCAAGAACCTTTCAATCTGGTGACTGATTCGGCTTATGTAGCTGGAATAGCTATGAGAGCAGAACATGCATTTCTAAAAGAGGTCTCTAACCCAAATTTATACAAATTGCTTTCTGAATTAGTATATCTTATCTCTCACAGAAAGCAACCTTACTATGTCATGCATGTGAGGGCGCACACAGACCTCCCAGGTGCCATTGCCGAAGGAAACAGGAGGGCAGATGCCTTAGCCATGCCTGCTGAGGCAGCCAATGTCCCTGACATTTTTGCACAAGTGAAATTGTCCCACCAGTTCTTCCACCAGAACGTGCCTGCACTGATGAGAATGTTCAGACTACCCAGAGACCAGGCTAGAGCAATAGTTGCCACCTGTCCTAATTGCCAATCGTTCCAAATACCTGTCGTTAACTCCGGGGTTAACCCCTGAGGACTGAACAGCTGCCAGATATGGCAAACTGATGTCACTCACGTCCCGTCCTTCGGAAGAGTCAAATATGTACATGTCTCCGTAGACACCTTCTCTGGTGCAGTGTTTGCCTCAGCCCATGCAGGAGAAAATGCCAAGCACACCATCCGACATTTTCTCCTTGCTTTTGCTACCCTGGGAGTCCCAGAACAAATTAAAACAGACAATGGACCTGCTTACACCTCTCACAAATTAAGAGACTTTTTCAATGAGTGGGGGGTGAAACACACCACGGGCATTCCTCATTCTCCTACAGGGCAATCAATAGTAGAGAGAACCCACCAAAACCTAAAAAGAGTCCTTGTTCACCAGTGGGGAGGAACAGAAATCATTCCCCCCATTGAGAGGCTCTGTAAGGCTCTATAAGTCATGAACTTTCTAAATTGCTCGCCTACAGAGCCTGACCCCCCTGTAATATGGCACTTCTCTAACTCAACTCATGCCAAACTCACAGAGAAGCCGCCAGTGCTGATCAAGGATCTTGAATCACAACTGACATCGGGACCCTTCCCATTGATTACCTGGGGGAGAGGGTACGTGTGTGTATCCACACCATCAGGACCTAAGTGGCTCCCAGGGAAAAATGTGAAACCTTATTTAGGCCCTACAAACCCTGCACCAGATTCAGAACTTTCAAAGTCTCCTGAGACCCACACAGGTCCAGAAAAACAGCAGCCCACTGCAGCCTGGAAACGGAGACGTCGTCGGAGTCCACCGAACCGACCTGCCACCAGACCATCAACCAGACAGAGGCCAAACCGTCCTGCTACCAGGGCCGCAACGAGACGACTGCCAACGTCACACCTGACACCATGACAGTACACAAGTCTTCTTAACTCCCTTCCCCTTCCCCTTCTCGCCCTCGTTGCCTAGCCCTAATTGACAGTTTACACCAAAATGCACCTCTGTGCTGCTGCTGGTGTTGGGTCATGTGTCCCCAATACACAAAATAACCTTGCTTACAATTGTTTGGTTTTTTGTTTTTTTGTTTTTTTGTTTTTTTTTTTAAAGAGGGGGGAGACAGGAGAGGAAAGGGAGAAAGAAAATAGCTCCCCCCCCCCTCCAAAAATCAGAGCTAATCTTTTATGTCCTGTTGTAGAAAATGGAGAGCAAAACCATCCTTGAGTTCCTGATGTTCCTGATTATCTGGATGCTCCTGAAAACATCAGCTGTGGATGCCTGGCTAGTAGCACAGCCCCAGGAGAACGTGTGGATCACCCTCGCAAAGACGCTTCAACAAGACCACATGTGTTTGTCCATGGGCAGCGCCACCAACCCTCTGTCATCCTGCCTGGTAGGGATTCCTTTAAAGCCCCATGAATATCCTTTCACAGGGAAAGAACCCAACCCAGTAGACACTTGGGACGAGTGGACAAAGATCTTGCCCCATGCACCAGAGGAACCCCAGGAATTAGAGCTTTTGGGATCCTCCAAAGCTACCTATTGCATAAATTTTAATTATCACCCAGTAGCCAATGCATGGCCTGCCTCGAAATACCAAAAGGCAATTAAATCAAGGAAAAATGTGACTCCCAACAGTAAAATTTACAGTCAGTCCAAATGGTGCAATTACACCAGCAGCACACGATCCACCTCCTCTCACTATCCCAGAGTGCTGCCCCGGGGAGTGTTCTTGATCTGTGCGGATAGAGTGTGGGCAGGAATCCCTTCCCGACTCCGGGGAGGTCCTTGCACGCTTGGACAGCTTACCATCCTCACTCCAAATTCAACTCTAATACATGATTGGCTGAAAAAGAATGAATTGGCCCGCCAAAAGAAAGATCTCACCCAATTAGATGAAAATTGCAATAGCCAAATTAAAGATCGGTCCTACACAAAGAGGGTGGTGATGTCAGCATTTTTGCTGTGGGCAGCTGCTGCTAAAGCCCTTGGTGAGCCTTCTCACCTGGAGTGTTGGCTTGGTAAGCAGGCCAACCGGACCTCCTCCGTCCTGAGTGACCTCCTGACAGATGAAGAGACTGTTAGGCATGCCATGCTACAAAATCGAGCTGCCATAGACTTTCTACTCCTGGCCCATGGACACGGCTGCGAGGAATCAGACGGTTTGTGCTGCTTTAACCTCTCCAGCCCCAGCGAAGGCATCCACGCCCACATCCAGAGACTCCAACATGCAGTCCAAAAACTCCAGACTGAAAAAGAGCCCCAGTGGCTTGAAGACTTTTTTGTGAGCTGGGGACTCGAGAGATGGGTTGCCTCCATCCTCAAGAACATTTTTTGGGTTTTCTTGATTGTTATTATCTTCCTAAGTATGTTTTCATGTTTTAAGAAGCTATCAGCTAACTCTCTAGGGGATGCCTTTTTAATAAGTAAGGAAGGGGGAGTTGTGGGTACAGAGGAGCCCGCTGGGCCCGAGATCCTGGCTCTTCCCTGGAGAGGAGATACTTCTCTGTAAGAGAGACACAATGTGTCGCTCCCAGGGGTCTTTGAGTTAGATATGTTAAACTGTTGTGTTTCATTGGTGTTCTCCCCTGCTGTCCCACCCTGATACAGGTATCTCGGGCTTCCCTCCGCCCCTCTCCTTCCCCATAAATATCCCGGGTTTTCCCCTCTTCGGGAGATTCGCTGTTACCGGCCCCCTTTGCCGAAGCTCTGCCTGAATAAAGGCTTGTGCCTCGGTGGAACGCTGGACCAGCTTTCTTGTCCCTGCTTCCTGTGTTGGTTGCCTGCTGCCGCCGCCGAGCCGAGCTGAGCTGAAATCACTACTATTACTGAGCTGAGCTGGAATCACTCGACTGCTCGAAGCTGCTCACACGCGCTTCGGCCCAGCCCTTCTTAAGGCTGTCTCTAGAGAAGTCGCGGTACTCCGGGCTTTCCGTCTCCGCGGCATACTTGAGCCTGTACCTGAGAGCTGTAAATGCTCCTCTGAACTACTTAATTTTAGCATGATAGCATGGCAATCAGTATTTTTAATCAAGGCATACAAAACCCCTGAGCATGTCCTTTCACCATCTCTCCAGCAGAAATTAATTTCTAATTCAATTTCTCACAATAGATCATTCTCCTATATGGCAGGGTTCACTTTAGGGCAAAATAAGCTCTTTAGTTTTGTCCTTGCATAGGAATAAGAATACTTCAATTGTTCTCTCAGCACTTTGAACAGCTAGTGGAATCTCCTCTTTACATTATGTTAGAGTATGAAATTATATCTTGAATAGAAATGTAGTACAGGTGAAAGTTTTTTTCATATTATCAATTACCTGCATAAAATAGTGTGTTCAGTGTTTTAAGCAACAGCCCACTGGACTGGTATCTCAGAGAATGCTAAGAGATTTTTTTATTTTCTGTGGGGCAGGGACACACTTTACAATAGTCTTTGACAGAAGGCTGCCTACCGGAGACAGATATTTCACTGGTTTGAATTTCCAGATCTCCGCTAGTTTCAAAGCAACCTATGTAACTTACACCAGTTCATCTGGTCACAGGTTTCTAAAATATAAACCATATATTTTTAAAGACTAAACCAATTCTAAACTTTACAGTCTAAAGACAGTACACTGTAAAGCTTAATGAATTCCAAATTAAATATGACATCAGCTTCTTTTTTTGTCATTCCATAAAGCATAAGGGTTATTTAATCAGAGAATAAGTATCTGAAAATCAGTGCAAGTTTCCTCTTACTTGTCTGCCAATTAAATCTCAGTTTTGTGGAGAATTTGATTGTTTTGTCTAACCTTTATTCCTTATCAGACAACAAACTATTCTCTACACACACATTCACATACATTGTTAATTCCATGGTGGTTTTTTTAATCAGTGATTTAAATGATATTGATAGAACCAGTAGAAAGGTGGCAGGAGCCATCAATAAAGTGCTACAATATAAGAGAGAAATTTTACTCAACTTTCAAAAAAGCCTACTAGAGTTTTATTCAAGTTTCAGGTTGGACACAGTTTAATCTAAATCAGTTCATCCAACCCTGGCAAGTTTTATATTCTGCACATAAAAATAAAATTCTATACATTAAAAATATTTGAGTTCTTTATATAATGAAAAAAACATTAAGTTATTAAATATATCTTACCTTCAACATATGTTGGGAATGAAACCAAACTTTTTCTGGACTGTAATCAAAACAAATAGGATTTCAAACAGAACAAAGTACTTGATTATACATTAAAAATTTCTCAATAAAAATGAAATCACAGTTATTAGTAAAAGATGGTGCCACCCACACAAGCAGGTTCGCAGCTGTCAGCTCCCCCCACAGTGGCTCACAGTGGCTCCTTTTCCAGCTGCCCCCACAATGTCAGACTCCCCACAGTTGCTCCCCTGGTCCTTATTGGGCCCTCTCGGCTTCTGTCGGCCCCCTCGACCCGCCCCCCCCCCCCCCCCCCCCCCCGCCCCGGTCCCTCTTGCGCTGGCGTCCCGGGGTGAGGCATCTTCACATTCTGCCTTCCCCGCAGTGGCTGCTCTCTAGGGTGCCTCTCCTGCTGCGGCACCTCCAGTGCCCGCCCTCTAGCCGCGGCTTCTTCGCTGTCCACTCCTCCCACAGTCTCTCCGGCGTCCGCGGCCCCTGTTCACCCAGCGCCAGTTGGCCCTTGATAGCAAGAAATCATAAATCACGGCACGAGGCATGCTGCTGACTCCGAAAGATGTTGGCCTTTGCTAACTAGCCTAGCTCGGCCTACCTGTCTGACCCCGGAACCATAAATCATGGCAGATTTATAGCCTACACTGAATGCTGAAGCTACAGCAGATTGCTGTCAAAATGCCAAGAAGATACATTGAAACACAGAGATCCTTGGCTACTCTATTATCAGAAAACTGCAGAAATTGGTATGGGAGAGCTTGTCGTTCAATTAACAGGTGACATGACTTACTCAAATCCCAGAATGCAGATGGGTTATCCTTGCAGTATTTGTGACATTGTGATAAATGTAACCTTGGATAAAAATTCGTGAAAGAATAAATAAGTATATAACTGGATTTGTAACAATGTAAAAATTATATAAAATATAGTGTGGCCGAAGAATTTCCCCAAACCCAGCAGTAACTACCCATTCAGATGGTAACGACCCTAGGCGACGTTCATCAGCCTGAAAGAAAGAGCAGGACACGAACAATTAAGCTAAACAAAGAAAGGAGACAGGCCGAGATGCCCATCGACTCCACACCGCACCGGGACACCCCTTCCTGCAAGCCCGGACTGAAGATGCAATCAGGCCAGACAATAAGAGGAGCCCAGCCGAGATATCCATCGACTCCACACTGGACCTGGACACTTCACCCTGAGAGTCCAACTGAAGATACAATCAAGAAGCACTCAGAACCTTTCACATGCGAGCGGACTCTGCCCAGTCGTCTATTGATTCAGTTCCACGGTTCCAGGAAATTCATTCAACCAGCCATCTAAACTCTTTGTTGAACAGTAACTGCTCGGAGTTTTGGCCTCAGGACACAAAATCCCTATAAAAAACCCCCAGTCTACCCTCCTTTGTGGATTTGGGTAAATCTGTACCTCCGGGTATAGACGTCTCCCTGTCCACCCAGCGCTGCGCTGATTTATTGTGTTTTTTTTCTCTCGTTGTTTGTGATTGAAATTGTTTTATAATAAATCGCTTTTTATATTAACCCTATTTTGCCATTGCATTTATAACAACATCATTACTGGAACTCTGTTAAAACTAACCTTGTATTTTCACTGAGTTGTACATTTTAACAGTATTGTTTATTGGAGAGATTCAAAGCTGTTTGTGTGAATGTAGTGTCTTCCTGCATACTGGTAGCATAGCAAGGTCTAAATCCTTTAACAGAAATGCTGATATGTTGCATGATTGGTAAAACTTGCTGTGTGGGATGTATACTCCCTTTTCATGAATCTTGATTTAAAAGTCTGATTGCACTGAATTACTAACAATTCTTTGCTCAGTTATAATGGTGTTAGCTGTTACCACAAAAATTGGAAACTTGTATACCTGATAGAATATTTGCAAGTCGGTACACTGACAGTACCATTTATCACTACGTGGCTAATGATTTAGTTTGTGGACAGGAAGGTTAATATTAGTAAGGTACAGTGCCCTCTTAGAAAATTCAGGAGATTCCTCCTTGGAAATATTTTGGAAGGATATTTACAGAACAAAATGTTACACCACAGCAATTAACTTTCAAGCCTAATGTCAAAACATTGAATGATTTACCTGCAGGGAGCAATTAGCAATTAGAGGAGGCCCATGCCACTCATAAATCAGGCATTCCTTTGCTGACTTGAAGACAAACCTTGAACTTTATCTGCATCAGCTATTTTAGAATTAGATATAATTAGCTATTAGAGGTTGGGTGTCCTTTCTTTTGTTCCTTCTAATCTATGGAATTTTTTGCCCATTAGTTGTGGGGAAAATCTGATGGCTGGTACTTGTTAGGTGCTTGAGAAACAAAGAGTTCAGCTGGACCCAGGGGGGAAGGGGGGCAGGGGAGGGGGAGTGCAAGGGCAGCTGGGGGTTGGATGGTTTCTTCAGCTTGAGAGCAGGACACTCTCTCTCCGAAGGGAATTCGCCGTCACCCAGACGGAGCTGCTGCTGCTTCTTCCTTTGCCATTTGTGAGCCTCGCACCCCCTGTCCTGCCAGGACATGCGGCAGTGCCAGCCACTGCTGCGGAGCTGCAGATACACCTCATCCACTGGCCCGGAATCTCTGCTCATTCCTGCCGTTCCAGCTGGCTGTTCCGTCGAGTCCTGCAGGAGCACTGGGACTAACTGCCCAAAGGGGTTTGTGGTGCAAAGCCTCTCCTCCATCCTCTTAAAAACGAGATTCACTTAATAAATTATAAAAAGAATTTAATATAAATAAAAGACAATTAGGAGACATAAGAAATAAAGCAAAGAGTTAAAACGGCCGGGTGCCTTGGCGCGCTGCCAAGAGCACACCTGGTATCCTATGGATACCCCTTTTATCCCCTCCTTGCTGTGAGGGGTTAATGCATATTCAAGCATGTCCCCTCCCTGGTTCCACCTTCTTAGATCATGCTTCTGCACAGTCTCAGTTTCTGCTTGTCATCATAATTTTTTTGCTGGTCATCATTATTCTTGCTGGTCAGCATTCTTTTGGAGTCTGGTTTCCTTTTCTCTGCAGATGGTCAGTTGTTGATAAGAGTCTGGGCCCCTCATCCTTCTTCTGAGGGCAGCTGAGCTTATCTTTCCCCCCTGCCCACGTCCTGGTACTGGCTTTTTGATAACAGTTTGGCTTCTATTGTTCTCTTGATAAGAGTTTGAGCCCCACTGTCCTTGCCCTCTGGGGTTTCCTTGCCTTGTACCTAGGAAATTCTTTTAAGCTTAAGACTTGTTAGCAAGAAAAAAGTACATACATAGCTAAAAAGTATTTAACATATAATATTCATCTGCGAAAGCCAATATCACAATACAAATTTATAACAAACCCCTCCTCTTCTTTTTTTTTATAAATCATTTGGCTTGAGCAATAATTCTTGTTTTCTAGCTTCTAGCACTCGTTCATTTATTCACAAATCAATTTAGCTTCTTTCAACAGATTTTTCACATTATTTTGTTTTCTTAATACTATGATTTTTTGTTTTTGTTTTTGTTTTTGCCATTCTAGATGTAGCTAATTTCAGGTCTATAGGCATTTGCTATGCTTTGAACTATATTGGTGATCAGCCAAATTAAACAGGGGATTAAACAAAGAAGAACTATTAAACCAGCTGTAGCACTGCTACAAGGGGAAGAAGCTTAGCTTCTACTACTCTATCCCCAATACATTATCCCATCAATTTTTGGTCATTACTGATTTTCATTTTTGAACCGGCACATGGGCCATTTTTCTGATATCTTTGGCGATATCTAGAATGGCATTTTTATTGTCATTGAAAACAACAATCTTATGTATTAATTTTTTTCTTACAGAACACCCCTTCTTTTAGCTAATAAATAGTCTAAAGCCACTTTACTCTGATATATTGCAGCTCTGGCTTTTCATCTCTGACTGGCTATTAGTTCCATAGCCCCAGCTGTTTTATTGGTTATGATTTCTACAACAGCTTGGAGTTTCATAATGCAAAAATTGGGGTTCGATATCCTCAACTTCCATCTTGTGCCCAAGAATGTTTCCAATATGTGTTCAGGGGCCACTTCTCATCTCCCCATTTTTGAGGTGCTCAAAACCATTCTCTTTTATTTCTTTTTAGGACTTCCAAAACTAACACCCCCAACTGATTTCTGTCTCGTCAGAGTACAACTCCCCTTCCATTGCGAAGGGAGCTTTGGGTATGCACTTTTCTCACATATCCAAAATAAGCCATCTGGTGCCTTCTAATAGTCATTTTTCTGTTGATTTATATTTTCCCCAAATTTAGATATTTCTGGGATTCCAGAGTAAGGATTTTTCCCTTTACCATTACATCTGAAGAGTCTGGTTCGATTATCATACACACAATTCTTTTCTTTTACTTTTCCTTGAGTCCAATACAGAGTTGGCTCTTCTGGGATCCACCATGTAGAAGTTCCATTGCTAACCTTATACCTTTTACAGGGAGTTTTCCTTATTTCTTTAATAAATTCCTTACCAGTTCGCCATAAACATTCTTCCCCTATCACTGTTGAACTTAGAATCCATCTTTCTGGTCGAGTCCCCCCTCTTATATTGGTCCGGTTCCACTTAAGGAGTTCCACCGGGCCTATGCTACTACCTTTCCATGGCCATTCCTCCGTCATCAAGGCTCCTCCACAGACCCAGCAGTTCGTTATGTTAAGTTCTTTACTTATCCTCTCCCCTAAATCCACAAACAGGTTTTTCCCTAGTCTTGAGATATCTATTTCCCCTTTTAATTGCTGTTTGAGCCCTGCATACAGGTCCTGACGTGAGGTAAAGTTAGGTTTAGGTTTCTGTGTTGGTTTTATCTTTTTTCTTATCACTTGCTCTTTTATCAATTCTTGGGTTTTTCTCTTGACCGCCCCCGTGGAGCAAATCCATTTTTCCTCTTTTGGGCAAATGCTTCTCAATCTAGTACCACTGACTCCTAAGTTTTCTGTGATCCAATATTTTTCCCATTTATGTATACAGGCACTTAACTTGGATGGGTTATAGCAGTGACTATTGATATTGGTGCGGGTAATAAGAAAGAAAACCCGGTGTCATTCCATGTAGAGCTTTTGATAGCATTTGTAACATGGCTTTGCTGGTGTCCCAAAAGGGAAAAGGATAAGTGACAGAAGAAGGAATAATAGGGGTCCAGTATGACTTACACCCCCACCAATCCTGCCTATGAGGTTGCAGCTCACAGCAGGTGTTTTATATTCTTCTCGGTGGCGAGTTGTAGTGGTCAGTCTGGTCTTGCCCCCTATTTCCTTGTCACTTCCTCTTTTGTAATTTCCAAGCAAATTTCTTTTGACACCTTTTAGCAGCAGTTTCCCACCGTTCCTCAGGTACTTCCCACTCAACACGCACTAGTAATTTCCCATCTGTAAAAAAAAGTTATCATTTAAGTTATTCTTAATAGATTTGGCACCCAACACTTCCTGCAATGAGAGGCTTAACTTTGTGAACCATAATACCTATTATTCTCTAATTTAAACACTTATATTTAATCCAGATAGCATGTCCCATATTGGGATGATTTAGACAAGGTATATGATGTGGCACTGATGGAAGTTGTGGTTCTCCCCCCCTCCTTTATACAAATCACAGGCAAAAGCAAAAATATACGAGGATTTCCCGACTAAAACAGCCCCAGTCCTCCTGTTTGGAGTGGGATTTTTCCTCCCCAAGGTGGATATTGAAAGTGTCCCAGAACTTGTCCAGGCAGGACTTGAAACTACTGATACAGGCTTGGTCTTACTTCTCAGTTAGGCGTGATTCTTAGCTCATTCCTTGGGTCATTTGGATTGTTTCAGTTCATTACCGCCAGCCTCTATCCAAGAGTCCAGTTTGTATCACCCTGTTTGGGTGTTACAGTTCAGTCCTCAGATCTTTTGATCTTATTGGTGTGAATCCAACTTCACTCTTTGATCCAGATTGCAGCTTCTCTGCCTTAATTATCAGTAGTACCTGAAAACAATTTCTTAATAACACAGGGAGAATGAAAACATCACATCAAAATTTTCCATCAGTATTCTTTAAAATTCTTGGGTTTAAGCGAAATTTAACAGTTAACATAGGAGCCAATCTCTTTCTGCGCGTTCAAATTAGTTAAACAAGAAAGGCTAGGTTAGTTTTGACTTCAAATAAATTACATTCATTACCTTTACCCTTTGGTTAATATTTACTTGTTTAGCTTCACAAACTTCTTTTATCGGTTTCTTAGAACAAACCCCTTCCTTTTAACAACAAGAGTAAAAGAAAGAAAGGGAAAAAAAATAAAAAGAGATCTTATTTCAAGAAATTAAACACTTTGATGAGGTTTTCAGAACCTAACGAGCTAGACTACTTTTGCTTTGGTCTCATCATACACCGGTCTGTTTCTTCGGCCTTTGTTCCGTTCCTTCTTTCCCATTCACAGCAGTTTTTCAGGCTATTTCTCTCTCCCCCTCCTGCTGCCGCAGCTCTGGGCCGAGCAGGCTGTTTCAGCAGCTCGCTCTGCAGGGAGGGCCCATAGGCTGTCACTTGCGTGCTGACCCTGGGGCAAAGCTCGTGTCCCCTCTTTCCCTGCTGTGCCGTCCCTTCACACACAGGACTGGCATGTTCAAACACACTCAGCTCCCACCACAGCCGAGGGGCAGAGCCCGGAGTCCACAGTGCTCTGGTCTGGGGCTCCTCTGCTGGGCCAGCTCGCTCCTCAGCACTAAACCTCACCCAGCACCGCTGCTGGGCCGGCGAGCACTGCCGGCACCCCGCACCCCTCAAGACCCCGGCACAGACACGGCGGGTCCCGCTCCAGCAGCGCCCCTCACGAACCGCGCTCTGCACCCTTCACATCGGGTGCGAGAGGACCGGGAGCCGCCACACCGGGCCCCGCTGTTCGCCACTCACAGGGACCGGGTCCTGCTGCAGCCGCTTTACATAAAAGCAATAAAACAACACTTAAACCTAGCAACTCCTAACCCAGAGCTCCAGATGCTCCTAACATCTCCTATTTCGGGCACAATTCTCACCTCTAATCGCGCTTGAAAGTTTTTTTTTTTTCTCCTCACAAGCCAGTGCACACTCTTCGGAGCCAACAAGACACTTCTCATTCTCTTTCTAAAAATCTTTACAACTCTAATGAAAGGCATCGCAAACCTCTCTCTCTCTCTCTGCCACTATCATCTCGCACTCTTTACACTACATCTCTCCAGAATTTCCACTACACAAATTACTTTGCTTTAGAATCAACTACAAAATCCTAACACCTCCTTTTTGGGGATCCTCCCCAAAACCCCAAAGGCGCTAGACACAGAGACCAGTCAGCTAGCCAGCTACTTTTACCAACTAAAACAAACCTGTAATTACTATTTCTACTGCCTTGAACAGATCTTCAGTCAAGCTAGAAATGAAGACACAGACATCATTCTTCTCTAAATTTTCTTCTACAAGTACAAAGGAGTCTATCCTCACACAGCTCCTTAATGTGAATAATCTCTAGTGTAACCTTTTTATGACAAGATATGATCAGGTCTTTTATTTTTACAGGAATTTAGATACATTGACAAGTTTCTGACAATACCTTTATGTTTCAACAGTACTTGCAGCTTATATACTATGAACAATCTATAGCAAGAATCAGTCTTACAATTGTTTTCAAACTCTTCTTTCACAAAATAAGACTCATCTCTAAAAACACATGTACTTATTAAAATAGATCAAGTTTAGAGTCTCCACAATTCTCTTCTCAATTCGAAACACTAACAATCTTAATTCTACTCTTTTAACTGGGTCCACTTCTGCTTCTGTAATAAGCACAGCTGCAAAACAACACAAGCACTCCTAGAGACATGTGCATTTTCTTGGCAAATTCAAAAGAACAAGAAATCATGGCAGTTCTGAGCCTGATCTTCACTTAAACACACCATCACAATAACTCTTTTTAGAAATCATCAGAGAGATGATCAGCATTTCATATTGTGAAAAGAGAGACAAAATAATTTTCAGCAGCAGTAAAAAGATTTACAACAATCCATAGGATTTTGCTTTTAGGCTGGTACCGGGTTCTGCTGTTAAGAACCATGGGCTGCGCCCATGAGCACGGGACACAAACAACATTAGAGCTAACAGCTCTCACACTTATTGACAACCTGATAAGTTTTCACCTTAAGAAGTGACTACTATGCAAATTACTGTAACTTGCTTTTAAAATTAAAATCAACCACAAAATTTTACGATATTCACTAAAGTAAAGAAATTAGAAGGCATACTAAGAAATGGGTTTGTTTCTCTACAAAATAAATATTGCAGTCACTCAAGAAAAAAAAACAAACAGAGCTTACTTCTTTTTCCACTTTCTCCCAGGATGCATTTCTTGGAATTTTTCTAAGCTTCTCTCTAAAGCTTCTCTGCTCTTCCTGAAATCTCAAATTTTAATTACCGACACAGCTTACTGCTGCAGAAGCCTACAGCACCATCATACACGGAATTCTCTCAGAACCCGGTAAAACAAAGGCTTGCAACTTGCAGCTCCCTTGGTTTGGAGCTGATACCATACGCCAGTACTGCTCCATATCTCACTCACACATCTGGCTAAGAAAAAGCTCTCTGAGACAGTTTGACACCAGTCCTTACTCTCGGAATCACAGAACTTAATGTGCCTAAGGTCTCATAAGACCCCGGCATAGAAAACCTGGGTCCCAGAGGGACTCACCTGGCTCTCTCACCACTGGGCATGTTCCCGGCCTGTTTCACAGCTTCAGGAGGTTCCAGGAGTCACTGAGAGCTCCTCCGATCCCCCTGTGCCTGGAGCAGGGAACCCGAACCAGCATCTGTGGTTCAATCCAGCCTGCCGGCAGCCACCTAAACACAGCTCTGCGGCTTGAGAGCTCCAAAATAAGTTTAAACAATCCAGGGGCACCAAGACTTAGACGGCCCCCTGCCCTCACTTTACTCAAAAGGGATAGGCTGAATTCATCCCCTCAGGGCACCCTCCGTGCCTGATCTTATCAGGGTTCGGCCCGACTCACCGCCGGCCGGAGCTCCAGGAGTTCCCTTGCACTCCTGAGGCTGACCCGCCTCTCCGTCCCAATAGCTCAGCAGGGAGTAGCCCTGGGAGCACCATTTCCCAGGAAAACCTTTCACCGCCGCCACAGTGGGGCAAAAAAAGCTTCTAAAAAAACCAAAAAAACAAACAACTTCAAACGCTGAACCACATACCAGCTCACCAAAGCGATCCCTCCCCCGCAAGCAGCTCTTGTTGCCCGGGGGGGGGGAAGGAAAGGCGCGGAGGGAAGATCTCCACTAAAGATAACCTTGGCTTTACTCTGAGACCAGACCCGCTGAGAACAGATTTGTTACAGCACCCCCGCGGCTCCTGGGCTATAAGCCCCAGTTCTGGTTTGCCCCCCCCCGGGGCTCCATGACAGGAGCTCGCAGGGAGGAAGCAAATCACTCCATGTGTCCCCACCGTGATCTAGTCCCTGTGGAAACATCGACCCGTGTTCACTCTTACTCCAGCACAGCACAGGATACCTTTCCTCTTTAGCAACACAATTCCAAAAAAAAAAAAAACCAAAAAAACAAAACCAAACAAACTTTAACGCAACAATCACACCTATTTACGCATTCTCACATCTGTTCATTCAACTCCACCCAGTCACAGCAAGACAATAAGGTGCTCTTTACTTCCCACTTACTTGTTAATATACGCCCATGGGCACTGTAATATGTCAAATATCTCAAGTTTCTTGGATTATTCCTCAATTTGGCAGTTTTAAGTCCAAATTTCTTGGATTTAATCCTCAACTTGACAAAGTTTTAGAGAATCCACATTTTACTCTGTTTTCCCAGTGGATTGTGCCAGGAAAACCTTGGGCTCCCTTTCCCGAGGGGCTAACCCCTCCCCTGAGACCCAGTCCCAGTAACCCCGGGGGTATCTTGCAACCCCCGCTTCCCGCTCCCCCAAAGATTACTTACAATCCGTCTTCTTCTTTGGGTCTTCGTGCACAAGAATTATGGAGCAAAAATACCGCGTTTTTTTTAGGGAGCCTTTTCCCCTTTCCTTTGCTTTATTCCTCTCCTTCTTGTCCTCGGGGTTTTGACCTGCAGCCACTTGGCCCACGCTAGGAGAAACGGAGCGGGGTCTGCTGAACTCAGCAGGGGCGCGCCTCTTTCCCCGTTCTGGATCTCCGGTGGTCCTAGAGGTGAGGTGCTTATCCCGGACGAGCCCCCAAAATTCTTAAAAACGAGATTCACTTAATAAATTATAAAAAGAATTTAATATAAATAAAAGACAATTAGGAGACATAAGAAATAAAGCAAAGAGTTAAAACGGCCGGGTGCCTTGGCGCGCTGCCAAGAGCACACCTGGTATCCTATGGATACCCCTTTTATCCCCTCCTTGCTGTGAGGGGTTAATGCATATTCAAGCATGTCCCCTCCCTGGTTCCACCTTCTTAGATCATGCTTCTGCACAGTCTCAGTTTCTGCTTGTCATCATAATTTTTTTGCTGGTCATCATTATTCTTGCTGGTCAGCATTCTTTTGGAGTCTGGTTTCCTTTTCTCTGCAGATGGTCAGTTGTTGATAAGAGTCTGGGCCCCTCATCCTTCTTCTGAGGGCAGCTGAGCTTATCTTTCCCCCCTGCCCACGTCCTGGTACTGGCTTTTTGATAACAGTTTGGCTTCTATTGTTCTCTTGATAAGAGTTTGAGCCCCACTGTCCTTGCCCTCTGGGGTTTCCTTGCCTTGTACCTAGGAAATTCTTTTAAGCTTAAGACTTGTTAGCAAGAAAAAAGTACATACATAGCTAAAAAGTATTTAACATATAATATTCATCTGCGAAAGCCAATATCACAATACAAATTTATAACAATCCTTTCCTGTCTTGGCCAAGAAGGCTGTCACGGGGTCCCTGGTTCTGTTTTGTTGTTAATGCTGTAGTTATTGATGTTTGTTTGCCTTGTTATTCATACTAGTAAAGAACTGTTATCTCTATCCCCATATCTCTACCTGAGAGCACCTTGATTTCAAAATTATCATAATTCCGAAGGAGGGAGTCTACATTTTCATTCCAAAGGAGGCTTCTGCCCTCACTAGTGTCAGGAAAATTAATCCACAAACACCAGAGGTTTATGTCCAAAAAGGAGACAGAGGAGTCCTTTTACTTTATTCCAATAAAGGGAGAGGCCATGGGGCATTCCCCTGGGGTCTCTCAAAATTTTGGAGGCCGCAGCCTCCTTTTTATCCTAATTCCCCGACACTTGTCCCTTCTGTCTCCCCATAGGCTGAGGTACTTGAGAGGTACAGACTTCCCGGAATGCCTGATACCTGGGATTCCTCCTCCCCCCCAGTGCATAATCCTTTCCTAATTCTTAACCCTTGTGGAATTCATAGTGCTCTTTCAGTGTGTTATAAATGCATATTGTAATAAATTTTTATTGTTTGTTAATCAAATTTAATATGATTACTAAAATAAAATATGATTGCTAAAATTGTTTTAAAAGCTAACATTGCAGAAACACCTAACCACAATGACCACATATCCGGCTGTGAAGGCAAGAAGCTGAAACTGCAGAGCTGAAGCTGCAGGATGATATCCAGCTGCACAAAGAGGAAGTAGAACATCTCCTTATTAAGGAGGATTGCCTACCCACGACCACCAAGAGGCAGAAGAAGACCCCCTAGCAACAGGAGGTGCAGGCACTGATGCGATCCAGGAAGACACAGATGCAGGGGCTGTATAAAAAAGGGAACCTCCTCAGCAAGGCGCGCACTGTGTGCGGGACACTTAAGAGGAAGTGTCCCCCCTGGCCGCCCCAGCTGGTGTTTGCTTGCTTTACTGCTTCCTGAATTAATAAAATTTGCTTTCATTAATGATTATTTAAATTGTCCCTTCTATTTTGTCACGACAATTTATAACAATTTGGTGCCATGACTTGGATCCTGGGATCTGTGGTTTAGGGGTTCCCCCTCCAGGGAGGCACCCTATTCCTGTCTTCGGATAGCCCTGGTGTGGAGGATCTCTATTCCCCAGACCTGACATTCTGGACCCCCAAATTCGGTAAGCAAGCAAAAGGAAACCGTGGAACCCCTTACATTTTGTGTGCATGAAGACCAATCGAAGACCCAGGACAGGGTAAGTATAGGATTGGGATACTGTTTGGTTGGGGTTGGTGTTCCCAGAGCCTGGTGTCTGAGAGGTCTACTGGAGGCCAAGTGAGAGCGGACCCTTCATTAGTGCGGTTCCCACAGTCTGCAAGGACCTGGGCCATGAACAAGGGGAGCGTGTGTGTGACTGAGGGGGCTCTGGAAGATGGGACAGAAGGGGAGCAAGCCTTCTGGGCCCATGGGAGGGAATAAAGGGAAGTTGCCAAAGATCCCTCCCGACAGCCCGTTAGGGCTAATGTTGAAATGTTGTGATGAATCACCCTGGAGAAAAGAAAAAAGTAGAGAACAGATGATTTATTATAGTATTGAGGTGTGGGGAGGTAAAGCAATTCATGGACCAGGAGTAACATGGCCCCCACTTGGCTCTTCTGATGAGTGTGTCCAACAGGACTTGAACCTCTGGGTAAACAGTAAGACCCCCGTGAACCCAGAGGAAAGCGAGTATACCTCCCTTTGGTTTCCAAGGGACACACACAAGACTGATAGAAATGTCTCCTTGTATCCACTAAAAGATAGAAAGAAAGAAAAGGGAGGAGCGATGAATTATTATACCCACCTCCCTATGCCCCCCCGAGGAAGAAGATGAAGAAGCACAAGGGGAAGTACAAGCACAAGCACCACTGTTAGCACAAGCACAAGCACAAGCACCACCATTACCACAGGAACCACAGAGACCATTTACCCGGAGTTAGGCTAGGCAGAACCTGTATCCCTTAAGGGAGGTGCTGATGCCGGGTGGGAACAGCCAGGGCATTGGGTATGTGTCGGTTCCCCTTAATACTGGGGATGTCAGGGATTTTAAGAAGGAAATGGGTAACCTACTAGAGGATCCTTTGGAGGTGGCTGAACGTTTAGATCAGTTTCTGGGCCCCAACATATACACCTGGGAAGAACTCCAGGCCATCCTTGCCATATTATTTACGGCCGAGGAACGAGACATGATACACAGGGCAGGGACGCGGGTTTGGGATCTAACACATCAGGCCAGACCTGCCGCAGACACTAAGTGGCCCATGCAAAATCCTCATTGGAATCATCAAGAACAGCCAGGGCATAATAACATGGGTGATTTAAGGGCCATAATAATCTAAGGGGTAAAGGAATCTGTCCTGAGGGGACAAAATATTAATAAAGCATTTAAGGAGGAGCAAAAGAAGGATGAGACCCCAACAGATTGGTTGGAACATCTCCGAAAATGCATGCAATTATACTCAGGCATTGATTCCACTACACCTGTGTTGCCCTGAAAACTCAGTTTCTGAGCTTGCTGACATAGTTTTCTAAAGACTTTCCCAGGACAGTAACTGTAAATATAGATATGTGTACATTCTTTCTGATACACGTCTTGTGATGGACATCTCTCTCGGCCACTGCGGTTGGGAAAGTGTTATCCTGACCATCCAATCCCTGGCTGTGGTCAGAAACCTATAAATCCTGGGAGAAGAAATAAAGCTCTCCCTTTCACCACACCTCGACCTGTGTTTGTGTGACCTATTCATCTTCAGCAGCAACACACCTGTGGGACAAACCCTCATGAAAACCCAATTTGTGGCTAAATCTTGGCTGGATATAAGGAAAAAGTTGGAAAAAATAGAGGATTGGCAGGAGAAACCCCTGGATGAGTTGCTGAGAGAGGCTCAGAAAGTGTATGTAAGGAGGGAGGAGAAGTTTCAGAAAAGGCAGACTAAGTTGCTGGTGTCTGCAGTACAGGAGGGGGTTCGTAACCTGAGAGAAAGAGGGTTTATTAAGGGACCCCAAAGGGCGTGGAAAACCTGTTGGGAAAAGGGATTTGAGTGAAGTTGAATGTTTTTATTGTCACAAGAAAGGGCATTTGAAGAGGAATTGTAGACAGAGGATTCAAGAGGAGAAGGTATTTGAACAGGATTAGAGGGGGCAGGGGCTCTATTTTTTAGGAGGGACCCGTATAAAATCATCAAAGTCCTTGATAAAGTTGAAAGTGGGTCCTCAGCAAGAGGTACTCGAATTTTTAGTAGACTCTGGGGCGGAGTGGTCCACTGTCCAACAAGTACCTAAAGGATGTACACCTTCATCAAAACATATCCAAGTAGTAGGGGCCAATAAAGAACCCTTTTCAGCTCCCATAATTGAGAATGTACAATTAGAATCAGAATGTAAATTTGGAGTTGGACCATTGTTATTAGTTCCAGAAGCAGATTATAATTTGCTGGGACAGGATTTAATGATAGAATTAAATAAAAGCTTGGAAATAAAAGATAAACAATTGGCAGTAAAATTATGTCCTTTAAGGACACAAGATGAAGAGAAGATTAATCCAGAAGTATGGTATACTCCTGAAACTGTAGGGAAATTCAATATTGAACCTTTTGAAGTAATAATTAGAAACCCTGAAATCCCTGTAAGAATAAAACAATACCCCATTTCCCAAGAAGGGAGAAGAGGGTTGAAGCCTGAAATCGAGAGGCTGCTACAAAGAGGCCTCTTAGAACCTTGCATGTCTCCTCACAATACCCCGATTTTACTAGTTAAAAAGCCGTATGGCAACTACAGATTGGTGCGTGATTTGCAGGAAATAAATAAATGAACTGTGACCAGCTTCCCCCTGGTTGCAAATCCACATACATTGTTAAGTCAACTAAACCCCGAATATAAGGGGTACTCGGTTATAGACTTAAAAGATGCATTTTGGGCATGTCTTCTTAAGGAGGAGTGCAGAGATTATTTTGCTTTTGAGTGGGAAGATCCAGATACCCATAGAAAACAGCAGTTAAGATGGACTGTACTCCCTCAAGGATTTACCGAGTCACCTAATTTGTTTGGTCAGGCTTTGGGACAAATTCTCCAGGATTATGAATTAGGGATGGGGGTGATTTTATTACAATATGTGGATGATTTATTAATTGCAGGGGAAAGTGAAGAAAGTGTTAGAGCAGAAAGCATTAAATTGTTAAACTTTTTAAGTATACAGGGGCTTAAAGTGTCCAAATCGAAACTGCAATTTGTGAAGGACGAAGTGAAATATATGGTACATTGGATTACGAAAGGCCGTAAGAAGTTAGATCCCGAATGGGTAAAAGGTATTTTAGCTTTAGAACTCCCTAAAAGTAAGAGGCAAATTAGACAAGTGTTGGGATTAATGGGATATTGTAGACAGTAGATTGAAGGTTTTAGTGGAAAAGTTAAATTTTTGTATCAGAAGTTAGTGGGACAAGGAGCAATAAAATGGAGTGAAGAGGATTATCAGGCTTTTGAGAACTTGAAGGAAGATTTGATTCAGGCTCCAGTGCTCAGCCTCCCTGACATTAGGAGACCTTTTTATTTGTTTGTGGATAGTCAGGAGGGAACTGCTTATGGAGTATTGACCCAAGACTGGGCAGGGAAAAAGAAACCTGTGGGATACCTTTCAAAATTGCTAGACCCCTTAAGCTGAGGATGGCCCTCATGTTTACAAGCAATTGTGGTAGTAGCCTTGTTAGTAGAGGAAGCTAACAAACTTACTTTTGGGAGTAAATTGAAGGTATTAACTCCACATAATGTTAGGGGAATTTTACAACAAAAAGCTGAAAAATAGATTACAGATGCACGGTTATTAAAGTATGAAGGAATTAAAGAATTTTGATTCAGTCCCCCAACTTGGAAATAGAAATAACCTCTTTACAGAATCCAGCACACTTTTTGTATGGGGAATTTGAAAAAAACATGTCTCATGATTGTATTCAGTGCATAGAACAGCAAACCAAGATTAGAGAAGATTTGGAAGATAGTGCGCTGGAAGAGGGGGAGAAAATTTTTGTAGATGGGTCTTCTAGAGTAGCAGATGGAGAAAGGAGGTCAGGGTATGCATTAGTTAATGGAAAGACCCTTGAAGTGATTGAATCAGGTCCATTAAGTCGGGCCTGGTCTGCACAGGCATGTGAATTGTATGCAGTATTATGGGCATTAAAACTATTAAAAGGAAAAAAGGGAACTATATACACAGACTCAAAATATGCTTTTGGGGTGGTACATACATTTGGAAAAATTTGGGAAGAGAGAGGACTTATTAACTCCCAAGGAAAAGGATTGGTGCACGGGGAGTTAATTAGGCAAACCTTAGAGGCCTTAAGAGGACCCATAGCAATTGCAGTGGTCCATGTGAGAGGACACCAGAGGGGAGTAACCACTGAAATTAGAGGTAATAATTTGGCAGATGAAGAAGCAAAAAAAGCGGCAATAATGGTTTCTAAACAGCCAGAAAATAAAAATGGATCTTTAAATGGGAACGCTTATTGGTTTAATTTGTCCTTTACTAAACAGGAGGAAGAAATATTTAAGAAAGAAGGATTTATTAAAAAGGGAAATCAGTGGTTCCTTCCTGATGGTAGAGAAGTCCTCCCAAAAGGACTTGCTTGGAAAATACTCAGGGATATTCACTATAAAACACTCATTGGTTGGTAAGAGCATTAGTGGATCAGTTTACCAATAAATACATGTGTATGGGTATTTATAATTTGGCCAAACAATTAGTAGGGGCTTGTATGACATGTCAAAAAGTGAATAAACAGCACCTGAGAGACAAAGTGCGGGGAGGACGAGAGCTAGCAATCAAACCCTTTGCCCGAATACAAGTGGATTTTACCGAACTCCACAAAGTAGGAAGATATCGCTATTTGTTAGTCATAGTTGATCATCTCACCCACTACGTAGAAGCAGTTCCCACGGCCCGTGCAACTGCACAGACAGTAGTAAAAGCTTTTTTAGAACAAATAATTCCCCCATATGGCATAGTGGAGGTTATAGATTCAGACCAGGGACCACATTTTACTTCAAAAATAATAAAACAAACTCTGGAACCTTTAGGTATAAAATGGGATTATCATACTCCTTATCATCCCCAAAGCTCCAGAATGGTAGAGAGAGTGAATGGGGAAATAAAGAAGCAGCTAACCAAGCTGATGCTAGAAACCCGACTATCCTGGGTAATGTGTGTTCTGTTAACTCTTTTAAATATCCGCACTCAACCCAGGACTGATACAGGAATTTCACTCTTTGAAATGTTATTTGGAATGCCATATGACATGGAAATACCCCCAGACCACCCGGTATTAGAATACCAGCTGTTGAATGAATATATTTTAAATCTAATGAAAAGAAGGAATGAGCTGAGAAAACAAGGATTGATTACCCAGAGATCTCCCCTGAATGCACCTATTCACCGTGTACAACCTGGAGACTCTATCTTCATTAAAACTTTGAAAGAAACCTCTCTCACCCCTAAATGGGAAGGTCCTTTTCTTGTTTTGCTCACCACAGATACAGATGTACAGACTGCTGAAATAGGATGGATGCACGCCAGTCAGATAAATGGTCCAGTCACTGATGTATGGGAAGTGATTCCCCAACCTGATGAACTGAAAGTTTGGTTAAAACGTAAAACTAATGAGTGAAATTGTGTTTTGCCCTGTGTTGCCGCTGAAGATGAATAGATCACACGGACACAGGTCAAGGTGTGGTGAAAGGAAGAGAAAGTTTTTTTTTCCTCCCAGGATTTATAGGTTTCTGACCACGGCCAGGGATTGGATGGTCAGGATAACACTTTCCCACTGCACTGGCCATGAGAGATGTCCATCACAAGACATGTAGCAGAAAGAATGTACACATATCTATATTTACAGTTACTGTCCTGGGAAAGTCTTTAGAAAACTGTCAGAAAGCTCAGAAGCTGAGTTTTCAGGGGGATAGCCTTGAACTTAATTGTATTTGTTATCCTTTTATTTTTTTTAGGTGTAAGTTGTGTAAGGATAATTGGTGGGGACATTGTAGAACAGGATATCCCCCTAGAAAAATTTGTGGAGAATGTTACAACTATGAGAGGTTATTAACTTCAATCCATTTAGAGCAAGCGGTGAACATTGGGCAATTCAGAAAGGGGTCCCCTGAGTGGTGGAAAATATATGCACACAGAATCCATCCAGAAAAAGAGTGTGCACATTCTAATTAATCTGGGAGTGTACTTAATATATATGGGGAACTGGAAATCATCGAGGTGGTGTGCAGGAAATGCATACCCTGGCTACCGTGCTCAGCACGACAGGTAAAGAGTAAAAGTTGGAAACCGTATGTGACCCAGTGTAGAGCCAAAAGGATAGCCCCTGAAGAATATGACTGCTGCCGAGAAGATGGGATACCTCTCTGCTCCAAGCAAAGGAGTAGGCAGAGGAGGCAGAGACGTACAGAAACTGTGGGGAGCCAACACTCTCAGAGCAGTGATCCAGGAAGTTCCCAAACCTGTGTCATACCTGCGTCCCTCTAAAACACCACCTCGAATCCCTACTGCAGAGGTAAAACACAGCATTATTGCTCCCCGCTGGTACCTACCAATTCTCCTGGGATGTATTTTGTGGATTTGTTGTCTGGCAGTTGTAATCGCTCAGCATGCCCACCAGCCTTTTAAATGGTCTCTTTTTAGATGGAATGATCAAACTGTGCTCCAAAGTTATGATACAGCAGTGTCTCGTTAAGGACTTTTGGGTTAGGGTCTTTTTCCCTTTGAAATGAAGACTGACAAGAGGGAGGCAGTTTTCTCTTGTTCGGTCTCAGTTGTTTATTTTTTTCTTATCAGCATTACAAGGTACAAGGAGCTATGTGCACTATGATAGAAAGGGGTAAAATGGCCAACAAAGATCTTCAAGGTCTTTTATATGTCCATTTACCCAATTAACAGATGCCAACTAAATTATTTTTCTTAGTGACCCAATGACCCAACACCTCTGTGATGCACTGCGGCATTCTCTATCCAATCACTTACTACTACCCAAAAACCTCTAGAAGAACATGAAGAAGAAAGAAGAAGGGACAAGAGACAACACCCTAAATCTTCCATCTTGTCTTCTGTTCTCTAAACTACTTTTTCACCCAGTGATTTAAGAAACTTTCTAATTTACACACTTACACTTTTCTTATCTAACTCTAGCATTTGTTCTCATGTATCACCATTAAAACATGCTCATGAATTTCATATTATATGAAATTCAGTGTTTTTCTGGATCTTATAACTAAGTATCAGAAACAAGGGCACACACTTTGTATTCCAGACTCCAACAAAGCGAGACCTCCCTCCTTCACACCACAATTGTGTCAGCTAGTGTCTACAGAGATGTGCCGGAATCAAGAGAGTTTTCACATGTGTCCTAGCACTGGGCCTTCTTATTGTAATTATCCCGGGCATTATTATAGTGCCTACTGGGGGTGTGAGACTACAGCATCTAATTGAAAAACAGTAGGGGATAAATTTCTAACTGTGGGGTGGGGGCCAGTTGGATGCAAGCCTCCCCGGCCAGATCCCTCCGGGGGCATGCAATTGGGCTGCCGGCAGGTGGTATTTCCGGATGGAACTTGCATACACCTTTATCTTAATGTAACCAATCCTGAGGACAGAGGATGGGTTGTGGGAAAAACATGAGGAATGAGATATTGGGAATCAGGAACAGACAGGGGAGGTCTCATTATTATTAAAAAGGAACCTGCTTTAGAAGACCCTCAACCAGTGGGTCCCAATCCTGTGATTAGAAACAGTCCTAATCCTGTTATCTATCTGGTTATCAAAAACAATCCCAATCCTGTTACCAAGAACAATCCTCGCAAAAGAAAAAAGCAGACACCAACCGAGGGGCCCTCTCGAACCATAACACCTCCAGTATACTGGACAGAAACCCTGACTCTAGAACAAGGCTTGATAGATCCTTTATGGAAAATTATGAAGGCTAGCTACGCCTTTTTAAATGCTACCCATTTTGAGCTGACCCGGCACCGTTGGTTATGCTATGATGTCAAGCCTCCTTACTATGAAGCTATGGGGACCCCAGAACCATTTAATTGAAGTAGTAAGGAAAGTAATCCAACGCAATGCAATTGGAGAGACCGGAAGGTAGGACTTACTTTACAAAATGTAAAGGGAGAAGGAACATGTGTGGGAAACATACCAAAGAGAATAAAAGGATTGTGTAAAACCACTCTAAAGGAACCTGAAAAGGTCCAAGGGAAATGGCTTATTCCTGTCAGTGGAAAAAAGTGGATTTGTTCTAAGGTAGGCTTTATACCCTGTTTATCTTTGGATGTATTTAATGGTTCCAGGGAATACTGCATACAGGTAATAATTATGCCACAAGTACTATACCACTCAGAGAAAGAGGTCCTTGACAGAATTGAAAATAACAATCATAGAATACAAAAGAGGGAACTCTTGACTGCAATAACAATCGTTACACTTTTTGGGGTTGGAGCAGTAGGGGCAGGAACTGGGATTGCATCCTTAGTGAATCAACAGCAAGGGTTAACTAGCCTTCGGGCAGCAGTAGACGAGGATTTAGAAAGAGTTGAAAAGTCTATTACAGCTTTAGAAAGATCTCTTACATCATTATCTGAAGTGGTACTTCAAAATTGGAGAGGAATGGATTTGTTTTTCCTACAACAAGGAGGATTATGTGTAGCCCTTGGAGAGGAATGTTGTTTCTATGCGGACCACAAGGGAGTAGCAAGAGACACCATGACAAAACTGCGGGAGGGGTTAGAAAAAAGACGCAAAGAAAGGGAACAGCAAAAAAGTTGGTATGAGGCTTGGTTTTCCCAGTCACCCTGGTTAATGACTCTGCTATCCACTCTGATGGGTTCAGTGATTGTAATACTGCTAAGCCTCACTTTTGGCCCCTGTATAATCAATCGGGTAATATCAATAGTGAAAGGAAGATTGGAAGCAGCCCATCTGTTACTAATTCACCAACAATCTGAAAGGAAAGAACTTGAAAGTGAGGTGATGTTAAATAAAGCAAGACAGGAATTAAGAAAATTTGATAAACAAAATGGAAAATAGAAAAGGTAAGATTGTAATAATTTTTTATTTTTTGTTAATCAAATTTAATATGATTACTAAAATAAAATATGATTGCTAAAATTGTTTTAAAAGCTAACATTGCAGAAACGCCTAACCACAATGACCACATATCCGGCTGTGAAGGCAAGAAGCTGAAACTGCAGAGCTGAATCTGAGGGATGGTATCTGGCTGCACAAAGGGGAAGTAGAACATCTTATTAAGGAGGATTGCCTACCCACGACCACCAAGAAGCAGAGGAAGACCCTACAAATGACCAAAAAGAGGCAGAAGAAGACCCCCTAGCAACAGGAGGTACAGGCGCTGATGCCATCCAGGAAGACACAGATGCAGGGGCTGTATAAAAAAGGGAACCTCCTCAGCCAAGGCACATGCTGTGTGTGGGACACTTAAGAGGAAGTGTCCCCCCCCGGCCGCCCCAGCTGGTGTTTGCTTGCTTTACTGCATCCTGAATTAATAAAATTGGCTTTCATTAATGATTATTTAAATTGTCCCTTCTGTCACGACAATTTATAACACATATCATATTATTGGCTTTTCATAAGTATTATAATGAATGTTATATGCATAAGTTTAGAAAATTTAGCGGTATTAATATAGTTTCCTTTATTTCTGTTATTGATGAAACTTAGTGGTATAATACATATATGTTAAGCTATGGCATAGTATTAAAACAAAAACTACTTTTGTTTGTATAACCCAAAGTCTGAAAAAGATAGCTGGAGACCCCCCTGCATTCGTAAACTATCTTATCCAGATGAAGACAGCAGTGACCAGAACTCTGGGGGAGGAATTTATTGCATTTCTATTATCAGGGAATGTGAAATTCGGTGACGCCAAGAAGACTGATTTATTGGGAAGGGGGAAAGAGTAAACTAAACAGAAGAACACCAAAGATCCTAATAAGAATGTATGAATATGTATGAGAATTTATGAATATGTAGTAGGATACTGTTTTTAAGGGACAATCCTTTGTTAGTAAGGTATGATCTCTTGGCTAAATGCAGACACCCGGCCATATCTCTATACTTTATTTTTATCTCCTAATTGTCTTTTTATTAAACTTTTAAATTCTATAAGAAAAATATGTGAACCTCATTTTTCACAAGTGCCTCTTTCATCTTTCAGTGGAATCTATCATATTGTTTCTGTTATCTCTCAGTGATAGTTGCATTTTATCAGCAGACTCAGAGCTTGTTTGTAAAGACAAACCCGTCATCCCTCTCAATCCCTCCTCTTTTAATTTTTGTTAATAATTGTCTTTACAAACTTTAGCTATCATTGACTTTATTTCTTTTTCTTGGGTCCTTTTTGGGTTTGTAATTATTTGCAGTGGCATCACTCTCTGCTCTTTTGTAGCCATTTCTGGGTCAGTAGGCACAGCTACTACCTGCATCCCATTGATCACATTTTGAATGAGTTGTACTAAGCAAGGGATCATGCATGGTAAAAAGATTAAAGTTGCTACAACACATTTATTTAACTCACAGTCCACCAGGTAACCATGAAAACATGTTTTATTCTCATCTTT
The DNA here is from genome assembly GCF_049639895.1 of Pseudopodoces humilis. Lineage (NCBI taxonomy): Eukaryota > Metazoa > Chordata > Aves > Passeriformes > Paridae > Pseudopodoces > Pseudopodoces humilis. Next base: position 2,345,057 of record NC_142211.1, on the reverse strand, counting down.
TCCATGTTTGGACTGGTACATGAGCTAACTTTCTTATTTTTTTTGTTATTTCTTTCACCACCTTTCCATTGTCATCTATTTGCAAACAGCAGTTTGAGTCCTTTAATTTGCCACACACTTTCCTTTCTTCTGCTAATAAATAGTCTAATACCATCTCATGTTGAAATATTGCATTTCTCATCTGAGTAAACTGGTCAGCAAGAAGGTCAAGAGCTGTAGCTGTCTGGTTGATTATTATTTCATAGACAGCTTGCAACTTAATTAACTTATTTTGAATTTTAAATGGGTTCTCTGGCACCTGATATTCATTCAGATGGTCATTCATCTTTGCCCCACTGCTTTACAGCCTTAAAAAGGGCAGTTGGGGGGTCCAACAATTTAACCCAAAGATAAAGTCCAGTCACAAATGCTCTTTCCCATATATATGCTTCCTGTTCTATTTAGACAATATATGCCTCTTTCAGGAGAATGAAGCTGCCATGGATTTCCTTTTTTTGTCTCAAAATCTTGTTCCATTTTGGACTTCACTCAGCATGCTAACCCACCATTTAGGTTCGACTGGGCTGGCCACCCATGGCCAGTTTTCAGATCTCTCTGTCTCTCTGTAGACTCAACAATTGCTAAGGTCAAAGGTTTTGCTACTTCTTTTCCTACAATTAAAAAAATTTTCCAACTTTTGGCCTCAGTTAACTGACAATACAAAGGAAAAATTATTAAGAGAAACATTCTAATAGTGTTATAATCTAATTTCTTAACCTAATTTTCACTTTCACATTGTATTCCACACCACCTGTGGCAAGTGAAAGCACAGAAACAGCTTAGCATAAAGAAAGCAATGACAGCATGGATTGGCCCCCAGTGTCAGGAGATTTGAGAGTAGGGATGCCCATACAGACTATTTTAGCAGTCAGTCTGTGGGTAGGCACTCGGGGCTTCTCCCGATGTCAACATATAGCCACTGCTGCAGTCCACTCCTGCAGAGTGTCAGTCACGGCTTCTCATTCTTCTCTTCCATCTGAGATGTCCAGACCTCTGGGCCTCAGAGACTTTGACCTGAGTGTGATGGGTCCACCCATGTTCAGCTGTCTTGATGGCTGTTTCTGTGATTAGCAACACTTGGAAATGTCACCCTACTTAGCCACCAGTGGTGTTTCTTTTCACTCCTTAACTAGGACCCAGTCTCCTGGTTCTTACTTGTCCAAAGGCAGGGTCTGTGAAGGCTGAGTTTCCTGTCAAAGAGATTTCACAAGAGACAGTATCCAGGCCACAAATTGTTCTAAATATACATCACTTAAGTCTACTCCTGCCCCAGGCCAAGAATTACAAGGATAAGGAATTCCAAACATCAGTTCAAAGGGAGATAGATGAATATCTCTCCTGGGTCTGGCCCTTATTCTTGCTAAAGCTAGTGTCAAGAGCTGCACCCATGGTATATCAGTTTCTATCATCAGCCTCAGAAGGTGTTTCTTTATTTCCCCATTCATCCTTTCTACTTGGCCTGAGCTTGCTCCAAAAATACTTTAATAACTGACCCTGTAGTTGCCAAAACGCCTGGGAACACTTCTGGCCACTCATAACTGACATACTATTACCAAAAGATATTTAAATCTTGCCACCAGGGGCATTACAGTGAAATCTACCTGGTAGCTCTGGAAGGGACGTACTGCCCAAGGCCTTCCCCCTCTGGCAAGTTTCTTTGTAACTCTGTTATTGGTTTTAGCACAAATCAAACAAACCCCAATAGCTTGCTTTGCCAGAGCAAAAAGACCCACAGTAGCACACGTCTTGAGGAAGGCCTCTGCCATCCCTTTGGAGCCTCGGCACCTCCCCGATGAAGGTGCTTTAACAACTGCAAGGCCAGAGCTCTCGGCATTCACTGCTCACCATCCCCTGCAAACCAATCACCCCCCTTTTCCTCTGCCCCACTCTCTACAACTATCTCAAGTTCCTTCAGTGGAAACGACAACATCTCTGGCAAGGGGGCAGCCACTGGGAGCAAAGGAAGTATTCCAGAGACTTCCGGCAACAATGCAGCTTTTTGAACTTCCTAATCAGCCAGTCTGCTTCTCTTTGCCTCTTCTGAGCACCCTGCCTGGTGCCCTCCAATGTACATCATTGGTACTTCTTTTGGCAAATTTACCACCTCCAACAGGTGAGAGATTAAATTCTCATGAGCAAACGTCTTTCTTCTGCACATTAATAAACCTCTTTCTTCCCATAGTTTCCCAAATGCATGTATCACTCCATATGTATATTTAGAATCAGTAAAAACATTTACTGTCTTGTCTCGGTATAATTCACAGGCTCTGCTGTCAGAGTTGACCAGGTGTGTGGTAACCTCCCCCTCCTTCTAGTTGCTCTCTATTCACGACAGAGCATCCTGCAAATGGTTTTCCTGGATTTAGTTTGCAGATCTGTCACTTGACACAAAGCTTTAATTTGATGTGAAACTCCAACAACTAATACCCCTGTCAGCTCCCGGGCCTCAGCCACCCCCAGAGCTGCAACTCCACAACTCCACAGACAATAGGCAGCTTCTGGCCACCAGGTCCACCAGTCTAGAAAGGTAACAGACCTTGTGCTCCTCCATGCTTCTTCACCAAAATTTTCCCTCTCAGGGATAAAAATTAAGGTGAATCGAGAGGTCTTTGTTTTTGCTAAGACACACACCTCTTCTCAATTCAGACCCACTTTAAAAGTTAACAGCTGCTCCAGGTTGGTGGATGAGAGGAATGATGGGTTTGTCTTTACAAACAAGCTGTGGGTCTGCTGATAAGATGCACGTATCAGTGAGAGACAACAGAAACAATGGGATGGATTCCACTAAAAGATGAAAGAGGCACTGAAAGAGCACTATGAATTCCACAAAAGTTAAGAATTAAGAACGGATTATGCATTGGGGGGGGGGGGGAGGCATCCCAGGTATCAGACGTTCCGGGAAGTCTGTACCTCTCAAAAACCTCAGCCTATGGGAAAAGAGAGAAGGGACAAGCAGCCGAGGATTAGGATAAAAGGAGGCTGCACCCTCCAAAATTTTGAGAAACCCCAGGGGAATGCCCCATGGCCTCTCCCTTTATTCGAATAAAGTAAAAGGACTCCTCTGTCTCCTTTTTGGACATAAACCTCTAGTGTTTGTGGATTAATTTTCCTGACAATTTTTGGGGGCTCGTCCGGGATATTACCACCATCCGGGGTGGCAGGCAGCGAGCGGAGCTGAAGGAGCGCCTCATCCTGTTTCGGTGATCAGCTCCCCTTGGTGGCGGCCGGCACCGGGCGATCGATTGGGTTCCCGAGACTGTCCAGGAGACAGATGAGTGGCAGACCAGGGGGGTCCGTGAAGAGTCCACAGGGAAGGACCACTGAAAACCTCACTGGTGAGTAAAATGGGATCTTTGGGGAGAAAGCCTGGGAGGGCACCCAGGGAGGGTAGCACAGGTCAAACAGGGCACCCATGGAGGGTTGCAAGGGTACAGCTGGGAAGGGGTCCTGGCAAAAGGGATGACGATCCCACAATACCCCCGGAGAGTCCCTTGGGGAGAATGCTGAGATCTTGGGACAGATTGTGCATTCACCCAGAAGTAACTATGGAGATGATGGTAAAATATTGTTATTATGTGTGGCCAGAGTATAAGTTGCCAAATGGACTTATATGGCCATCTTATGGAACAGATAGAATTCATTTGTGTCAAATTCTGTGGAGGTATCTAGAGGAGAACTGGAAAGGATGGATTGAAAGGGAATGTGGACTGATATGGTTTAAACAAGCAACAGGAAAAATCTATGTGTTAAGAAAAAAAGGAGAAGAGGAAAAAGGGGGGGAAGAAGAAAACAGTGAAGACTGGGATGTTTTTCAGCACCTTCCCCCGTCTTGTCCTCCGGTGTTACCAGCTGACCCAGGGCCAGCTGAAGATGCCCTGTATCCTCACCTTCCAGAGCAAAGGGATCAGGGAAATGCTGTTCCTACAGCTTCACCTGAAAATATCAATGGTGTGGGGAGGGGGGAGCAGCATATCATATCACCCCCTAGGACTAGAAGGGGAACTCAATTTAGAGCATCAGAAGCCCCTCGGACCCAAGAGACAGGGGTCCACCAAATGCCACTCCGCCAAGTCCCTTTGGGAGGTCAAGGGGGAGGATTTGGGTTTGTAGTTGTACTACTTCCTACCCAGGATATAAGAGGATTGAAAAAAGAATTACCCCCATACTTGGATGATCCCATAGGGGTGGGGGAAAAGATAGAGGAATATTTGGGAAATGCAGATTATACGTGGAAGGATTGGGATTTTCTTTTGGGGATTTTGTTTGGGCCATCAGAGAAACGAATGATTTTGCAAAAAGCTCGGCAGCTGTGGGAGGAGGAACATCCACAAGCAGTGGGGGGGGCTGGACCTAATGTACCTATAGTGGATGATGCCATCCCACAGGTGGACCCCCAGTGGGACCCAAATAACCAGGCCCGCCTGTCTCGCCTCCTCGATTACCGTGCTTATTTGATTAGGGCAATCAAATCAGCAGCTCCTAGAACTAACAACATAGCTAAGGCTATGTCGTTAGAACAGGAGAAACATGAAAGCCCCTCTCATTGGCTAGAGAGAATTAGGGATGCCTTGCGTAAGCATGGGGGAATGGACCCTGGAGGGCAAGCCTTTGACACATTGTTGAAAGTACAATTTGTTACTAAGGCTTGGCCTGACATAAGGAAAGGAGTACAAAAAGATTAAGAGTGGCAGAATAAGCCTCTAGAAGAATTGGTGAGAAAAACACAGCAAATATATATAAGAAGGGATGAAGAAAAAGTAAGAGCTAAGGCAAAGATGATGGCAGAGTTTTTGCAGCCCCAAAAGAATAAACCACAAGGTCCAAGGGGTCCCCTGGGGCAGAGGGGACGGGGTCGACCACAAAGAGGTGTCCAGGGCATTCCCTCCTCAACAGGGGAGAACCGACCCAACAGCAGCTGGGGAGGAACCAATGTGCCATCTGTAGGAAAGAAGGGCATTGGAAAAGGGAATGCACACAAAAACAGCTGGACCCACAAGAGGAAGAAGTCCAGAGGATAATGGAAATGGATTGTTAAGGATGTCAGGGGCTTCCATTATACCGGGGACCCACCACTCAGGAGCCCTTGATAACTTTTAATGTGGGTCCAGATAGAGAGGAGGTGTGTTTTCTAGTAGACACAGGTGCCTCTTGATCCACCTTAAATTTTATACCTAAAGGAGGGAAGCTGTCAAAAAGGTCATTGGTTATTCAAGGAGTAAGCGGAAAAGATGAGCGAGTGCATTTTATTCAACTGCTGTTAATAGATGTGGGGGACAAGTTTGAAATGCATGAGTTCCTGTTTGTTCCTAATTGTGATTGTAATTTACTGGGAAGAGATTTGACGGCAAAAATGGGAATGCAAATTAGTATTATAAAAATTTACACTGAGTCCAGCACTGTAATATCTTTGTGTAAAATGTCTGAGAGAGTTTATGCTGAAATAGATCTGGAAGTGTGGGCAGCCCCGGGGAAATATGGAAAATTAGACATAGAGCCTCTCCAAATTACTTTGAAGCAACCATGACAAGTTGTGTCAAAAAAACAATACCCTCTTTCAAGGGAGGGAAGGAAGGGGTTACAGCCTATCACTGAGTCCATGCTAAAGGCAGGTCTGTTGGAACCGTGCATGTCTCCTTATAACACCCCTATCCGGCCAGTTAAGAAACCAGATGGAACCTACAGAATTGTGCAAGATTTAAGAATAATAAATAAAATTGTCAAATCAAGGCATCCCACAGTTCCAGATCCCTATACGATTCTGAACCAGGTCCCCTCCTCACACCAGTATTATTCAGTACTGGATTTAAAGGATGCTTTCTGGGGGTGTCCGATTACAGAAGAGAGTAAACAGTATTTTGCCTTTGAGTGGGAACAAGAAGAAGAAGGTAAAGTGGTAAAACAGCAATTGACTTGGACAGTCCTCCCACAGGGTTATACAGAGTTACCTGTTTTGTTTGGACAAGCTTTGCAAAAAATACTAAGAGAATTTACTCTACCCTCCGGGGTTAAGTTGTTGCAGTATGTAGATGGTTTACTGTTATCAGGGGAACAGGAGGAGATGGTTGAAAGAGCTACTGTGAAACTGCTTATTTTTCTTGCTAAAAAAGGACGTAGAGTGTCTGAAAAGAAAGCACAGTTGGTAGAGAAACAGGTCAAATAATTGGGGCATATTTTAACTAGAGGGTTACGGTGTATTGATCCAGAAAGGATACAAGGAATTCTACAAGTACCATTACCCCAAACAAAAAGGGAATTACAGCAGTTTTTAGGGTTGGTGGGATACTGCCGAGTATGGATAGAAGACTTTGCTGTTGTGGCCAGACCTTTATATAGCTTTTTAACACAAGACAGTCCTAATGTTGTGGTACGGACACCAGAAGGAGAACAAAGTTTTAAAAAATTAAAAGACACATTGGTTAAGGCGCCAGTCCTAGCTCTTCCAGACACAGAAAAGGAATTTGAATTGTTATAAATTTGTATTGTGATATTGGCTTTCGCAGATGAATATTATATGTTAAATACTTTTTAGCTATGTATGTACTTTTTTTCTTGCTAACAAGTCTTAAGCTTAAAAGAATTTCCTAGGTACAAGGCAAGGAAACCCCAGAGGGCAAGGACAGTGGGGCCCAAGCTCTTATCAAGAGAACAATAGAGCTCAAACTGTTATCAGCGGAAGATATGAAACCCAGCTGTCCTCAGGGGAAGGATGACGGCCCCGGACTGTTATCTGCCCTGACCATTTGCAAAAAGAAAGGAAACCAAACTCCAGAATAATGCTGACCAGCAAGAATAATGATGACCAGCAAAAAATATATGTTGACCAGCAGAAAATAAAACTGTGAAAAGCATGATCCAAGAAGGCGGAACCAGGGAGGGGACATGCTTGAATATGCATTAACCCCTCACAGCAAGGAGGGGATAAAAAGGGTATCCCTGAGATACCAGGTGTGTTCCTGGCAAGGCGCCAGGGCACCCGGCCGTTTTAACCCTTTGCTTTATTTCTTATGTCTCCTAATTGTCTTTTATTTATATTAAATTATTTTTATAATTTATTAAGTGAATCTCGTTTTTAAGAGAATTATATGTAGGTGTTACACAGGGTCATGCAAAAGGAATTTTGGTTCAGGAGCATGGGGGAACACAGAGACCTGTTGCCTATTTTTCAAAAATGTTAGACCCGGTGGCCAGAGGCTGGCCCCATTGTCTGCAGAACTGCAGCCACAGCTCTGATGGTGGCTGAGGCCCGAAAGCTGACCAGGGGGGGTTATCTGATTGTTAAAGTTTCACACCAGATTAAAGCTTTGTTAACTGAGAGAGCCTCTAAGTGGATGACCAGCTCTCGGTTGTTGCAATATGAGTCTTGTTTATTAGAACAGGAGGATTTAGAATTTAAAAGCAGGGAAGGTTTTAGCCCAGCCTCCTCTTTGAATAGCCCTGAAGAGGGGAGCCAAGGCAAATTCTATGATTGTATTCAAGTAATACATCTACAAACTAGGGCAAGGAATGATTTGCGAGACATCCCATGGCCTGAGGGGGAAAACGTGTTTATTGATGGGTCTTCAAGGGTGATAGAAGGAAGACGATTTACAGGATACTCTGTTGTGAATGGAAAACAATTAAAGGAAGGGGGGAGGTTACCACCCACCTGGACAGCTCAGATGGCTGAGCTGTATGCGCTTGTGAGAGCCTGTGAGTTATACCGAGACAAAACAGTAAATGTTTTTACTGATTCTAAATATGCATATGGGGTGATACACGCATTTGGGAAACTGTGGGAAGAGAGAGGTTTATTAACCTGCAGAGGAAAAACGTTGGCTCATGAGAACTTAATCTCCTGCCTATTAGAGGTGGTGAATTTTCCAAAAAAAGGTAGCAATAATACACATCGAGGGACACCAGGCAGGGTGCTCAGAAGAAGCAATAGGAAACTGACTGGTTGATGAAGAAGCTCGGAAAGCTGCACTGTTGCCAGAAATTTCTAAGTTACTTCCCTTGCTCCCAGTAACTGCCCCCTTGCCAGAGAAGCTGTCTTTTCCACCAGAAGAACCTGAGATAGTTAAAAAGAGTGGGGCAGAAGAAAGAGGGGGTCATTGGTTTACAAGAGATGGTAAGCAGTGGATACCAAAAGCTTTAGCCTCACAGCTGTTAAAACAGCCCCACGAAGGGAGTCATTGGGGCTCCCGAGGGATAGCAGAAGCCTTCCTCAAAATGTATGCTGCTGTGAGGCTTTTTGCTCTGGCAAAACGAGCTATTGAGGGTTGTTTGATTTGTGCTAAGACAAATAACATAGTTACAAAGAAACTGGCCAGGGGGGGGGAGGCCTTGGGCTGTACGTCCCTTCCAAAGCTGCCAAGTAGATTTTACTGAGATGCCCCGGGTGGGGAAATTTAAATATCTTCTGGTAATAGTATGTCAGTTAACAGGGTGGCCAGAAGCATTTCCAGCCGTTTCAGCAACTACAGGGTCAGTTATTAAAGTATTTCTGGAACAAATAATTCCAAGATATGGGATGGTGGAAGCAATAGATTCAGACAGGGGAACTCATTTTACTGGAAAAATTCTTAAAGGACTAATGACTGCTTTGGGGATACAATGGAACCTCCACACTCCCTGGCATCCCCAAAGCTCAGGCCAGGTTGAAAGGATGAATGGGGAAATAAAAAAAACATCTTCTGAAGCTAGTGATAGAAAGGAAAATGGCATTGCTGCGGCTCTTACCACTAGCTTTGGCAAGAATAAGGGCCAGACCCAGGGAAGATATTCAACTATCTTCTTTTAAATTGATGTTTGGAATTCTTTATCTTTGTAATTCTCAGCCTGGAGTGGGGGTAGAGATAAGTGATGTATATCTAAAACAGTATGTATCTCGGATACTGTCTCTTGTGAAATCTCTTTGACAGGAAGCTCAGCTGACACAGACTCTGCCTTTGGACTTTGCGGTGCATAATATCCAACCAGGAAACTGGGTCTTAGTTAAGGAATGGAAAAAAGCACCACTGGTGGCTAAGTGGCGTGGATGTTTCCAGGTGTTGCTGACCACAGAAACAGCCATCAAGACAGCTGAACACGGGTGGACCCATCACACTCGGGTCAGGGTCTCTAAAGCTCCAGAGATTTGGACATCTCCTCTGGAGGAGAACTATGGGAAACACAACTGACACTCCACAAGAGCGGACCAGAGCAGTAGACAGTTATTCGACATTGGGGGAAGCCCCGAGTGCCTTCCCACAGACTGCCTGCTGAAATAGTCTCTATGGGCATCCCTATTCTTGGATCTCCAGTCATTGGGTGCCAATCCTGGCTGTCATTGCTTTCTTTATGCTAAGCTGTTTCTGAGCCTTCACTTACCACAGGTGGTGCAGAAGACAACGTGAAATTGAAAATTAGATGAAGAAATTAGATTATAACACTATTAGAATGTTTCTCTTAATAATTTTACCTTTATATTTTCAGTTAAGTTGGGGTCTAAAGTGAGAAAATAATTTTTTAACCTTAGGAGAAGAAGTAGCAAAAACCTTTAACCTTAGAAATTGTTGGGTCTGCAGAGTTGCCAGGCAGTGACATCACTCTCTGCCCTTTTGTAGCTATCTCTGGGTCAGTAGGCACGGCTACTACTTGCATCCCTTTGATCACATGTTGAATGAGTTGTATTAAGCAAGGGATCATGCATGGTAAAAAGATTAGAGTTGCTACAACACATAAGAGGAAAAAAAAACATTTGTTTGACCCATAATCCACCAGGTAACTATGAAAACATGTCCCATTCCCATCCTTTCCATGTTTTGGCTGGTACATGAGCTAACTTTCTTATTTCTTTTGTTATTTGTTTCACCACTTTTCCATTGTGATCTATTTGCAAACAGCAGTTTGAGTCCTTTAATTTGCCACACACTCCCCTTTCTTCTGCTAATAAATAGTCTAATACCATTCGATGTTGAAATATTGCATTTCTCATCTGAGTAAACTGATCAGCAAGAAGGTCAAGAGCTGTAGCTGTCTGGTTGATTATTATTTCAAAGACAGCTTGCAACTTAATTATCTGATTTAAATTATAAATGGGTTCTCTGGCACCTGATATTAATTCATTTGGGTTCCAAGTAGCTGGTCCATAGTGTTGTATGATTTGTTCAGTTGGCCATTCATCTTTGCCCCACTTTTGGGTGCTCCCTCCAGACAGGGATGCATCAATTGACTGCTTTTCTCTAATTAGATCATCACTTTGACTCCTCACTGATTTCTCTGAACTTGTGGTAGCAGAAAGAACAATGGTCTAATATACCCCACATAACATATCCCTGACCAGTTTGGAGGTAGCCTGCGGTAAGCATATTGGCCACAAATCCAGTAATGCCCCTTTAAAGCCCAGGTCCCACTGGCAAAGGGACCATTCCAATTTCCATCATCAATTGGTGGGTCAAAATACAGCTTGCTTCCGGTACCTAGTGGTCCCCCAACAATAGTTGCCTTGCCATAAGAATCACAGTATTTGCATTTCCAAGTTCCCACATGAGGTTTCCACTTGCAGTTACATCCCAGATCTGTTTTGTTAGATCTGGACCAGAACTTACTGAAAAGGGTTCGAGTTCCATTCTAGTGTTGCTATTTCCAATGATAGTCATGGACAACATGTGTCCTACATGTTTAATTATCTTGATGGCAGTTTAAAAATAAGGGGTCATAAAAACTTATCTTTCCCCACTGCTTTTCAGCCTTCAAAATCTTTTTGGTAATTATGGAAAGAACACTTTACCCAGCTACCATTAGTGAGCTTAACATGCATTTGATTTCATCTGCCTCAGTATTTGGAACAATCATAAGGAGGGCAATTGGGAGTCCCAACCATCTAACCCAAAGATAAACTCCAGTCACAAATGCTTTTTTCCACATATATGCTTCATGTTCTGTTTAGACAACAAATGTATGTTTCAAGAGAATGAAGCTGCCGTGGACTCCCTTCTTTGTCCCAAAATCCCGCTCCATTATGGACTTCACCCAGGGTGCTAACCCACCATTTAGGCTCGAGCAGGCTGGCCACCCATGGCCAGTTTTCAGATCCCCCTGGCCATCTGCAGACCCAACAATTTCTAAGGTTAAAGGTTTTTGCTACTTCTTCTCCTAAGGTTAAAAAATTATTTTCTCACTTTAGACCCCAACTTAACTGAAAATATAAAGGTAAAATTATTAAGAGAAACATTCTAATAGTGTAATAATATAATTTCTTCATCTAATTTTCACTTTCACATTGTCTTTCGCACCACCTGTGGCGAGTGAAGGCTCAGAAACAGCTTAGCATAAAGAAAGCAATGACAGCCAGGATTGGCACCCAATGACTGGAGATCCAAGAATAGGGATGCCCATAGAGACTATTTCAGTAGGCAGTCTGTGGGAAGGCACTCGGGGCTTCCCCCAATGTCGAATAACTGTCTACTACTCTGGTCCACTCTTGTGGAGTGTCAGTCGCGGCTTCCCATAGTTCTCCTCCAGAGGAGATGTCCAAATCTCTGGAGCTTTAGAGACCCTGACCCAAGTGTGATGGGTCCACCCGTGTTCAGCTGTCTTGATGGCTGTTTCTGTGGTCAGCAACACCTGGAAACATCCACGCCACTTAGCCACCAGTGGTGCTTCTTTCCACTCTTTAACTAGGACCCAGTGTCCTGCTTGGATGTTGTGAACAGCAAAGTCCAAAGGCAGGGTCTGTGCCAGCTGAGCTTCATGTCAAAGAGATTTCACAAAAGACAGTATCTGGGCCACATATTGTTTCAAATATACATCTCTTATCTCTACCCCCACTCCAGGCTGAGAATTACAAAGATAAAGAATTCCAAACATGAAGTCAAAGGTAGGTTGTTGAATATCTTCCCTGGGTTTGGCCCTTATTCTTGCCAAAGCTAGTGGCAAGAGTAGTATCCATGGCATCGGAGTTTCTATCACCAGCTTTAGAGAGTGTTTCTTTATTTCCCCATTCATCCTTTCAACCTGGCCTGAGCTTTGGGGATGCCAGGGAGTGTGGAGGTTCCATTGTATCCCCAAAGCAGTCATTAGTCCTTTAAGAATTTTTCCAGTAAAATGAGTTCCCCTGAGTCTATTGCTTCCACCATCCCATATCTTGGAATTATTTGTTCCAAAAATACTTTAATAACTGACCCTGTAGTTGCTGAAAATGCTGGAAATGGTTCTGGCCACTCTGTTAACTGACATACTATTACCAGAAGATATTTAAATATCTTGCCACCAGGGGCATTTCAGTGAAATCTACCTGGCATCTCTGGAAGGGGCTTACAGCCCGAGGCCTCCCTCCCCTGGCCAGTTTCTTTGTAACTATTATTGGTTTTTGCACAAACCAAAAAACCCTCAATAGCTCACTTTGCCAGTGTAAAAAGACCCACAGCAGCATACATTTTTGAGGAAGGCTTTTGCCAGTCCTCGGGAGCCCCAATGACTCCCTTCATTAAGTTGTTTTAACAACTGTGAGGCTAGAGCTTTTGGTATCCACTGCTTACCATCCCTTGTAAACCAATTATCCCCACTTATCTTTTACCCCACTCTTTTTAATTATCTCAAGTTCTTCTGGTGGAAAAGACAGTTTCTCTGGCAGCAACGCAGTTACTGGGAGCAAGGAGAAGATCTCAGAGATTTCTGGCAACAGTGCAGCTTTCTGAGTTTCTTCATCAGCCAGTCGGTTTCCGATTGCCTCTTGTGACCACCCTGCCTGGTGCCCCTTGATCTGTCTTATTGCTATCTTTTTGGTATCTTCACAACCTCCAATAGGTGAGAGATTAAATTCTCATGAGCCAGCATCTTTCCTCTGCAGGTTAATAAACCTCTTTCTTCCCATAGTTTTCCAAATGCATGTATCACCCCATATGCATATTTAGAATCAGTAAAAGCATTCGCTGTCTTGTCCCGATATAACTCACAGGCTCTAACAAGTGCATGCAGCTCCCCTGTCTTAGGTGACCAGGTGGGCTGTAACCTCCCCCATTCTTTTAATTGCTTTCCATTCGTGATAGAATATCTTATAAATTTTTTCCCTTCCACCACTCTTGAAGACTCATCAATAAACACATTTTTTTCCCTCCGGCCAGGGAATATTTCAATTCTTCCCTTGACTGGATCTACAGATCTACTACCTGAATGCAGTCCTGGGTTTCATCCTGGCCTCCTGCTTCAGGGCCGTTCAAACAGGAGGCTGGGTTAAACCCTTCCTCGCTTTTAAATTCTAAATCCTCCTGTTCCATTAGACAAAACTCATACTGTAATAACCGAGCACTGGTCATCCACTTAGAGGCTCTCTCAGTTAACAAAGCTTTAATCTGATGTGAAACTTTAACAAGATCCCACCATGAGAGCTGTGGCTTCACAGTTCTGAAGACAATGGGGCCAGCCTCTGACTCTCAGGTTTAAGAGTTTAGAAAAATAGGCAACAGGCTTCCATGTTCCCCCATGCTTTTGCACCAAAATTCCTTTAGCATGACTTTGTTTACTATCCACATACTACAACAACTTAACTCCTTAGGGTGGAGTAAACTCTCTTAATATTTTCTGGAAAGCTTGCCCAAACAAAACAGGTGATTCTGTATATCCCTGCAGGAGGACTGCCCATGTCAATTGTTGTTTTACCATTTTCCCTCTTTTTGTTCCATTGATTTTCCTTTTAAACACGATCCAGTCCAGCGGCAAGCAATTCCACTCCCTAAAGCCAATCACATTTTTTGATAACAAATTGCTCCCTGTTCCAATTTTTCGCATCAAGTCCATCTTAGGCGTAGAGAGGTGACTAACAAATTAACCACGGAAAGATAATAAAATACTTTATCTTAAAGTTTTCTTATAGCCCCTACAGAGGGAGCTGCATGATAAATACCTAGGCCTGCATAGGGACAACATCATCCCCACAAGGCAGCAGCAACAGGATCCGCCTCAGGATAAGAACCTGCCAATTCTAGCTCTCCACAACAGACCCCATCACTGGTGGGGGGTTCCTCACAAGGCAGGAGCTGCAGAATTGGCTTCAAAAATAAAACCTGCCAATTCTGGCTTTTTACAACAAAACACAGAAAAAGCAGAGGGGTATGGTCCCCTCCAAACAGGAGCCTTTCTGCTCTGCACAAAACCCCATGTAGACAAATGAATTAAATCTTCAAATTAATTTACTACAATTTTTACAATTCTTTCAGAGAAAGATGCATTCAAACTTCTGAGCCTACAGAAGAAAACACAATTTTCACAATTCCTTTGAACAATCAAAAATCCTTTGGACAATTTTCCCCCCTCAGGGATAAAAATTAAGGTGGATTGAGAGGCCCCTGTGTTTACTAAGACACACACCTCCTTTCGATCCAGACCCACCTTAAAAGTTAACAAAGGCTTCAGGTTGGATGGTCCCTGGTACAATGGAGCCTTTGACACTCCTAACAATCCATTTCCCTTATCTTCTGAACTTTTTAGACAGTCCAGCTGTTTGGTTTTTTTTGCAGACATTGCCATTTCCAGTGTCCCTCTGCCTTGCAGGTAGCACACTGATTCTTTCCCAACCGCTGTTTGTGTTGGGTCTCCCCTGCTAGGGAGAGAACGCCTCTGCCATTTCCTTGTGGCCGACCCTGTCCCCTCTGTCCTGGAGGACCCCTTGGGGGCTGCGGTTTTTCCCTCTTGGGCCTGCAAGATTCTGCCATCACCTTCGCCTTTCCTCCTTGTGCTCACTCTATTTGCCACACACTGTATACCGGAGCTAGTCCCTGCCATGCCACGTTTTCCGAACAGCTCCTTCCCCCTCCGGCGCTCCCGGTGGGCATGGCTGGCAGCCCCAGAGGCGGCCCGGGCATCCCGCAGCCTCATTGGGTTGGCGGCCACTGCCACCCCTGCCCGGGGCTGGCGGGGTCAGTCACTGCCCGGCTCTGAGTCCTGGCTGCCCCACAGGCCCCCAGCCTGTGCTCCTGGTCCGGCACCTCCTCACCTAGTCTGGCCCTTCTTGCCTCAACCATATCTCTCCACACTCCCCTTTAACTAATTCTGTTCCAACACACCATCACGATCCATCCATCCCCTGTTGTCAAGACTCCTTCTTGACTCCCCTTATTGCCCCCCCTCGAGTGGATTCTCGAGACCCTTTCCCAACTCCCCTTCATGCCCCTCATGGGTATGGAGTGTCAAGACACCTTCTCAATTTTCTCTTATTGCCCCCTTTGGGCATCTATATCCTTAATTACCTCTGGGAGAACATGTAAACCAACTCCACATTCTTCCAAGGGATTCTTTGGAGATATTTTGGGATTGTCATCCCTTTTGCCAGGGCCCCTTCCCAGCTGTACCCTTGCAACCCTCTATTGGTGCCCTGTTTTACCTGTGCAACCCTCCATAGGTGCCCTCCCAGGTTTGCTCCCCGTAGATCCCATTTTACTCACTGGTGAAATTTTCAGTGGTCCTTCCCTGCAGACTCTTCATGGAGCCCCCTGGTCCTCCACTCGTCAGTCACCTGAACAGTCTCGGGAACCCAATCGATCGCCCGGTGCCATCCACCACCAAGGGGAGCTGATCACCGATACTGGGTGAAGCATGCCTTCAGCTCTGCTCGTTGCCCGCTGCCCAGGATGGTGGGAATATCTGGGACAAGAGCCCCCATTTGTCAGGAAAATTAATCCACAAACACCAGAGGTTTATGTCCAAAAAGGAGACAGAGGAGTCCTTTTAATCTATTCAAATCAAGGGAGAGGCCGTGGGGCATTCTCCTGGGGTCTCTCAAATTTTTGGAGGGTGCAGCCTCCTTTTTATCCTAATTCCCAGCCGCTTGTCCCTTTTCTCTTTCCTCATTGGCTGAGGTACTTGAGAGGTATAGACTTCCCGGAATGCCTGATACCTAAGATTCCCCTCTAATGTATAACCTTCCCTCTTAATTCTTAACTCTTGTGGGATTTATGGTGTTTCCCTAGTGTCTCTTTCATCTTTCACTCAATCAGTGGAATCCATCCCATTGTTTCTGTTATGTCTCAATGATAGTTTCATCTTATCAGCTGACCCACAGCTTGTTTGTAAAGACAAACCCGTCATTCACTAGCAGACACTTGTCTTCTAAACTGAGACATTAGCACACAAAACTCCACTGTAAAAGCAGACAGTTGTGCTAGCTTTGACTGTTCACTTGCCTTTTTATCCCACATCTTTAATAAGGTAATTTTATTGCGAAACTTTTGCCATGAAAACACATGAAGGCATTTTGGATAGGTTCAGCTATTTAGTGATTCAAGTGTAGTTATTCTTCCTCGCCACGTATAAATTGAAATTGGACTTGGTATCAAAACAGTTTAAGTACATTGATGGACCACAAGTGCAGTAAACAGTAGTTCACTCCATAAGGATAATCAGGAACCATGACTTTGTACCCATTTATATGTGTGTTAGTCTTACACACCCTTTGACCTAACCAAGTTACTTGTGCAAAACTCATGGCAGTATAACTGGGTTCTTGATGTTTTAGCCTTAAATATTTATATCCCATTACCTTTAATAGTCCAAGCACAAATCTATTGTACAGGCAATCTCGAAAAGCTGTCTGACCGTCTGTGAACAGAGCAGGTTTGAAGAGCAATTTGACAAAATCTACACTGTTGTCATTTTCCTGAGTAAAGCTGCACCTTAAAATACCCTGACAAAGTTGTGCTTACAGCAGAAAAGTCGTGACTATGAATGTTTTCAATAATATTTGCATTTACCATGAGCTATTGTCAAAACTAAATGATATAAAATTGTCTCGTTATGGACTTTCGGATTTGGGTTCTTTTTCCCTTTGAACTGAAGATTGATGAGAGGGAGGCTGGTTTTCTCTCGTTCGGTCTCAGTTGTTTATTTTTTCTTATCAGCATTACAAGGTACAAGGAGCTACGTGCACTAAGATAGAAAAGGGGTAAAATGGCCAACAAAGATCTTCTTCAAGGTCTTTTCTATGTCCATTTACCCAATTAACAGATGCCAACCAAGCTATTTTTCTTAGTGACCCAATGACCCAACACCTGTGTGCTGCACTGCAGCATTTTCTACCCAATCACCTACTACTACCCAAAAACCTCTAGAAGAAGATGAAGATGAAGAAAGAAGAAGGACAAGAGACAACACCCTAAATCCTCCATCTTGTCTCCTGTTGTCTAAACTACTTTTTCACCCAGTGATTTAAGAAACTTTCTAATTTACACACTTACACTTTTCTTATCTAACTTTAGCATTTGTTCTCATGTATCACCATGAAAACATGCTCATGAATTTCATATTATATGAAATTCAGTGTTTTTTTGAATCCTATAACTAAGTATTAGAAACAAGGGCACACAATCTGTATCTCAGACTCCAACATAAAATCACAATGTATTTGCCACACCTTTATAATCTCTCCAATAAATCCATTTGCTGCTATTTCAGTTATGACTCAGTTGTTTTAGTTGTTTGCCTGCATATTGTTCATTGATATTTAACTGTTGTATGACAAATTTTTGGTAGTTTTCCTGTAATGATGGAGTCAAAATGAGTTAAATTCTGTTGTATCTGGAACTTTTAAAGGAACACTCTCAACTCTGACTTTACTTTTGTTAAATTTAAGTGATGTTAATTTTCAGTTCTGTTGTTTCAGTTCTGTGCAGTTTAAGTGATGTTAAGGTTGTGTTCTGTTAAGTGTTAAATTTAAGTGATGTGACTTTTAAGTTCTGTAAAGTTTAAGTTCTGTAAAGTTTAAATGATGTTAAGTTCTGTTACGTGTTGTTAAATTTAAGTGATGTTAGGTTTAGGTTCTGTTAATTTAAAGTTGTGTTACATTTAAGTTCTGTCAAGTTTAGGTTCTGTTAAGGTTAAGTTCTGTTAAGTTTAATTTCTGTCCAGTTTAAATGTTGTTAAGTTTAAGTGAGGTTAAGTTTAAGTGTTTTTCAGTTTACGTTCTGTTATTTTAAGTACTGTTAAGTTTTATTAAGGTAAATTTCTGTTCAGTTTCAGCAATGTTAACTTTAAGTTCTATTCAGTGTACTTTCTGTTGTTTAAGTGATGTTACGTTTCAATGAAATTAAGTTCTCTTGAAATCTGCTCATTTTAATTACAAGATATAGTTCTTTTGTTATAGAGATACGATGGAACTGACTGAAACACTTATGATGAAGAATTGGTAAGCAACTGTTTAAGAATATAAAATTATAAATTGTGTAAAAATATATGAAGATATGGTTTATTAAATCCTTAATTTCATTGAAGATTCTGTGGGTATAGATGTTCTGTGTTAGTCAATCAGGATAACTATTCATAACAATCTTTGCTATCTTCCATAGTTAGCACAGAAAAATGAGTAACAACTACAAATTATGGCTGTTATTAACTGTAAGCTGTTTAGTGATGTCTTTCTTGCTTTTTTTTTGCTTTAATGTCATACATGCATAGATGTGTGGAAAAATATTATCTCAACTTCTTAGGACAGTTACTGCTGATGTATTAATGATTCTGAATATGTTGTTAGTGTCATAGGGTGAAGTCACTGACTTTTTATAAAGGGCATTATCCATGAGATATTATTTGAGGTTACACATATGCATTTCTTTAATTGTTTGCAGTTTGTTCATGGTACCATGGACTACTTAGCTAAAGATAAATGACAAAGCTGCTGCTTTACAAACTTGCCCATACCGTTGTGTAGCTATCTGCAAGACATTGTGAAAAACGAGGTTCACTCGCTTAATAAATTATAAAAGGTTTAATATAAACAAAAAGACTATTAGGAGACAAAGATAATAAAGCAAAGGGTTAAAACGGCCCGGTGCCCTGGCACGTTGCCAGGAACACCCCTGATATCTTTGGAACACTCTTTTTATCCCATCCTGCTGTGAGGGTTTAATGCATATGCAAACTTTTCCAAGAAGTATTTTGAATGGCCACTCCCTGGTTCCACCTTTTTGAACATGTGCTATAAAAGTTTGATTTCTTCTGATCATCATTTTATTTGAGCTGGGGTTCCTTTCTCTGCAAGTGGTCAGTGCTGATAACAGTCTGGGCCTCTTTGTCCTGCTGCTGCTAACAGTCTGGGCTCCATCATCCTTCCACTGATAACAGCCTAGGCCCCACTGTCTTGCCCTCTGGGGTTATCTTGCTTTGTACAGAGCGACATAGCTCTAACGCTCAAAATTCTACGCCTAAAACTTGCTAGCAAGAGAAAAAGACAGACATAGCAAAAAAGCATATAACATATAATATTCATCCTAATACTTGCGAAAGCCAATATCACAATATGGATTTATAACAACATGTATAATTTAAAAGACTTTCCCAACTGCTATTACTAGAGGCTTATTTGTAGGATATGGTAGGGAGACCCTTCCAGCTAAGGCCTTGGCTCTGGCCAAGCCCTGGCCCTACCTAGTTTGACATATTACAACAGACCCAGGTGTTTAGGCACCAAAGCTGTACTCAGGTCACTTTGACTTGTCAATTTGGGCTTAGAACATCTGGACTCCTGTTGGGGGTTAGGTGTCCTTTTTTTAGTTCTGGCTCACCTATGGAATTTTTACCCCTTAGTTGCAGGGGGGAAAACCTGACTGCGGGTACTTGGTAGGTGCTTGAGAAACACAAAGAGTTCGGCTGGGCCCAGGGGGGAAGCCGGGCAGGAAAAAGGGAGGACGGGGGCAGTTTGGCTCGTTTCTTCAGCTTCAGAGAAGGACACTTTGCTGGGAGCTGTTGCTGCGGAGAGAAGGGAATTTGCCACCACCCAGACAGAGCTGCTGATTATTCTTCTCCTTCTTCCCTCTTCGTTGGTGGCCTCTCACCCCGTGTCCTGCCGGGACGTGCGGCAGTGCCAGCCACTGCCGCGGAGCTGCTGATACACCTCATCCACGAGCCCGGTGATATGTGGATAGAAAAAGAACTCTATAACTCGCAGAATAGTTATAAGAGTAGGTATGAATTTATTCAGCGCTGAGGTGCATGGGGAATATCTCCTCCGAAAAGCATACACACTTTTGAGATTTGTTTTTCTCATTTTATCCTTTACAAACTACGGTTACACGATACGCCTAATACATATTCATTTCTTAACCCCGCCTGTCCTCACTTCATATTACAATTAGCATTCCTGCCCCTTTCAGTCCTTTGACCACCTTTTAAATCTGTTCTTCCCGGCTTAGGGTCCGAGGAATCCTCTTTAGCCTGTGGTGCCTTGGTGTTTGCATCTTGTTTGTGTATTCTAGCTCCTTATCTCATCTTGCAGTCTGACCCTTTTCTTGTTCTTGTTGATCAGGGTGTCAGAGTATGGTTTTTGTCAAACCCCCCACTTTTTAGTCAAGCATTTCTTTATGTTTATTTCCTAATTCTTAATTTCTCTGTTTCACCGGGATCTCTGCTCATTCCTGCCGTTCCAGATAAGTGTCCCTCAGAGTCCTGCAGGAGCACTGGAACTGACCGCCCAAAGGGATTTGTGAAGCAAAGCCTCGCCTCCATCCTTTCCCGTCTCGGCTGAGAAGGCTGTCACGGGGTCCCTGGTTCTGTTTTGTTGTTAACGCTGTAGTTATTGTTGGTTGTTTGCCATGTTATACATACTAGTAAAGAACTGCTATCTCTATCCCCATATCTCTACCTGAGAGCCTCTGGATTTCAAAATTATAATAATTTGAAGGGAGGGGGGTCGACATTTTCATTCCAAGGGAGGCTCCTGCCCTCCTTAGCAGCCACCTGTCTTCCAAAACCGGGACAACCCCCTTTTGAGGTAAACTTGGAAACCTTGCCCGGGAATGGTTCTCCAGGTCCTCATTGTGAAACAGGGCTTGCCAGCTATTGCAGACTCCAGGTGATGGAACAGTATTTAGGGAATTTATGATGTATAGTTCTAAATCACTATCCTTTCTCTCATGTGCTAATGACTGTCACTAGAGGACATGGAGTAGGAAGTGAGGGTTCACATCACAGCAGCCGAGGTTTTATTTCTTCAGAGGCAAAAGCCTTTATTTGGGGGTTTTCAACCCTTTTTATAAGGTATTCCGATACAGGTTAACCTGATTGGTACAAGGAACAATGTTGGGGAAGATGAAACAGCGAAACCTTATGAATATGATTGTTTAGCAAAAGATTCTGAAAATATGAAACCTAGAATCAAAATAGAAACAAAAACTAGCTTCCAGCTATAGGATACTGAGTGCTAGTTACTACATAACCAAAGAACAATAGACTAGCCAGCCGAAGGAGAATCCCTGTTGATTGAACAATACCCTTCTGCTGATAGAGAATCCAAAGGTCAAGCAGCAAGAGAAGAATTTGAAAAGCAGGTTTCAGAGTTTGAAATGTAACACTGTATGGTAATGTAGTAGTCCTTATAGGCTATATGTAAATTCTATAGAATGTGTGTCAAGTACTGTGAAAAACGAGGTTCACATATTTTTCTTATAGAATTTAAAAGTTTAATAACAAGACAATTAGGAGAAAAAATAAAGTATACAGATATGTCTGGGTGTCTCTGCATTCAGCCAAGAGAGCACCCCTTACTAACAAAGGATTGCCTCTTAAAAACAGAACCCTACTACATATTCATAAATTCTCATACATATTCATACATTCTTTTTAGGATCTTTGGTGTTCTTCTGTTTAGTTTTCACTTGCCTCTTTCTCAATAGATCAGTCTTCTTGGCGCCATGGAGATTTACATTCCCTGATGACAGAAATGCAATAAATTCCTCCCCTGGAACTCTGGTCAGGCGGTCTTCATCTGGATAAGATAGTTCACGAATGCAGAGGGTCTCCAGCTATTTTTTCTCAGTCTTTGGGTTATACAAACAAAAGCAGTTTTTATTTTAATACTATGCCATAGCTTAACATATATGTAATATACCACTACTTCTAAGTTTCATCAATAACAGAAATAAAGGAAACTATATTAATACAACAAAATTTTCCAATCTTATACACATAACATTCATTTTAATATTTGCAAAAAGCCGACAATATAATATGTATCTATAACATGTACTGGCTGGTTACTGGGAATTAGAATATTCACTATGGATAAAGATATAATGTATTGTAACAAGAACTTTGCTCTCTTAATCTCTTTACTTACTTCTCTTCCCCACTCTTACTCTTTTACTCTTACTCTTACTCTTACTCTTACTCTTACTCTTCTTACCTTCTCTAATTCTCTCCTTTTAACTCACTCTCTTACTCTTGCTTTCTTGCTCTCTTAACTCGCCCTGTCTTACTTCTCTTATTCCCTGTTCTTATCCCCTCTGGCCCCTCTTTCTCTACCCCCTTAATTGCCTTCTTCCCTCAAGCTCTCCGACTCCTCTCTCCACTCTCTCTCTCCTTCCCTGTCCACGTTTACGCTGTGGCTGGCAGCGTAAACCGATCCCTTCCTCCCTCTACCTAAATAATAAACTGCTTATACCTGAACAGCCTGACCCTGGAGAAGTCTCTCTCTGCAAGTGGGCTTATTTACATCTTTAGAACAACACCTCTCTCATCCAATTTGTGGGACAAGAGAAAAAACTCTCTGATCATCTGTGTCATTGTTTTGAGAACTAAAATCTTATTTACACAACAGTCCTTGAGAGAGAAACGTTTCCCAAAAGACTTTCCCTTTGGAAACAGATTAGCCACTTAGAGCCTAAAACTCTTGCAGGCTCAGAAAATCATGTCCATAAATGATTACATGTATAACCTTGCTTATTTTTGCTCAGTGTGAGTTTAATGCTTTATCACATGTATTGTCTTATTGTTGCCTTCATGTTGTTATAAATGCAAAGGCAGATTTGGGTTAAATAAAAAACAATTTATTATAAAACAATTTCTATAAAAAAATAAACAATGAGGAAAAACTACAATAAAACAAACAGCGCAGCGCTGGGTGGACAGGGGTCTATACCCAAAGGTATAGGTGTTCCCAAATCTACGAAGGAGGGTAGACTGTCCGGGGTTTTTATAGGGATTTTTAGCCTTGAGGCCAAATTCCAGGCAGGCACCATTCACCAACGGTCTTTGATTGTTGTATGAATTGATTTCCTGGCGTTGGAGAATAGAGTCAAATGGACGTCCGGACAGAGTCTCCTCATATGTAAAGAAGTTCTGGGTGTTTCTTGATTTCATTGTGGTTCAGGCCATCTGGATGGGATGGTTGGATCCGGGTTGGAGCTGATGGATATCTCGGCTGGATTTTTTTCCTTTTGTCTACCTGATGGCTTCCTCCAACGGTAGCCTGCAAGGCGGGGTGTTCAGGTCCGGTGATGAGTATCTCGTCGGAGCCTCTCCTTGTTAGCTTGATGATTCGTGTCCTGTCTACTCTTTTCCGTTGATGGGCACCGAGTCTGTCCCTGTCAGCTTGATGAGCCTTGTCCTGTCTATTCTTTTTCGTTGATGGGCGCCGGCTAGGATCGTTATCCTTTGAGTGGGAATTCACGACTAGATCTGGGAAGGGCTTGTGTGCCATACTGTACTTTATATTTTATATCATTATTGTTATATACATTTATTTAGATTTCTACGAATTTTTACAAGTTCATTTCTCACAGTCCCCCGCCTAATAATCCATTACATTAAAAATTAGTGTTATTTCATCCAATTCTGCAGGGGAAGGATAATAATTTTTTTTTACTCACATTCATTTTCTTCCCAGTCCGTTAACGAATTCTCACTATATGTTTGTGCCAGGTTATGTCTATTTTCAAAATTCTTTAAGGCTTTCATCGCGTTTTTGTTTTCCTTTTCCTCCTCTAATTTCATTAGTTTAGAGAGAGGAGTAGGTCTCCCTTGTGCTTTCTCAGGATCGATTGGAAGTGTGGCAATCTGCATTCCTTGCACAACAGAGTGAATTAGTCTGATGAAGCAAGGAATTAAGCAGGGAAGGAAAATGATTCCGGCAACTGAACAAGTGATGAAAAATACTAGCTTCTTCCACCAAGCCCCTTGCCCGAATATCTGGTCCCACCAGGAGGCTTGTAGGATTGAATTCCATTTTTGGACTGGCACATGAGCTACTTTTTTAATTTCAGCAGCCAATCCTTTTATTGTTTCTCCGTAATCGTTTATTTCCATACAACACTCGGATTCGTTGTATCTGCCACACACTCCTCCCTCCTCGGCTAGCAAATAATCGAGAGCTAGTCTGTTTTGGTACACAAAAGCTCTCATTTGTGAATGTTGTTTGGCTAGGAGTTCTAGGGCTTCTGAAGTGTGGTTGGAAACTATCTCTACCACCGCTTGCAACCTGATAAGTCTGTTGAGGAGATAAATGGGGGTTCTGTAACCCCAGCTGCCATCATTTGCCCAAGTAGCGGGCCCGTAATATTGAATGATCCTTTCGGCAGGCCATTCTTCCTCGTTCCACTTCTGGTTGCCTCCCGCTATTGGTAGTTCCCGTTTTAATTCCCTCCTTTGTCTGTTTAATGTCTCAAAGAGAGGGGCTCCCAATGATTTACTCTCTGTTTTAGGTAGAGTAAAGAAAAAGGGCCGAATTATTCCAAGTGTGCAGGATCCTTTCCATTTTCTGGGTAGCTCGCTGTAAGCCTTTTTTCCACATATCTAATATATACCATCAGGAGCTTCCCAACCCTTGTTCAACTTTGCCGGATCATCCCAATATTCCTTCAATCTTATTAGCTCATGGAAGGGATTGGCCCCAGAGTTTTTGTACCAGCAAAGTCCAATTATTTCCATCCATTCACAGTTATTCCCCCGGGAGCGACTCCAATAGCCCGCGGGTGGTTCAGGTTGCCAGGTTTTTGTTTTGCTTTCTGAATTCACCGTGAGTGTGCTTACACACGGGGTATAGCCTACTAAATCAGTGAATTCTTTTCCCTCTCTGCTAATGCAGACAGTACCGATTATTCTTTGGTCTATAACCCATCCCTCTGGTCTTTGTTTTGTTTTTGATATTTTAGAGCCTTCCCATTTTAGAAGTTGCTCTGGGGTTAGTCCCTCTCCCTTCTAAGGCCACCTTTCAGCTGATTTTAAACTGCCACAGATCCAACAGTTAGATAGACTTAATTCTGTGGCTATTTCTTGCATTAGATCTATGAAAAGGTTCTGGTTGGGGGTTGGCAACCCCCAATTGCTGTATTGTTTCTCTAATTGCTCATAATGTTCACTAAGAGAGTTAAGCTTCTCCTGTTCTAGCCTTTTTTTCCGAGCTTTCGCTTCTCGCCTCTTTAACTCTAGGGTTAGTTGTTTTATTTTGTTTTCAGGGTCTACCCCTTCCTCATCCCTGTAGAAGCAGAACACTTGGTCGAATTGCAAACATACTCGGTCATCACCACTTTTTAACAAATCAAGAATTATCGGTTCATTATTAAAAGAGGCTTTTTCTTCATGTTTTAAATTTTTACCTTCTCAATACACTTTCCCCCCATGGTACACATTTTTTAAGTTTGCTTTATTGTAACATAAATGGTTAACCTTATAATATGCTAAAAAGGTGGATTGTCTTTTTCTTCTTATCTAGACAGTTTTGTTACATTGGCTGCAGATTGGAATTGGAGGGAGCATTCCCACTTCTCTCTTATACTTGAAGTGGGTAGCTTTAGTAGTTTTTTTTTTTCTTATAGGAGTTTTAGACTGCCCGTCCTTAAACCTTGCCCCTGAGTGGTAACACTAGACCTTCCCCTTTAATTCACAAAGATTATACTGAGTGCTGTTAGACAAACAACGTTCCGGAGGACAGTAGTTAACTATTCGTCTGGTATCTGTGGCAGTCTGACACTGCTCACACTTCCCCAGGAGACGCTCCCCCGGAGGTACTTCGGGAATCATTCTCTCGGCCAAGCACACGGCTAGACTCAGGACAGTCAGGATTCCCCACCGGTGTATCCCTCTGCCTTGCCCTTCGCCCGTATAGAAATATACGGCGGGGATTACTATCTTCTCGGCAGCAAGGATATTCTTCAGGGGCCCTTGTAGTCTTTATGGCGTACTTTCTCTTGAAAGCAGCCCACCGAGACGACTTAATTGTGTCTGTCCTGCTCGGTACCTTGACTGTCTTTTGGCACTCAATTTTTAAAGTTTTTGCCTTGGAGTCTAGTTTACCTCTAACCCCCTTTTGAAAAAGCAGGTACCACTCAGGAGAGTCAAGTTCTAAAAACCCCGCCCGGGTGACAAGTATTAAGAAACGGCTAGTCAGCTCCTGTTCTTTAGTCAGACAATTGGTACACAATCCCTTAGGTTTGTACTCTCCCCAACAGTGGGTTACTCAAATTTGTTTACAATAAGCACATTTAAAATGTATAAATGGAAAACAATCACAGTTTGCGTTGATGTAACTTATCTGGTCTGCAGCTCTACGATTTTAGAACAATCATGTACTAATTTTTCTGAATAGAAACTGAGCAGGATTTTTGTGCAGTGGTTTTCAATTCTAAACCGGGTGAGCTGATTAAGATGGCTTCATATTTTAGAAGCCTGGAATCAGTCAGCCACTTCTCTGCTTTTTGCTGCAATATGTTTTTCACATCGTGGGGAGTGTAAACTACCAGGGGAGGAAAAGTCATTTTCCTTGCTTCTCCCACTAACAGAGCCACTGCTACAATTGCTGGTAAACACGTAGGCCAACCCCGACTGATTGGATCTAAGATCTTTGAAGCCTATAGGCTTCCTTTTGTCTGCCCATTCCTGAGTCAGGACTCCCTGTGTTGTTTGTTTACTCACATTCACAAACAACTGGAATTCTTTATTCGTATCTGGTAGAGTTAGTACCGGGGCAGTCATAAGAACAGTTTTTAATTTCTGGAAATTAGACTCATCCTGTTCAGTCTACTTCAGCTTGTCAGTGTTTAATCTTTCATACAAAAACTTCACTTTTTCACTGAAACCCTCAATCTACTGCTTGCAATATCCCAAGAGCCTTAGAATTTGTCTAATTTGCCTTTTTGTTTTTGGTGCAGGCAATGCAAGGATGCCTGCTACCTTCTCCGGGTCTAATTTTTTCCTTGAGATATACAATGTCTGAGGTATTTTATTTTTTATTTCAGGCTCTGTGAATTGCAGCTTGGATTTTGATACTTTCAAACTTTTCTTTCTTAGAAAGTTTAACAAGGCAATCGTGCTTTTCTTCACACTCTCTTCAGTCGGTCTAGCTATTAGCAAGTCATCTACATACTGCGAAAGCTTTGTCCTGTTTTCAAGAGCAAATTGGGTTAACATTTGTTCTAAAGCTTGTCTGAAAAGGTTCGGAGACTCCACAAACTCCTGGGGGAGGACCGTCCACCTTAGCTGTTGCTTACGGTTTGTATCTGGGTCCTCCCACTGAAATGCAAAATAATCTCTACTCCTTTCATCCAGAGTGCAAGTCTAAAAAGCATCTTTCAAATTAATCACACTATACCACACATATTCTGGTGTGAGTCTATTTAGTAAAGTATAGGGATTGGCCACCACCGGGAATCTAGTCCGGGTCCTAGCGTTTACCGCTCGTAGGTCCTGGACTAATCGGAAGCTACTATCCGTCTTCCTTACAGCCAGGATGGGGGTGTTGTGTTGGGACATGCAAGGCTCTAAAGTTCCCTCGTTTAGGAGGTCATCAATTATTTGTTTCAACTCCCTTCTCCCTTTGAATGCTATACTTCAGGGTTTATTTTCTCCTCATTTTTAGGAGTCAACTTAAATATTTTCACCACCAATTCAGAATTTTTAATCATGATATTAATTCTTAAAGTGACAATCATGTCCCTCCCCAACAAATTGTAATCTGCTTCTTCTACTAATAGTAAATTCTCTAAGCAAATTTTATTTTCAGATTCTATTTCCACATTTTTTATTACAGGCACTTCAAAGGGGTCTCCCTTTGCACCGATTACAAAAACTTTTTCTCTGCTAGCCACACATCCGTATGGCAATTTCTGCAGGGTACTTCTCTCTGCCCCAGTATCTACAAGAAAACTTACTTCCTGTCGTTGGGGGCCCACTTTTAATTTTATCAAGGGCTTCTTGGATGTTCTGGTCTCCAAATTAAAGAGCCCCTGACACTCTTAATCCTCTTGAAAAATTTTCTCATCTTTTATTCTTTGTTTACAATTCCGCTGAACGTGTCCTACCTTTTTACAGTAGTAGCATTCCGGGGGTTCTCTCTGTGGGGCCGGGGCTGCCCAGTGAGAACCTCGACTTTTTCCGGGTAGTGTTTTAAACTTACCCTGCATCTGTTCTTGTTTCTGGATCTCTTTTACCGCAGTTACTAAAACCTTAGCCTGCAATTTCTGCTTCTCATCTTCTCTCCTCATGTATACTTTTTGAGCTTCCCTTAGGAGCTCCTGGAGGCTTTTATCTTGCCACTCCTCGATCTTTTCTAATTTTCTCCTAATGTCCTCCCAAGATTTAGCCACGAATTGTGTTTTTTAACAGAACCTCCCCCACAGGAGAGTTCGGGTCAGTCTCAGAGTAAATCTGTAAACTTCGCCGTAATCTCTCGATCTATTCAGTGGGTGGTTCCTCTTTTCCTTGACATTCTCTAAAAATTTTGCTAACATTCTGGCCCCTAGGGACCGCTTCTCTTATACCTTGTATAATCATGCTCCTTAAATCCATCATGTTCCGTCTGCCTTCCTCCGTCTGTGCATTCCAGCTCGGGCTTACGCTAGGCCATTTCTGGTTACCTGGCATCCCCTGTGGATTGCGTCTGTCCCAGTCTCTGATCCCGGCTTGTTTAATCATCTCCCTTTCCTCCGGATTAAACAGTGATCTCAGGATTGCCATAAGATCGTCAAAGGTATAAATACTACTCCCTAAAAATTCATCTAACCTCTCAGCCACCCCAAGAGGGTCATCTAACAACCGCCCCATCTCTTTTTTAAATGCTCTTACATCTCCAGAGTTAAGGGGGACATTCACAAAACCGATCACTCCCGGGGCCGTCGGTACTTCCCTAAGAGGGAACAACCGGTGCCCCTCTTCACTCTCTCCCCATTCATTATCCGTCATTCTTGCTCTCAAACGGGTTCTACTTGCGGGAGGGGAATTGGTGATTGTGTGTTGCCTCCCGGTTATCAATTGTGGGAATTCTGCCGCCACCCGGCTGAAGGGAGGAGTCCCCTCCGTTGTATGGGAGGGTCCCGGTTGTGGCGGCTGGACCAGCAGGGACGGATAGGGTGTTCCCCAGCCTTGTGCAGGAAAAACCTCCGAGGAGGTTGCTGTGGTTACGGTGTTTACAGGCGGGGAAAGGGGAAGGGCTGCCGGCATCGCTGCTGGCCCCGAGTCTCCCGCTTGAGACACACGTATCTCAGTGGGTTGGTCTCGGGGGCCCAAGGGTGCTGAGGGCACCACTTGATCTGCAGAGGAAGGTCCCGCTGGTCCTCGATACGGGGGTGGTAAGTGATCGAGGGGTTCCCAGGACTCAGCTCTCGACTCACGTTTTTCTTTTTGCTTTATTGGAAATAGCCCTACTCTGACATTTACCCAGAGCTTAGCGTATTCCTTCTCCTCAGGATCTGAGGGGACCTTGTTCTCCACATAGGAGAACAACTTGTTACACGTCCATTTTTCAAATGTGCCTAACACTGGCCAAGTGAGGTGACTTCTCAACTCCTGTCCTCCCCAAACCTCCATACAATAATCTATTAACTTCTCCTTTGATTTCCCCTTCCTCTGGGGACAATCTTCCAAGTGTTTTAGCATCCACCCCAAGGGACTTTCCAGTGGGATGTCTGGTGATTCCTCCCCCTGATCGGAGGAATCTTTTCCTGTGCTTCTTCCTTGAAGCTTACTCTTTTTCTGCCCCATACTTCGCAAATATATTCTTACCTTTCTTCGACTTCTCCGGGAGTCGATATCTGTTTCTGCGTTGTGTACTTAGGAATCAAAATTTGCCGATACTCACCTTTCAGCGAGCTGAGCTGAGGTCTCTTGTAATCGGTACTTTTGATTCTTTCCTGGATCTCTCCCTGGGTCCGTTTACTAAGAGGGTTTACCAGTCTCGAGCTCGACAAGACGTCCCTTCCCCTCTTAGTACCTTGCGATCAGTTCCCGAGACACCCTTTGGCCTCAGGTTTTACGAGTGTGTGTCGAGAGAAAAAAAAAAACTTTCACTCTGTATCGCTTCCTTCGCGGCCGGCCAATTCCCTCGCGGGAGGATGGAAACGCGGCCTTGAAGTCCGCACTCGCTTCGTGATCAGATCACGTCTCACACACTCGCCCGATCGCCCACTCAACCAGCAGTACTTACAGCTATTTTCCTGCGTGGGTGTCTTTGTGCACACTAGACGTTTTACGAGCAAAGCAAGCCGCGGCTTCCCGAAGGCTCCGTGCCTTCCCGAGCTCTCCGATCCGGATCCTTTCCTTTTTATTGTGGTTTTTACCTCCGCCTAAATTTGGTTCGGATATCGGAATGAACTACAGGGGTTCTCAACTCACCAGGCCGCCAAAATCAGCGGGGGTACCCGTCCTGGGCAGCGAGATTCCCCGCAGTTTCTCCGATCCGAGTCACGGCACCAATCTGTTATAAATGCAAAGGCAGATTTGGGTTAAATAAAAAACAATTTATTATAAAACAATTTCTATAAAAAAATAAACAATGAGGGAAAACCACAATAAAACAAACAGCGCAGCGCTGGGTGGACAGGGGTCTATACCCAAAGGTATAGGTGTTCCCAAATCCACGAAGGAGGGTAGACTGTCCGGGGTTTTTATAGGGATTTTTAGCCTTGAGGCCAAATTCCAGGCAGGCACCATTCACCAACGGTCCTTGATTGTTGTATGAATTGATTTCCTGGCGTTGGAGAATAGAGTCAAATGGACGTCCGGACAGAGTCTCCTCATATGTAAAGAAGTTCTGGGTGTTTCTTGATTTCATTGTGGTTCAGGCCATCTGGATGGGATGGTTGGATCCGGGTTGGAGCTGATGGATATCTCGGCTGGATTTTTTTCCTTTTGTCTACCTGATGGCTTCCTCCAACGGTAGCCTGCAAGGCGGGGTGTTCAGGTCCGGTGATGAGTATCTCGTCGGAGCCTCTCCTTGTTAGCTTGATGATTCGTGTCCTGTCTATTCTTTTCCGTTGATGGGCACCGAGTCTGTCCCTGTCAGCTTGATGAGCCTTGTCCTGTCTATTCTTTTTCGTTGATGGGCGCCGGCTAGGATCGTTATCCTTTGAGTGGGAATTCACGACTAGATCTGGGAAGGGCTTGTGTGCCATACTGTACTTTATATTTTATATCATTATTGTTATATACATTTATTTAGATTTCTACGAATTTTTACAAGTTCATTTCTCACAATGTTCATAGTGAGACATGTGCATGTTGTTGAAAAAACAAAGAAGGGAGTATACAGCTCCTCAAGAACATTTAGATAATGCAATATTTACACTAAATTTTTTGAAAGCAGACCATCAAATTTGATCCCTGGCAGAACAATACTGCTCAGAAGGTTTGTATGTGCAGAAGCAATTTCTATAAATTTTACATAAGAGTCCACAATTGCGTGTGCAATGGCAAGGCCCACCTGATTTACTAACCTAGGAGAAGGTATACATGTGTTCCATCACCAACAGGCCTAAATTGGTTAGCTTCTCATCTGGATAAACATCGATCACCTCCAAGGAGATGAGGACCAGTGAGAGGAGAAATTACCTGATCACCATCCAGCCCTCATGGCCAAGGCAAAAGCAGGGGTAGGACTGCCAGGAACATGGCTCTGTCTGCAGGCTTATGGATGCAGCCTGCCAACAGAGGCCTTGTGTCCCACTGCACCCGCCATCATGTTATTGTGTTCCTGATGACTTTCTTCAGTTATTCCCTGTTCCATGCTTCCAGAAAAACAGTAATGTCAAAGTCAGCATTTCCAGCTAATGGACTCCCTCCTGCCTAAACAACATGCCCCCCAAGCTCCAGCCATATGAACTTTGGAACAGTAACCATTTACTTCCACTTCCTGAGGGCATTGGACACTATCTTTTTGTTTTCTTATGCTGTGGGTCTCTTTGTCAGTGGCATGATTGTATTCAATGGGTTTTTATTGACTGTGATCTGTATTCCATGTATCTTATCCTGTGTCCAGAAGATGACCTGTAATAGTCTTAATAAGATAATGGCCTTACAGGTGGTCTCGGTTTTGGGAGACAGGTGTCTGCTAGGGAGGGCAGGAGCCTCCCTCGGAATAAAAAATGTAGACCCCCCCTCTCCGAATTATGTTAATCCTGAAATCAAGGGGCTCTCAGGCAGAGATCTGGGGATAGGAATAACAGTTCTTTACTAATATTTATAAAAAGGCAAACAAACAACAATAACTACAGCGTTAGCAAGAAAACATAACCAGTGACCCCGTGACAGCCATCTCGACCAAGACGGGAAGGGATGGAGGAGAGGCTTTGCTTCACAAACCCCCTCAGGCAGTCAGTCCCAGTGCTCCTGCAGGGCTCTGAGGAAAACTTAGCTAGAACAGCAGGTAGGAGCTGAAATCCTGGGCCATTGGCTGAGGTGTATCAGCAGCTCCGTGGCGGTGCCTGGCACTGCCACACGTCCCAGCAGGACAGGGGGTGGGAGGCCACCAACGAAGAGGGAAGAAGGAGAAGAAGCAGCAGCTCCGTCTGGGTGATGGTGAGATTCCCTTCTCTCCAACGCAGCAGCTCTGAGCCCAAAGTGTTCTTCTCCGAAGCTGAAGAAGCCCACCAAACTGTCCCCACCCTCCCCTTTTCCTACCCCCTTTCCCCCCCCCCCCCCCCCCCCGGGCCCGGCCGAACTCTTTGTCTTTTGTCAAGCACCCACCAAGTACCCACAGTTAGGTTTTCCCCAAGGGTAAAAATTCCACAGGCAAGCCAGAACTAAAAGAAGGACACCTAATCCCCAACACAGGTGCAGACTGCTTTGGCATTAGGGTACATGAACCCTTCACAGAAAACCAAAGAAAGGGGGAGATGTTGCATATAGGTAAAGCGTTATAAAATAAGGGCCTTGTTACCCTTGTGAAACCATGGCTCCAGCCTGCTACTTTGGCTAAGCAAAAAGGGCTATGGAAAAGTGATTCAGCTGAATTGGAGGTAGAAAAACAAGTTATATTACCATTACATACTCACATCGTGGTTTATGGTGGTTGGTTGAATTATATTTGTTATACTTAAATGAAATGCAACTGATAATGGGCTATCTGCTTTAAAAGACCTGTTTTTTGCAATAAAGCGGCTCTCCTTTGCACCTGCCTGGGGACTCTGCATCATACAGCCATCCAGCCATTTTTTACCCATGGAAGAGTACACTCATCTAAGCCACAAGCAGCCAGATTTTCTAGGAGGATGCTGTTGGAGACTGTGTCAAATGTTTTACCTAAGTCTAGATAGACACATCTTCAGCCTTTCCCTCATCCACTAAGTGGGTCATCTTGTCATAAAAGGAGGTCAGGTTGGTCAAGCAGAACCTGCATTTCCTAAACCTGTGTTGACTGAGCCTGATTCCCTGGCTGTCCTGCAGGTCCCATGTGATGGCCCTCAGGATGATTTCCTTCATGACCTTCCCCAGTACCAAGATCAGGCTGGCAGGCCTGTAGTTCCTCAGGTCGTTTTTCCAACCCTTCTTGTAGATGGGCATTACATTTGCTGATTACTAGTTGTTGAGGGTTAGGTGTCCTTTTTTTTGTTGTTGTTCTGGCCTGCCCATGGAATTTTTACCCATTAGCTGCGGAGACAACCTAACTGTGGGTATTTAGTGGGTGCTCGACAAAGGACAAAGAGTGGCTGGGCCCAGGGGAAGGGAAGGGGCAGGAAAGGAGGGTGGGGACAGTTTTTGGCTGGCTTTCTTCGGCTTCGGGGAAAGACATTCATTTGCTGGGTCTCGGAGCTGCTGTGGTGGAGAGAAGGGAATTCGCCATCACCCAGATGGAGCTGCTGCTTCTTCTCCTTCTTCCCTCTTCACTGGTGGGACTCGCACCCCCTGTCCTGCCGGGACGTGTGGCAGCCACCGCCGCGGAGCTGCTGATACACCTCATCCACCGGCCCAGGACCTCAGCTCATCCCTGCTGTTCCAGCTGAGTGTTCCTCGGAGCCCCGCAGGAGCACCAGGACTGCCCTCCCGAGGGGTTTGTGAAAACAAAGCCTCTCCTCCATCCCGTCTCAGCTGAGAAAGCTGTCACGGGGCCCCTGGTTCTGTTTTCTTGCTAATGCTGTGGTTATTGTTTGTTTGTTTGCCTGGTTATACTAGTAAAGAACTGTTATTCCTATCCCCAGATCTCTGCCTGAAAACCCCTTGATTTCAAAATTATAATAATTCGGAGGGAGAGGGTCTACATTCTTTCATCCCAAGGGAAGCTCCTGCTCTCCCTAGCAGACACCTGTCTTCTAGAACCAAGACACCAGTCAACCAGAACTTCTCCGGTTAACCAGGACTGCTGGTAGATGACTGAGAGTGGTTTGACAAGTTCTTTTGCCAGTTCCCTCATTACTCTGGGGTGCATCCCATCAGGGCCCATAGACCTGTGGGTGTTTAATTGGCATAGCAGGTCACTAACCATCTCCTCCTGGATTAAGGGGGCTTCACTCAGCTCCCCATCCCTTAACTTCCAGCTCTGAGGGCTAGGTATCTTGAGGACAACTGCTCATGATATTAAAGACTGAGGCAAAGAAGACATTCAGTATCTCTGCCTTTCCCTCATCCCATGGTACTACACTACCCTCTGCATTCAACAAATGACAGACATATTCTTTGACCCTCCTTTTGCTGCCAATGCATTCATAGAAACTTTTTTGCCAGTGGCCAAATCAAATTCTATTTGGGCTTTGGCCATTCTAATCTTCTCCCTACATGACCCTGCAATATCCTTGTAGTGCTCCCAAGTTACCTGCCCATCCTTCCAGAGGCAATAGATTATCTTTTTTCCTTAAGTTCCAGTCTAAGTTTTCTGTTTCACCAGGCCAGTCTTTTCCCCTGATGACTTGTCTTTCTACATATGGGGACAGTCTGCTCCTGAATATTTATCAATTCTTTTATAAAGCACATCCAGCTTTCTTGGACTCCTTTGACCTTCAGGACTGACTCCCAAGGCACTTGGTCAACTGTCGCTAAAGGACACAAAATGATTCACATGAACACTTTCAGGGTCAGAACAAAAAAACTGTCTTTTATTCTCTGACTCCAGTATTTATAGGTTCTCGACAATGACCGGGGATTGGATAATTAAGTTACCACCTTCCCAAGCACACTGGTCATGAGAAACATCCATCAAAGGATGTTTTTTAGAAGGAATGTGATAAACAACTTATGTTTACAGGACTTTCATGGGAAAATAACTAAAACTATGAAAACATTATCAGAAGGCTTAATTTTCAGGGTGACAGTCAACCAGTGTCCTAAACAGGCCAAAGTCTGCCTGCTGGAAGTCCAAGATCGAAGTTCTGCTGGTACCCTTCCTTATTTCACCCGGTATAGAAAACTAACATTTCATAGTCACTATGCCCAAGATGGCTGCTGACGACCACATCATCAACCAGTCCTCCTTTGTTCAAAAACAACAGGTCTAGCAGGGCAGCTCTTCTGGTAGGATCATTTACCAGTTGTTAGGAACTTGTCTTCCACACACTACAGGTGATGCCTTAAGTTTTAGCTTTCATATTTTTCAGATTCTGTACTGCCTTACTGTCTAACTCTGAAATTCATATAAAGTGTTAGCAAGTTCTCTTTACAGGGTAGTTAGGCAAAACAATCCTTTTCCAGCCTGACAACCAAGGACACCATTACAGCTTCACGCCCAAAAAGTATAAACAACAGTGAATTGAAGAGAGCAAACCAGGAGGATGTGACTTCATAACCTGAAGCTGTAATTGGGCAATTAACCCAAATATGTAAATGGACCAAAACTTATAAAAGTGTGAAAACTTGTGACCGGTCATCCATCCTGCATCCATCTTTGGTCCTCCTTGGGCAGAGCCCCGGCCAGGCTCTTATACTGCCCAAGGTGTACCCTTTGAAGGCCTTTTAATCAATACCTACTTTATTCCTTTAACTCTGTCTAGCCTCTGTTCCAGATTGGCCTCTCAAGGCATCACAGGAACCTCCTTGACTGCTTCCTCTCCGCTGTGTTGTATTTCCAACAGAAAAGTGGCAAGTTGAAGTTGCCCACAAGTACAAGGGGCAGCAACTGAGAGACTTCTGCCAGCTGCTTTTAGAATGACTCATCAGCCTATTTGTCCTGGCTGAGTGGTCTGCAACAGACTCCTATCATGATGTCCTTCTTGCTGACCTTTTCGCTCTGGTCTTT
This sequence comes from Pseudopodoces humilis, assembly GCF_049639895.1. NCBI lineage: Eukaryota > Metazoa > Chordata > Aves > Passeriformes > Paridae > Pseudopodoces > Pseudopodoces humilis. The sequence goes on along the minus strand of NC_142211.1, from coordinate 2,308,867 downwards.
ACCCATAGACCTTGAACCTTGTCATCATCATCATCAATTTCAATAAAATCAAAACACTCTCTAATGTACAGAGCCACTCTACTGCCTGTCCTTCCTCACCTGTCCCTTCTGAAGAACTTATAGCCACCTATTGCAGTACTCTAGTCATGTGAGTCATCCCATCATGTTTCTGTGATGATGACTACATCATAGCTTTCCCAATGCATAATAGTTTCCATCTCCTCTGGTTTGTTGCTCATACTGCATGCATTGGTGTAGATGCACTTTAGTTGGGCTATCGATATTACCCCCAACACTGGCCTGCTGCCCTGAGGCTCATCTCTAGCGAGCCTGGTTTTATCCCCATTCCCCTTCAAACCTAGTTTAAAGCCTCTACCAGCTCTGTGACCTTACAGGAAGCCCATATATGCTCTGTAGCTGAGAAGTAGCTCACACAATGACACAACATTCAGAGATTTTTAGCAGCTACTTCCTGTACAACTAGTCCTAATATATGTGCTAATGAGGCAATCCCCCCATCTAGGTCCTCAAATCTGGTTTAGTTAAGGGGCCCATTTCCATTGAAGCTAGTGTGAGCATGGAGGGTGTGGGCACCAAGCTGGAGTCATGTTACAAAAAAAGTGTAGTTCTTGCCTCAAGCATAACACTAGAAACTTGTGTTGTCATCTCAGGGCCATTAGATGAGCTGGAAGATGAACTGCTATAACTCCAGTCAAAGGTACTTTCAAAACAGCTGTGAGATCAGGCAAAATGATCTGCTGATCTACTTGCATTTCTGTTGAGCAATAGCTTACTCCCACTGTCAACAGACACTGGTAGAACCGTGTAGCAATGAGACACGGACCTTCCTCTGTGTTTCGAAGAAAATCACTTTATTGCAAAATACAAGGCCTTTTTATGCTGTACTACAATGCTAAGCTTTTATACTGTACTAAAAATACTCTAGCTAAATGTACATTTGTTAACATTCTTGCAAAGCAAAACAAACACACATCAGCTGCTTGCCATTACCTGTGTTGCTATTCACATGTACTCCTAACCAATCACCTTTCCAACCACACAGTGTCCATGCGCAGTTACATAACTTGTTTTCTGGTTTATAACATTTTACCTTCATGTTAGCTATACCTTTCCCAGAATGCTCTTTGTGAGCAGAAGTGAACAGAAATGAACAGAAGTGAACAGAGGTGGACAAGGCCCTTATTCTACAAGACTCTTCTTTTCTGGCACAGAACTGCTGCTCCGGGCCCCTTGGTTATGGGAACTGAACCAGCTGGGATGGATAGTGGCTTAGCCCAGGTGACTTGTACAGAAGGCATAAACCTGAGACTATGGGAGGCAGGATACTGAAAGGATGGAAATTAAGGTGCTAATGGGATCATTCCACAATAGGTCATGTTTCTGGTTCTGGTTCTCAATTGGTTCAGGACCTGTCACATATAAGGTCATGTCCTTGGTCTGCGTTCGCAATTGGACCCCTGCCCTCAGGTACCCCTATATATTGTTAAGTTTGCCACGCCCCTTCTTCTTTGGAGCTTGCCCTCAGAATGTGTAGTTTCTGTGGTTTGTTATTTTACCATCATTAAAGTGTTTCGGGCAACTCCATCATCCCCGTCCCTCTATTTTGCCATGCTTGCCTGGCTGGACTGGACTTGGAGTCACAGTGAGCTGACTGTGACACTTGGTTTCTGTAGTTTCTGTTATACAGGAAGTCTAGGGATCAAATCATGCTGACATCTAGAAGGGATGAATGTGTTCCTTTTTGAAATTGACTTCCTGTAGGGAACAGTGCTCAGAGTGAAGGTAATGCAACACTATCCAAGAGGCCATGCCACGCATTTCCAAGTTTATAAACATCTTATGTCCAGGCCTTTGTATGTGTCTATTTTGATATATGAGGACAGCCTGCCAGAACTGGATTAGCACAGAATTGCTATGAAGGGAAAATAAAATTTGCAGAACAACCTTAAATCTGCCTTCTTCTCCTGCCTACAGACTTTGTTTTGCAGCCACATTCTTATTAAATATGACACTACAAAAATGGTTCTAAAAGAGTAAAAATTAGTTTGCAATGACTTTATGGCATTTACAGCAAGTGCAATTGCCTGGTCCTGTAAGTTGCCAATGCAGTCACTTCAATGTGTTTAAGTAACTGAAAGTACCTGACTACAGTACAGGCTGGAACTGGCAAGACATGCAAATTTCCTCCTGCTTCTGATGCAAAATGCATTGAATGGCTTGGGGAAGGCCATGAGGGCTTTGTGAGAAGGTCAGGGAGTAACCATCATCACAGGAGCAGACTATGGCAGGCAGAGGTAATAGCATAGTTATCATAATCAGTGTCAATCACCCAGTAGCTGTCCCCTGAAACATCAAATCAGATGTGTTTGTGATGATGGAAAACATGAAGCAAAGGCATGGACATATTATTATAACAGATGGAGACTTTAGTACATGTCAGGGACATCTTTCAAAGGACAGAAGGTCACCTCTAATTGTTTAGCTTATGTCTACACTGTGAGGTGAAGAATGGGACAAACACTTCAAAAAACTTTTTGGTAGTGTATCTACCTTTCTTATTTAATTTCTTTGCCTGTCTAGAAAATTTCTCTTTTGCACAGGCTATCCATATACCCACATTTTTTTCAGCCAGAAATTCTTATTTGGATAGAAGTTAAAAATGCAGGAAATTTGTCCTGGAATTGCCAGCTTTGACAGTTACTTCTCCAGCTGGGCCACTGGGCATCTAGATGTCTTGGACATATCCATTAGGTTTGAGTCTACAGTTCCTACAGAGTGAACCTAGGGAGTCCTGAACCTTTTGGTAGTACTTCAGCAGTCTGTAAATTCATGGTAAGCCTGAAGCGTTTTGAATATGTTGGACTTCCTGCAATTGCTTGTCTGTGAACTCTGGAACAGAAATATGCAACCTCTCCCCATGTATATAATGTGTTTCTTTCCAGACAATTTGTTTAGGATTGCCCATTATATAGGAAAGACAGTGTTTGCTGTCAGGGGAAAATCTTATTTGAGCTGCCTCTGTGCAGATTCTACCTACATTTAAGAGGCACTGATAGTCTGCATGTGCATGTCTGGGGGAAGGACTTAGTGTAATCTGTTCTTTCAACTGTTCAAACTGTCTTTTGGTTGTTGTTTTGTATCGGCGATGGAGACACACAGGGACAACTGACTGGTGATCAGAATCTGATTTTCCTGTGGGCTACATAAGCTGATATACCATTCTAGGAAGGCTAGTAATTTTTTACTACAATGATTGAGTTAAATATCACACAAACATACAAACAAACTTATACATTTTTGCATCATCTCTTCTACTTGATTCAGTCTTCTTCCCTGTCCCAGGCTTGATTCAGTCTTCTTGCAATCTTCAAAGCTCTGTTTGTTCTTCCCAAGGCATCCTGATTATCAAATCTCTTATGTTAATCGGGTACAAGGTACTTTCTGACTTTGCCATAGCTTTGCATGCAAACCCTACACAAAACAACAGCCTAAATAAAAAGCAGAAGCTTGCTGAGCATAGAATTGCTGCTCCTCTCTCACTCAAAAAGGCATTAGTTTGTTGGTCGTGAGAGTTGGTTTGAACAGTACTTATTTGAACAATATGTTCCAGGAACAAAGCTTTCTGGGGTATCAAAGCTGGAGGGAGAAGTTACACATGGAGTAAACAGATGTTTTTTCTCATTGTAGGGACACTAAAAGCCTAGAATAGGAGCCCTTTGGAATTTTAATGCAGGATTGTTTTTCTTCTTTAATCAGCTGTCGCACTATATTAGGAACGGCAATGTACGACACAGACTCTCATGGGTTGTACAGGAGAGCAAGTTTTATTATTCCTGATCTTCATTTATATACAGGTCAGAGAAGATCTGAGAAGTAAAACTCTCATTGGTCATTAAACCAACACATCACCATTATTGGTCAATTAGGAACACCACCCCTTGACTGTTTCTTGCAAGTAAACAACAAAGATCTAAACAACACCTGTAAAGGTTGTTGTCTTTCTCCAAGGACTGTTTGGATTCCTCCTTATGCTTTCTCAGACTAGAGTGAGAACCTTGTGTGACTTAGTTTCACACAGACTCTGTGCTCCCTGCCTGCTTTCAGCATCCATAATCAGCCACATCAAAAAGTAAATACCCTTTTGGCTACTTCCTCAACACCTCAGGATCTACATTTCCATAGAAATCAGTGTATTCAATAAGTGTGATACATGAAGGGATAAGAGACATCAACAAAGATGCAGGTGAATCTAAGATTTTATTCAGAAGCTCTCAGTATATATATCTACTCCTAAGGACCTTTTTTAGCTACAGCTTACAAGCTTAATCACAGTTCTACAATAAAACTGTCCTCTTAACACCTTCTATTGTTCTCTCCAAAGCCATGGACAGTAGAGTGCAAAGAGTGTACTGTTCCAAGTTTCATCATGCACTAGTAGAGACAGTGTCCTGTTCTTGTCCAACCTGTTTCAAGACTTGAGTTGGTTGCCACTGCTGCTGCTGTCGCTGGTGTTCTTTTCTGTTTAACTCTTTCCTGCTAACATGCCTCAAAGTGACATCTGTTACTCCAACAAGTAAGTGGCTTCCTTTGGGCAAGATGGACCACTTCAGTACTGTCCAGAATTCTACTGCTGATCCAGGAAGACTTTTTGGGAAACACCAGAGGGCTCTTAAGAGAGAGTTCTACTCCTTACCCTACCTGCAGGTCTCTCAAAGCAATGACCCCTTGTCTGGGGATTTCTGATGGTACTAGTGGGGACATCAAGACCTGGAAGTATAGGGACATAAATATGCTCAATTGCTGTGACCAGTTCCTGGGTACTCCATGTCCCAGATAATGTGAATCTACCTTGTCCTGCTTGAACCCTTGTCCTGTTTTTCTAGAATGATGCCAAATGGCCATTCTCTGAGATGACATACAGAGATCAGCAGGATGCTGAAGGGACTGCACAAAGCCGACAGCTTTCCACACTGAGCATCAAGATAACAAGCTCTCTTAATTCAGGCATAACTTGTCCTCATGCACACACTATACCAGCTAATTGTTTTGCTTCCCTGGGAAGCATCCCTTTTTCTCCTGTTTCTCACTAACAGCATTTATTTTGATTAGGAGTGAAAGGAAAACCAATTAAAAGCCCATTTAATATCTTCTACATTGTTCTTTAAATGGACAAGTAATGTAAAGTGTTTTTTAAGGTCTGGATGCCCACCTGAGACAGAATCCAAGTGTAAAACAGTTCCTTTTCAACACAAACTAAATGGTGATTTGAGAGTGTCTGAATTGTAGTATTTTTTTGTAAATTAGAAAGGTTTCTAAACATTTATCACTTAGTCTGCTTTCAACAAATCAGCTTAGTTCAGGTCCTTGAGAAACATAGGTGACAGTCAAAGCCACACTTAGGTGACCAGTTAATCCCAAAGGGGTTATGCGCATGCTAATACTAGCTAATTACAGCTCAAGATTTTTGTTGATGGCCATAACAATCTGTCACTGCATGATTTGCTGTTTGCAGCAAGAAGGAAAAAAATCGCACTAGCCCTTTAGTTTCCCAGTATTATGGTAGCTCATTTTGGTCTTAGAAAAAAAGAGAGGATTATAGAAAAATATCAAAGTATATTTCTGAATCCATTAAAACTGATGTGATGTAACATGAAATGACCCTTTGTCCTGGGTAACCCAAAATGTTATTGTATTACATATCTATCTGTGCCCAAAATTCTTACTGTCTTTTTAAGACCCCGCAGCCAGAAACAGAACCATGGGACAGGGGTGTAGGGGGGTACCAGGCTTTTCAAAAGCTGGAGTTGCCCAAGCAGAGCTCACCCTTGCCTCTTTTGGCTCTTGGCTCTACTGGCAACAGTAGCAACCTGAGAAGCTACATTTCACAATCAAAAACAGTTTCAGAGTGAAATTTGCAACACCTGTCCACAGTGTGAAGCCAACCAGTTGGTTGTAGTGGTTTAGATTTGCCAGTTTCATTTCCTGGCCAACACACCAAATAAATGTCATGGTTTTAAAGCAATAACTAAAAAAATCACTAGAAAACTTACTTATTTCTTGCTGTGAGATATGGATTAGAACAAGAGCAAAACAGGCTTAAAACTTAAAGGAACAAAGAAAGTTTATTAACAAAAACTACAAGAATAAGAAAACCAGAATAAAACCTCCAGAAAACCCTTTTTTCCCCCACTACCCAACCATTTTCTTGTTCACATGACAACACAGAGACAAAAAAAAACTTTGGTGTTTAAAACAGTCCCAATTCTTGCTATAGTCCTTTCATCAGACTTTGTAGAGAAAAAGAAGTTTTCTTCTGTTAATCTATGGAGTTTCTCACAAGAAAACTATTTCTTTTATAGCTTTCTATTTCTCTGATGCCAGCTGCCCAGAAATTCTGCCATCAGTTCTCTCCTCCCATTTCACATCACTATGAGGTGTGTTATGGGTCAAATGAGTCTAGGGATGTCATTTTTAAGGATGAGTTATTCAAAGGCAAAAGTCCTCTTCATCTGTTTTTGTGAGCCCCTCTGGAAACAGTTTTCTCTCTGCCTCTTAAAGGCCACAAATCTTCAACTATTACTTCTCCCCCTCTGTTCCAGCATCTCACAGTATCACAACCACTTCACCATTTGCTCAAAATCCACACTGTCAAACACTCCATTCCTCCCAATATACTGTCATGAATTAAAGGAGTTTTTTCAGAACACTATTGTCCATCTCCATAGGTTTAACAGAAAATTATTTCAGCTTATAAAGCATCTCCTTATTCTCTCTTCCCCATCTAAAACTTAATTCTTTTCTTCACTGTCTTTGATGGGTTTATGGTGTCTCCTTACATGTTGATCACTCCCTCTCTCTCTTCCTCTCTCTCTGGGAAAAAAAAAAGGATTAATCTGCAAGTCTCATCCGGGTAGTAAAAGAGTTAAAAGTCTTGCTCAAGCTGCAGATGTTCATGGTGTCAGGTGTCAGTTCAGTGGCAGAAACTGCAAACTATGTCAGGCCAGCCGGCCCGGTTTCTCCTCCCCCCGCCCTCAGTGGCCTTGTCCGGCCTGGAGGGGGAGGAGGAGGCCGAGACAGAGCCTGTTACCTAGTCAGAAGCCGGAAACCAAAGAGAACAAGAAATTCCCAGGCTTACATCTTAAGGTAGGTGTTCACAGGTTCATCTCACTTTTCAGTGTTCAAAATCATTGTCAAGTCTCAGAAATGGCCAGTTATTGGTCAGGAGAAAAAACTCCTATCAGCCTCCAGCAGTTTCAACTTCTCCAGCTCCCAAAGCTAATCTTAAAGGTGCAGAACTTAATATATATATAAACCAGGAGATTGGGAATACCAGTATCATAAAGTCACCCCAGGACACCAGTCATGTTCAGGTTACTCCAAACTGGGATTGTACCTATGACTCTGATGGACAATTAAGGACCAATTGCCTGGATAGCTATTGAGTCTAATGGCTACCAACACAGTATCAGTTCCCGATGGATATGATCCACATTCTAAACTGCTCTTTGTACAAATTTGTTTTATCGTCTCAAGAAAACAAGTTTCTCAATGAAGCTCCACAAACTGCTCCTACACTGCCACCGTCTGGTGGCAGTGAGTATAGCACTTTGTTTGCAATTAGAGGCCAGAGATGGAATCGCTGCAGCAACTCTGTGGGAAAACACATTTATTATTGCATTAGTGTGATAGACTGACATTTTAGAAAACAAAGAGAAACACCTAAAGAAGTTAAAACTGCTGGAGGCTGGTGTGAGTTTTCCTCCCAGCCAACAACTGGCCATTTCTAAGAATTGACAGCAGTTTTAACCATTGAAAAGTGAGATCAACCTGTGAACACCACCTTAAGACCTAAGCCTGGAAATTTCTTTGTCTCTTTATTTCCTGGATGTGAAAGGTAACAGAGCTCCAGCTGGCCTCCTGTTCCCCTGCCCGGGCCATGCGTGGCTCCTGGCCAGGAGATGGGGCCTGCAGGGCTTTCCCCGAGCTCTGGCCTGGCCAGGCTGGTCCCTGGCTTGGCCGCAGTTTTTTGCCGTGACTGAATTCACCAGAGACTGTTGAGTAAAGAAAGGAAAAAACCTCTTGACCTGCGGCGAGCTGAGACAGTGACCACACTCTCCAGAGCAGCTATGAAGAATCTTCCATTGTAGCCAGCTCCAGCCGCTGTTCCGGCAGAAATCACAACCATCTACAAAACCTGAGCAAGATTTCAACCCTTTCATTACCCAGATGAGACTTGCAGATTAATCCTTTTTTTTTTTTCCAGAGAAAGAAAGAGAGAGTAATCAACATGTAAAGAGACTTTATAAACTATCAGAGACAGTAAAGAATTAAGCTTCAGAAGAGGTAGAGAATAAGGAGATGCTTTAATAAGCTGAAATATTTTTCTATTAAAGCTATGGAGATGGACAATAGTGTTCTGAAAAAACTCCTTTAATTCATGACAGAGTATATTGAGAGGAATAGAGTAGTTCAAAGTGTGGATTTTGAGCAAAAAGTAAAGTGATTGTGATACAATGAGGTGCTGAAACAGAGAGGGAGAAGTAATCATTGAAGATTTGTAGCTTTGTAGAGGCAAAGAGAAAACTTCTGTTTCATGAAAAGCTCACAGACACAGATGAAGAGAACTTTCACCTTTGAATAACTCATCCTTAAAAATTACACCCCTAGACGCATGACCCATAACACACCTCAGAGTGATGTGAAATGGGAGAACTAATAGCAGATTTTTCCGGGCAGCTGGCATCAGAGAAATAGAAAGCCATAACAGAAATAGTTTTCTTGTGAGAAACTCCATAGATTAGCAGAAAAAGACTTCTGTTTCTCTACAAAGACTGATAGAAAGACTATAGCAAGAACTGGAACTGTTTTAAACACCAAAGTTTTTTTTTGTCTCTGTGTTGTCATGTGAACAAGAAAATGGTTGGGTAGTGGGGGAAAAAAGGGTTTTCTGGAGGTTTTATTCTGGTTTTCTTATTCTTGTAGTTTTATTAATAAACTTTCTTTATTCCTTTTAAGTTTTAAGCCTGTTTTGCTCTTGTTCTAATCCATATCTCACAGCAAGAAATAAGTAAGTTTTCTAGTGATTTTTTTAGTTGCTGCTTTAAAACCACAACAATTAGTTCTGTAGTTTTAGCTTCTCTAATAACCTTGGATCTTCAAGTATATCCTCACTAGACAGAAAGCTGGGTGTATATCTGGGTGTGAGACAAGGAGCCACTGAAGAAGCAGTGGGAAGGACTGTTGACTACCTACATGGCTGTGAAGGCTACAGATGCAGACTCCTGGATTCCTATAAGTGAATAAAGCCAGTTCCAGACACAGAGAAACTGTACTGGACAGCACTGTAACTAATATGATGCCTTAAAGAACCTAGAAATAAAACAACACACTTTTGAGATAATATTACTATAGGATGTAATATAAAGGTTGATCTTTTTTGGAGGCCTCCAGGGGCAGATACGGAAAAAAGTCCACAAAATGCCTATCCCCCCCCCAGGTGAATACAGTTTTATCAGTTTAGCAAATTAGCATAACTGACAAAAATCACCCATTAGGAGCACAAGTTGTGATGCAATTTCCCCTCCTCCCCAGTTCAAGTCTCTTCTAAATCCTCCAAATCCTCCCCGCACAGATGGGACTAAACTTTGTTTATGAAAATGTGTCTTGAAGACTTGTTTTTCAGCCTTGGTTGCCAGAAAAAAAGATAGGATAGGGGCTTTGGAATGTGTTTTGTCTTTCTGCCTAGGGAAAGGGTAGGGAAAAGTACTGGGTAAACTAGCCACAGATACAACAATAGGCTACAGAAATACAAATATATGTGTAAAGAATACAGAGAATATATAAAAGAAAAAGGGGGGGAAATCATTCAGTGTCAATAAATCTGCTGTAGCTAAAGGTGCAACATAATCAGAAACTCTAAAATGACAATCATTACATGGGTTACCTCTGTGTTAACAGAACAATGTCTTTAATACTGTAGCATGGCTGTTCACACCTGAATTAGTCAGCCATCCCCACAAAACCTTGTAACTAGCAATTATAAAAGAAAGAGTAGAGAACAATGTATTTTTTCCTAAGGGCCACTCTAATATAGCACACATAGAACAAATGCTACCTGACCCTTGGAGGAGAAATTCACACCTAAAGATAATGCAAGGTAGAACACTGATAACAAACTGCAGTAACTGTTGGATTTGTTCTCAGTTTCTTGTAGCAGATAAGAGAAATCTTACAGAATAAGGGCCTTATAGGCCTCTGTTCACTTCTGTTCATTTCTGCCCCTTCTGCTCACCAGAAAACACTCTGGGAAAGGTTCAGCTAACAGGTTAGCAAAAAACAAGTTACATAACCTCAAAAACAATTTATATAACCAGAAAACAAGTTATATAAGCAGCGTGTGGTCACTTCGTGTTTGGGATTTGGATTGGTTAAGGGTATGTGTGAACACTGCATGATCAAAAAGGTGATTGGGTAAAAGAATGCATAAACAGCAACACCTGCAGTGTCAGGCAGCCAATGCATGTTTGTTTTGTTACTCAAGAATGTATACAGATAAGAGTTTAGTGCCTAAATATAGCATAAAAAGGCCTGGTTTTTTTGCAATAAATGGTTTTCCTTTGCAACTGCTAAGGGGAGTCCGTGTGTCTTCATTTATCATTGCTACAGTTTCTCACTCATTCAGATAAAAGTATCTTTTATAACAAAAAACAAACAAAAATTAAATCCCTTAGTTGAAAGATCCTCTGGATTCCACAGGTTTGAGAGGATTTTTACCATGGCTAGGAGTGCCTGAATTGGAAAAAGCTATAGAGAACATATCTGGAGTTACTGAACAATTGGACAAACCGTGCAATTAGTGCTTTTCCACAAAAAATTAACAGCCTTTTAAAGGTAGTTAAACAAAATTGAATGGTTTTCCTTTCAAAAGTACTTAAACAAAATTGAATGGCTTTGGTTTAGCTTCTGGCTTCCAAAGATTGTGTGTGCACAATTGTCGACACCAGTTGCTGTGTATATGTAGATCAGACTCTGAGAATAGAGACTGATTTGGAAGACATTAGAAAGAACACTGGAATCTTTCATGAAATACAAAAAAAAATCAAAGGGAATACATATTTGATTGGATAACATAATGGATTCCAAATTTAAATGTGATCATAAGGAAATTAATCAGCATAATTATCATAGTTCTGACATTAATGGTTGGTGTGAGAGACTGGAAGGACTGCTGCCTCCAAATATTTTGGGTGTGTGAGAGGAAAGGGCAGGTTAAGCCTTGCCTTTGGTGAAGCAGTGCACTGCCCTGTACACCCCACCCCCCTGGGCCTTTTTCCCAGCCCTTCAGTGGCTGCCAATCACTGACACACCAGATGCAATGCTCCACACCCTGCTCCTGGATCGCCTAACCCAGCTCCTGAGTGGCCAGATGACCAGAAGTCCCACCTAGGGGAAGGGCCTCGGGAAGATCAAGAGGTATTTAAAGTAGAACACAAGACAAGCACATCTTGACCCTATCTCCTCTTGGAATTTCTATCTGCTGAACACCACTGAAGCCAGGCATGGTAGCTATATTTGTTCTTTTCTATATCTTTTTCTGTCTTTCTTCTAAGTCCCTCTTCTTAAAATTATTGAGTAACTTAAAAGCAAATGGGCTTAGACGTTGCTAAGTTGGATGCTCTAAGTTAATGCTTTGAGAAGTGTTTTATGTTGAGTGCTGCTCTAAATCTTTTGCCAAAGTTCTCTGATTTTCTGAAGTTTTCAGTAAAATTTTCCTTGTTGTTTTGACCTCTTGAGAATACCTTGTCAGTATTTCTCCCATGTGTCTAACTCAGAGCACGTGAACAACTGTAAGCCCTTTTAAAAGTCTTGTTGAGTGAGTTTTTTGGGCCTTACATTTGGTACATGGGTTCTATTCCAAATCTGCAAAATAGATATAACAAGATGTGTAAATCTGACAAAAAAAAAAATAATCTAAAAGGTCTCAGAAGGATGGATGACTATTCTACTTAAGCTTGTTTACATAATGTTAAAAATTTTGATCACTATTATTAAAATTCAAGATAATTTGATAGTTTTCAATTGTTTTGAATAATATGTGTATTTTTGTCTCAATAGTTTTGCTGTGTATATGAGTTTTCTGGGAATACTGCTTTAGAATGCTTGTGTCTTCACTCTGGTTGTCTGTCATGGTTTGACACTGGCCCAATGCCAGGCACCCATGAGAGTTGCTTGCTCACCCTCCCCTGCCACAGCTGAGCAGAGGAGAGAAGAAATAAAAATTAATGAAGGGTTCATGTGTGAGATAAGGACTGAGAATAAACACTTCAAGGGAAAAACAGGCTCAACTTCAGTTGCAAAATTAATTTATTACTAACAGAATCAGAGGAGGATAATGAGAAGTAAAATAAGCCCTTAAAACACCTTTTCCCCCCAGCCCCTTCCTCCTTCCTATCAACAGTGCATAGGATTTTTGGTCAGTTCATCATTGAGATTTGCTGCTGCTGCTCTGGGAGAGGATTCCTTCCACTGTGAGGCCATGGGGTCCCTCGCACAGGAGACAGTTCTCCATTAACTTCTCCAGCATGGGTCCGCTCTCCTGAGCAGCAGTCCTACTACACCTGCTGTAATGTGAGTCCCTCCCACAGGCGAACAGTCCTCCAAAAACTGTTGCAATGTGGGTCTCTCTTTCCACAGGGTGCAGTCCTCCAAGGACAGGCTGCTCCAGCCTGGAAGCAAGGGCTCTCTCTCTCCACTGGATCTACTGGATCACAGCCTCCTCCAGGTATCCACTGGCTCTGGAGTGGGCACCTTCCCCATGGGCTGCAGGTGTATCTCTGCATTCCCTGTGGACCCATGGGTTGCAGGGGGAGAGCTGCTTCACCATGGTCTTCACCACGGCCTGCAGAGGGATCTTGGCTCTGGCACTTGGAGCACCTCCTCCCTCTCCTTCTCCACTGACCTTGGTGTCACCATATTGTTTTCCTTCACATGTTCTCACCTCCTCCTCTTCTCTGACTCAAAGCAAAGCTGTCTGATTTTTGTTTTGATTTTCTTCTTAAATATGTTATCACAGAGGCATTACCAACCTCTCTCATTGGCCCAGTTTTGGCCAGCAGCATGTCCATCTTCAAAGCCATCAGAGATTAGCTCTGCTGAACACTGTGGAAGCTTCCATCAGCTTTTCACAGGAGCCATCTTTGTGCCCCCCCCGCTACCAAAAACCAGGCCATGCAAAACCAATACATTGTCCCAGTAAGTTATGTTATATCTTGCCATTTTAACCTTTTTTTAATCGGTAATTAAAATACCACCCATAGCAGAAATACACAAACAGAAATGACAGCATGTGTTTCTTATCAAAATCAATACTATAGTTAACACTTTTCAACTACACGAGTTAAAGAAATAGTAAAGCTTAGGAGATTAATTTATCTCAACACACTTAGCAATAATGTACATGTATGCAGTGAATGCATTTATAGCACGGAGGCAGGAGGTACCTGAATTACCACTACATGAGGTAAAGTGATTGACTGCAGTAAAGGGGTGGAATGTAGCAGGGCATCTCGCCCCCTAATGAGAGCTTATCTATTGTTTGTTAACCAGTCAGATAACTAGGACAAGATGCCTTGCAGTGAGTTATTTTGGTGCCATGGGGTTAACACTGGTCTGACATCTCCCAACTGCCAATAAACATCTTACTGTTGAAGTGAGATCTGGCAAGATAAGCTAGATTTCTGACTGACAGACACTTACTTTACAACTATAAAAGCCACACCAAACTTTCACAAAGCAGAAATATATACATTTTCTTGGAAATACGTGGAGTTTCTCCCATGAGTAGGGATGCCTGCTTCATGGTTACTCCCAGGGGTTGAGTGAAGGACTCTGTGTACATTATTGTCATTTTGGTGGTAGGTTACATTTGACTCCTAATCAATACTATTTCTTTTGCTAGTTTTAATATAGGCACTTTGATATCATGTACTGTTTTATGTTGTGCTATAATCTAGTAGTAGTTCTTTAGTTTTATGCAGTGTAATAAGTAATTCTGATCAAAATCTTTTGCCTGTTACCTTATCTGAGTAATAAATAATTCATTTTTATAAATAGATCTGATTTGTCATCATTAGAATTTGTGAGCTAGAGTGATTCCTTAAATTTAAACTTCTGCCAAAATTTGAGGTTCAGTCAGAGCTTGTCTGAAGCTTCCACTCTCCCTGCAACTTTGTTCCTGATTTGCATCTCATCCTTCTATGATCTTAAGTCTCAAGGGGTAAGGAACATCCTGACCTACACAGACTGGTAACAACACAGGTAAAGTGACTTATTGGATTATCTCCAACTACTGTGAACACTCTGAATTTAATGTTATATCTTGTCATTTTAAATCCTTGGTTGTTGGGAAGGATGAGAATTTAACAGAAAAGTTTTATGGATGTGAATGCTTAGCAGAAGGTTGTCTACAAATGAAAGCAAGCTTTGATATATAAAAATTATGTTCTTGGGGATAGTTGTTGCTGAAACAGCTGAGAGAACAAAGGATTAGTCAAGTTGGAAGGTTTAGAGCAAAGGTTTAGTCAGTTAGAAGGAAGTTTATGGCTAAAAGTCCAATAGGTTAAGTGGTCTTCAAACAAAGCATGTTTGCTACCAAGTGAAAAAGCATAGGCAGACAGAAAGATGTTTTTTACCAAAGCAAAAAGAATTTTCCACTGCAAAAGTTTCAAAGTTTAACATGTAATTGCTAACTCAGATGATTAGTTAGTCACTAACATGGTACAGTAATTCTAGCAGTTTTGATAGGATATATGTGAAGGTATTGTATATGATACTGATTGGTTGTTATGTAATAATATGCACAGAAAAAGAGATATAATGCATTGTAACCTGAACCAAGGGGGCTTCAGGACACATAGCTTACCTATAGCCAGCAGCTGTAGGCTGACCCACAACCCCCTGCTGTAACCTAAGCTATGGAATAAACAGCATTATAAAGAAAAGCCATCTGAAGTCCCCATCTCTCAGTCAGCTCTTACACTTGGTTTATCAGTAATCATTTTATATATGTGTCTTACATAATCTAATACATGAAATACATAAACTGAAGCAACAGCAGCTGCTTCTCCTCAATATCAATAACATGTTTAACACCTTTTAAAGAAATAGTGAAGCTTAGAAGAACAGTGTATCAAAACACTCAGTGATAGTGTGTGAAGCTACAGGAAGCCTACCATAGCAAAAACCCTGAGAAGCAGGGAAGAAAGATCACACACAATCTGAAAACAGGAAAGGCATCCTGTTTCTTTGAGCCTGTAAGCCTTGAGAAAACTAACAAACCATCAAGCCAATGGCTTTATTACAGGCCAACAATTGGGTTGCGTGCGAAGAAGTGAACAGAGATTCTCACACTAAAAGTACTGTCTTAACTCTGCAATAAAGAGATTAATTTGCTCTCAGCTTGTGAGTCTCACATTCATATGCCACAAATGGCTCCCATTTAACAGGGACTTCATTACTACTGATGTGATCCAGTCTGGTGGTGTACCCTGACCCAAATCAACCATGGGTGTGCTCATAACCAAGGAGCTCCTTTCATCACTGTCTATAGAACAGGTTAGCCTTTGCGAGTGGTTGGGAAGCATTTCTTATAATGGGGCAAAGTGCAATGAAATCCCAAAAACTGCATAAAGACTGTCTGTTGCACATCACCAGGGAACAAGGATATAAACTCCAACCCCGAAGACTCATATAGCTCATATAGGTCAGACGATTTTGTCCCTGGCACCTATCATATGGTTCCTATGACCTTACTCACTCGTAAAAGGTTGGTGAATGTTTACAAACCCACCAAATTACTCATCACAATGTCCACCCTGATGATATTATTACTTGGCATGTGATATATTCAGCTTTGCAACAATTTAAGGGCGCAGATCACATCCTTGCAGATGTTCCACCTGCATTGCTGTCACCTACTGTTGTTTTTGTTAATGAAACATCACCTGAGGAGAGTGATCAGGAGGGAGAAGACCTGTTCGATTCCAGTCCTATTGACTCTGAACAAGAACCAGATTTATATCTTCCTCTAGCCCCAGTATGTGCGATGCATGCAGCTGTTCCTAGTGTGGAAAAAATGCTACAAACAACACGCAAAAAGGCTGCAGCAAATATTTTGCATATTCCACCACTGCCTTATACCATGTCCTATTCCTCTAGTGACTATGATGAAGAAACAATGCCACCTATAGGACCTGAGCCAGAAAGGTTTCCACAGAGATTCCAGAGATGAGCAGTA
Organism: Pseudopodoces humilis; assembly: GCF_049639895.1. Lineage (NCBI taxonomy): Eukaryota > Metazoa > Chordata > Aves > Passeriformes > Paridae > Pseudopodoces > Pseudopodoces humilis. The sequence goes on along the minus strand of NC_142211.1, from coordinate 2,292,552 downwards.
GGAGGGCGATATTACATTTTTTCAAGTAATGCCTGTTGTCTATCATAATCAAAACCCACATCAGAAACAGTTGTCATATGAGATGGTAAAGGAACTGAGGTGATTGGTGAAAGAAAATGGTTTACATTCCTCCTTTACTATGAATTTATTGGATGCAATTGCAGAAGAACATACTATGTTACCAGTAGATTTGAAATCTCTTTTTAAGACAGTTTTGACAGGAGGACAGCACTTTGTCTGGTGGATGGAATTTATAGATTTGGCTCAAACTCAGGCATTGAATAATGGTAATCAAAAACCACTCATTAATATCACTGTATCACAACTCTCTGGCACAGACATGTATGCTACTGTTCAGGCACAATTAAGTCTCTCCCCCAAGTGTGGGATCAGTCTACTGTTATTTCTGTGTGTGCACTACAAAAGGTACCTGATACAAAACAGAGTCTGGTTTTGCTGCTGTGAAGCAGGGGCCTCGGGAACCATATATTACTTTTATTGATCAATTACAATCTGCCATTAGATGGCAAATTGATATGCAGGAAGCAGCTGATGCTGCCTTAAAATCTCTTGCTTATGAAAATGCTAACAATGACTGTAAAAAGCCCTAGACCCGATTCGTAACTGTGCTGATGTTAAACTTTCTGATTATATCAAGGCATGCGCTAATATTGCCTTTAAGCAATTTAAAGCAGAACTAATTGCTGTTGTGATAGCCCAACAACTGCAAGTGGCCAGAGCAGCTATTAAGTGCTTTGAATGTGGGGAGCCAGGACATATTAGGAAGCAATGTCCAAAGGGACAAAGAGGCAATAAAAAGCCTAGTAAATGTCACCCTGAGAATCAGACCTTTTGATATTGTTTTCATAATTCATAGCCACTTTCCCAGGAAAGTAACTATAAACATAGATGTTTGTACATTCCATTAAAGATATGCCTTTTGATGGACGTCTCTCATGGACAGTGTGGTTGGGAAAGTGGTAACCTGACTATCCAATCCCTGGTCGTTGTCAAAAATATATAAATACTGAAAAGACAAAATAAACGCTCTCCTTCTGTCATCGCACTTTGAGCTGTGTCTGTATGAATCATTTCGTGTCCGACAGTGACACAGTAAACTCTGTCCTTGCTGCCAAAATGTGTTTCATTGGAGCAATCAATGCCAGTCTAAATATGACAAAGATGACAACCTTCTTCCACAACAGGGAAACTCGAAAGCGGGCAGGCCGTCCAATGCCTCCTAATCCAACGGGACCACAGTCAGACACCAATACAAGCAAAAACCTTGCAAGGGGCACCCTCGGGAGTGCCAGCCTGGACGTGGCCATCAGCGCTATCACAATCCTGAATGATACATCGGTTCAGCTGCTGCCCACCTCTGTGTGGGCCACTGCCATTTCAAGCACATGCTTTACTCCTGGGACACTCCTCTACCACCTGCACAGGACTATTTATATTACCAGGAATCGTTGATGCTGACTATAAAGGGGAAATTAAAATCATGGCTTGGACACCTAATCCTCCTGTACAGTGGCACAGGGAAGCTGACTGGCACAATTAATACCACTGCCAGCATTTCCCTGCTCAGCACCGATCTTACAGCAACAGCCAGATGCAGGAGGATTTGGGAGCATAGGCACCCCTCTAATATTTTGGTCAAAAGTCAGGGGGGTACAACAACCATTATGCACTTTTCAAATAGAATCTAAGTGTTTTACAGGTTTAGTCAATGTGCGTTCATAACAGTCAACACTGGCGCAGATGTTTCGAACATATCCCAAAAGGAGTGGCCCCCTGAGTGGCCTCTGCCACCATCAACTGCAATCGTAGCAGGCGTTGGAGGTCAGCAAATTCCCTGGCAGACTACAAATGAACTGAAAATCATCGGACTGGAGGGCAAGACTGCCACCTTGCAACCATATGCACTCCCAATCGCCAGCACTTTGTGGGGGTGGAACCTGATGACACAATGAGTTTTAATTATTTCAACACATTTTTGATAGGGGCTATTGATGAGAAGCCACTTAAGTTGATTTAGATTTCAAACAGGCCAATGTTGATAAACCAGTGGCCCCTGAAAAATGAGCAGCTTCATCAACCCCGAATCCTTGTGCAAGAGCAATTACATTTGGGTCACATAGTCCCTTCCACCAGTCCATGGAATACACCTATTGTGGTTATTCCTAAAAAATCGAGAAAGTGGAGGTTTTTACAGGATCTCAGGGCAGTCAAGGCAGTCATTTCACCTATGGAGGCATTGTAGCCAGGAATACCTAACCCCACAATGATTCCAGAACACTGGGAATTAGTGATAATTGACTTAAAAGACTGCTTTTTTACAATTCCTTTGCATCCTGGCAATGAACCTAAATTTGCCTTTACCATCTGTCAATCATGAAACCCCTCCAGAACAATACCACTTGGTTTTGCTACCTTAGGATATGAAAAACAGTCTTACTATCTGTCAATTCATCATTCACTCAGGGATACAACCAGTACGGCAAAAATATCCATCCGTTTTGCTGTATTACTACATGGACAACATTTTAATTGCTTCTGACAGCTCTTCATTGTTATGTGATTGCCTTGCTGCTTTAAAGGTTATGCTACCTAGCAGAGGCTTGTGCATAGCCACAGAAAAAATCCAAACAGAACCTCCCTGGAAATACCTGTGTTTCAAATTATTAGAAACAACAGTCACCACACAGCTAGTAACCCTAAATACCGACACACATTGAATGATTTGCAAAAGCTATTGGGCACTATTAATTGGATTTGCCTTTTATTGGGAATCACCACAGAAGAATTATCCCCCTTATTTCAATAGTTAAAAGAGGACCCAGACCTCTCTCCCCGTAGGCATTTGATAAAAACTGTCCAAAAGGCTTTAGACACTGTAAGTAATAAAATCAATGTCTTTTGCCACATGTTGAAACACAGATTTGCCTTTGCAGCTGTTAGTGATTCTGCAATCTTTCCAACCCTATGCTCTTACTGGTCAATGTGATGCACAGAAACATTGGCTATTAGAATAAGTTTTTTTGCCACACACCTTAGCAAAAACTATAACCACTCAACTTGAGATTCTTATTTGACTGCTGTCAATGGGACAACTCTGATGCCAGAGCCTGACAAGATATGATCTGACAGTAATACATCTCCCTATTACTGCAGTAGAATTAGAGAATCTATTCAGGGATTCACTGTTATTTCAAATTGCCCTTGCAGACTATAATGGACAATTTATTCACTAGATGCCTTGACATGCCCTGTTACAATCCTTCAAAGAACTTCTCTTCCAACCTTGGCGATTACAGTCAAAGACAATATTGTTTGTGATGCTATTGATGTTACAAGAACCATTGAAATAATTGAGCACCCATTCCTGAAGGAAGTCTCTAACAAAGATCTTTCTGTGTTATTAATGACTCTGAACAATTTTTACTTCACAGGTCTCATGAAAATTACAATCTGCACCTTAGGTCACACACCACTCTGTCTGGACCTATAGTAGAAGGTAATGCAAGAATGGATGCCCTTGCCATGACAGTAACTATACCACAAAAGTTAAGGCAGGAAAAATTTCCCATGATTTCTACCATCAAAATGCTTGAGCACTGGCAAAACAATTTCATTTAACTTTGCCACAAGCACGGGATGTAGTGAACACTTGCTCACAATGTCAGCAGATTCTTTGCCACAAGCATTAGGTATAAACCCACAAGGGTTGAAACCTAATGACATTTGGAAAACAGATGTAATACACATATCAAACTTTGGGACTTTTAAATATGTCCATCTTTACATTGATACCTCTGTGAACTGACAGTGGTCAAATAAGAGATCTTTAGGCTTCAGGCACTAGCTTAAGCCTGTAGGAAAGTCAAGTACACAACTTTCTCACTCTGGCCTGGGAAATCATAAGGAGGAATCCAAACAATCCTTAGAGAAGGAAAACAACCTTTGCAGCTGTTGCTTGTTCCTTGTTGTTTACTTGTAAGAAATGGTCAAAGGGTGTTGTTCCTAAGTGTCCAGTGAAGGTGATGTGTTGGTTTGATGACCAATGGGAGGTTTACCTTTTCGGACCTTTTGGGACTGTCTATAAAAGAAGATCTGGAAGAAAAAAAGCACTCTCTTTTGCAACTAAGGCTAGAGAGTCTGTGTCGTCACTTCGCCATTCCTAATACAGTGTGACATCTGGTGGCCCCCGACGTTTGTTGCAGCCAAGATCTTAAGAGCAGCCACCTGCTTCCTCCGCAGAGGTAAGCCAAAAATACTCCCACGCTCTCCTGGAGAGAGCTGGTCTCTTCGACCACGGGATAAAGGATCTTGCCAGTGAGTGGGTCTGGGACAGCAATCTCAACGAAGCTAGAGTTTATATTCCTGGGATAAACCGCTGCGTCTGTATATTGCACTCACGGGCCATTGAGATAAAGGTTTCCTACAAAGGGGAACCGAAGTCCCACAGAGGAACAAATCCTCCTCTCTTTGTGGAAGGACATATTGCTGCGCTTAGGACTCACCATACCAGAAGATTCTATGAGCGCTTTATTATGGTTTGAGGTAACTAACGAAGATACCAGTGTGTGTAGCCTGGCAGCCACCTGGGGCACACTCTTTAAAGCGTTATAGCTGTGGCCATCTGGGGACGGTAACACGAGAGCGGATGCCGGGGCATGCCTTTCCTATGCACACTGAGAGGATGGAGGGCGGTGGGGCCGAGGACGCTGCGAGCAGCGTTCTCTTGGCTCCATCCGGACCCCTGAAGGACATGGGAATTGTTATAAATCTGTATTGTGATATTGGCTTTTGCAAGTATTAGGATGAATATTATATGTTAAATACTTTTTGGCTATGTATGTACTTTTTTTCTTGCTAACAAGTTTTAACCTTAAAGGAATTTCGTAGTACAAAGCAAGGAAACCCCAGAGGGCAAAGACAGCGGGGCCCAAGCTGTTATCAGTGGAAAGTCAATGGAGACCAGGCTGTTATCAGCAGCCAGGACCAGGCCGCTGGCAGCAGAAGGATGTGAAGCCCAGTTGTCACGGGTGGCAGGAGGAAGGGGCCCAGACTGTTATCAGCACTGACCGCTTGCAAAGAAAGGAAATCAAATTCAAATAAAATGATGATCAGCAAAATAAAAACCATGAAACGGGTTCAGGGCGTAACCATGCAAAATGCTTCTTAGAAAAGTTTGAATATGCATTAAACCCTCACAGCAGGAGGGGATAAAAAGGGTGTTCCCAAGATACCAGGGGTGTTCCTGGCAATGCACCAGGGCACCCGGCCGTTTTAACCCTTTGCTTTATTTCCTTTGTCTCCTAATTGTCTTTTTGTTTATATTAAACTTTTTATAATTTATTAAGTGAATCTCGTTTTTCACAGAATTGAGCGAACGAACTATCGCTCGCCATGAGATTACGTGCCTCCGAAGTATCCCTCCCCTCAGGATTTTGTAATACCAAGGTGTCTGTCACCCGTCGAATGGTTCGCAAGGGTTCCATCAAAACAACAGTGACGGGGAAGCGGCGACCGTCCGCCTCATTTCCCGCCCCCGCGCCGCCATTTTCGGCAATGCAAGCGGCTGCGGGAGAGCCTTTGCTACAAACAGCTTAATTCGCCCACCCAAGCTTCCTGCCTCTCTTTTTCCTGCATTGCAAGGGATAGTACAGCAGTCCCCTCAGCAGGCTGTGGGCTCAGCTGGAGGGGCCGTCCCCTCAGCCCCTCCGCTTCCAGCTATGGGGCCCACGCATGCGCCTGCACTGTCTCCTCTCCCTGCTGAGTGCGGAGGCTCTGTTACTATGCCTCCTGCCGTTCCAGAGTGACTGCCCACGATGCCCGCGATTGCTGTCTTCCCCTGCCTCAGCGCTTTCAGCCCGTCTGGACTTGCTAAGACACAAAATACTTCCGCTGATACAGCTTTGCATGGAACACCGTGGCCCCGAAGTTGAGAGGAAGTTGGACAAAATACCCTTTAACAGAGGTTTCTCCCCATGGTCTCGCTCCACCCTGCCTTCAGTGCCCCATGGATTTTGGGGTGAAAAGTTCACCTTATAAGTGTTTTATGCCTTTTAACTTTTCCTATGTCTGTTTTAAGGATTGCCCCCTGTGATTCCTAGGGTTTGGTTGCTGTGTTTTCTCTTTGTTTTTTCCCTCCGTGAGTGTTTGGGGGCGGGAGGAGACGGAGATGTTTCAGCCCCGAGAGGCTGTGGCGGACGGAACTGGGAAGGGCTGCGCGGGTCTGTGCGGCTTCCACCGCCATCACTGTCCGTGGCTCCTCGGCGGCAGACTCTATCTGCATCACCACCCCCCACCCCCCTTCCCGCAGCGGCTCCGGGTGGCCGGACCGGAGTTTTTCCTGTGCTCAACTCTTTCCCTTGGGCCCTGCGGTGTCGTGGGCGGAGGTTCCCACCCCCCCCCCGTTCGGTGTCAGGGAGGGGCGGGGTGGCCAGCCGTGCGAGGGGGTTGAGACAGCGGCTCGGGTTTCTTAGTCCAAACTTCCCCCGGGCAGCGTGAAAAACACCGCATCTGTGGTGTTGGCACACAGCTCAGCGGGGGCTGGGTGCAGCTCAGCCGCTCTTAGAAGCGGCTCCACCAAGGGGAACGGTGATTTCCGCTGACCCCCTCCCCCCCCCCCCCCCCTTCCTCTGGGGACGGTGAAAGGGAAAGCCTGGCACCGGCTTTCCGATTCAGAGAGGCGGAGGGCAGGACAGCTGCAGGGGAGCCAAATGGACGGCAGTCATTCAGCTCTTCGCCTGCCCCACCACCCCGCCCCTTTTTCTTAGGGCATCTGTATTAAACAAGCAACCTTTGTTGCACTTTAGCAGATAACACAAATTGGTTTAAGTTTTAAGTGTTATCTCAGCTCTCTAGTGTGGAGAAAGCCCAGTCCTCTGACAGGCATCTTCCCTGGAGATCAACCCCCTAAGATAAGATAAAACTGCCTAGTCACTGTGACTAAGCTGCGAACCCCTTTTGGCTTCAGGACCCCATGTTATCTCCCTGTTAACTATTGGTCACCTTATCTCCTCTCAGACCATTGGTCCCCTTCCCAATCCTCCCCCTCCCTATAAAAACCCCAGCTTTTGCCCAGGTTAGGGGTTGGATCATCACTGGCCCCCTTCGCTGGAGTCTGCATTAAAGACCTTCTGTGGAACGCCATATGATCTTCCTGTCTCTTATCTGCGTCTGCAGGGGTAACCCCTGAAAGGAGCTGGCTGGGCTGAACAAAGCTGATCACAGAGCAGAAATCTCTGCTAGAAGAGCTGATCATCCGAAGCCTCTGCCCGTGCTCCAAGGGTTACCCCTGGCTGGAGATTGCCTGCAGAACCCTGGACAGCGACTCTGGCCCCTGGGACAGCCTATCTGGGCTGGTTGCTGGCAGAAGCTGGGGGTCGGACAGGCCCCCAGAACCCAGCCGCAACACTAGGATGGTTATTACTGATATATTGATTACATAAAGTGAATTTACTGATATGATATGATATTGTTGATAAGTTACAGCTTTATAGCCAGCTGCTGCTTCTTCTTCTCATATACTTTGCTATCTCTTTGTAATTGCATAAAAGACATGTGTCACTCAAGGATTTTTTTCCCTTGTTTTCTAGTTTATGCTAGTTTTTGCAAAGTATTTCTCAGATTTCCAAGGTTATTAGGGGTTCATTTAGTTTTTACCCCAAGATTCTTAAGAACCTTGTTTTAAAATTCATGTAGAGCTTATTCTTTTCCCGTCAGGGCAGGCACTGGCCATGCCTTAACTCTTTCTGGATGGGAATTGCCAACAGGCCCAGATGTTTCTGCAGCAAAAAATTACACACAAGTTCTTTGACTTGGCAATTTGACCTGTAAATACAACATATGAATCGATCTTTGGAGTGAACCTGAGAACCCTCACCTGGGAGAGGTGTTCAGGTCTTCACTGGAAAGAAATACTTTAGCTGTTTGCAGTTTCTGGGCTGCTAAAATTTATAGACAACAGATAAATTTGAAAAATGTAACATTTATATTAGAAATTTGGAAAATGAATTATCAAATCTAAATTTTGATTGACTAACAGCAGTAAAGCCTAATTAATTTATTAACTTAGGAGAAGATATGCCTGTGTTTTATCATCAGCAGGTTCAAGCAGTTACATCAGATACCCATCACCTTTGAGGAGGGAAAATGGGACACACTGCATAGCCTCTGTGGCTAGATCAACAATGGAAGAGTGATTGCAAAGGAGACAATCTTGTGTCAGAAAATTATAGAGGCAATTTGACAAGAAAAGCCCTGTGTCAGCATCATGGTACTGTGTTTCCACTAACCTTCTTCAGTTGTTCCCTGTTTCAGGATTCAAGAAGACATCTAGTGATGCTAAAGATCAACGTATTCAGCTAATGGACTTTTCCCTGAGTTTCATTTATTTGGACTTTTCGTGGTTTTAAAGCATTAGCTAAAATATCACTAGAAAACTTACTCATTTCTTGCTGTGAGATATGGATTAGAAGAAGGGAAAAACGGGCTTTAAACTTAAAAGGAATAAAAGTTTATTAACAAAACTACAAGAAACCAGAATAAAACCTCCAGAAACCCTTTTTCCCCCACCACCCAACTATTCCCTTGTTTAACTGACAACATAGAGACAAAACCTGGTGGTTAAAACAGTCCCAACTTTGCTATAGTCTTTTCATCAGTCTTTGTAGAGAAAAAGAAGTTCTCTTTTGTCAATCTATGGAGTTTTTCACAAGAAAACCATTTTCTCATGGCTTTATTTCTCTGATGCCAGCTGCCCAGAAAACTCTGCCATCAGTCTTTTCCTCCCATTTCACACCGCTCTGAGGTGTGTTCATGGGCAATGGTTCAAGGGGTGTCATTTTAAGGATGAGTTATTCAAAGGCAAAAATTATCTTCGTCTGTCTCTGTGATCATCTCTGGAAACAGAAGTTTTCTCTTTGTCTCTTAAGGGCCACAAATCTTCAACAACTCACTTCTCTTTTTCTGTTCCAGAATCTCATAGGATCACAACTACTTCACTATTTGCTCAGCTCTATCAATGAATTAACTTTGCTTAGATCCACACTTTGAAATACTCAATCCCCCTAAAATACTCTTTCATGAATTAAAGGAGTTTTTTCAGAACATTATTGTCCATCTCCATAGTTTTAACAAAAGAATATTTCAGCTTATTAAGGCATCTCCTTATTTCTCTCCCCATCTGAAGCTTAATTCCTTTCCTCGCTGTCTTTGATAGTTTATGTTGTCTCTTTACATGTTAATCACTCTCTTCCCCTCTCTCCCCCCCGGGGCTGTATGGCCAGGACAGGGGAGCCAGGGAGCCAGCTGGAGCTCTGTTACCTTTCAATACCGGAGACCAAAGAGAAAGAGAGATTCCCCGGTTTAGGTTTTAAAGGGTGGTGTTCACAGGTTGATCTCACTTTTCAATGCTCAAAACTACTGTCAATTCTCAGAAATGGCCAGTTATTGGCCAGGAGAAAAAACTCCCATCAGCCTTAACTTCCTTAGATGTTTTCCTATTTTTTCCTTAAATGCCAATCTATCACAAGACTGTAAAGCAAAAATTTCTAATTTTTTTAAAAAAGATGTAATTGTACCTCATGTAAGATCTCATGTGCCTTTGGTCTGCTTTGTACTTACCAAGGGCTGTGGTTTTATTTTGTGGTAATTGGGTGTCACGATCCGCAAGGTGGGATTAGTGATGTGGTTCTTTAATTCGGACTTAGAGTACAAAAGATTATCAGCAAACCAGGGACTAAAACAGCAAAACACACTTTACTGAGTGCTCATCAGCACTAATATGTGATAGAGAGAAAAGATGAGAAAGCAAAGCTTAAGAAAAAGAGAGTAAGGGGATTATAGCTACCAACATCAAAGTCCACTCAACTGTGGAACGACGCAGAGTCTTCTGTCCGTTGGGGAGATCTCAAGGGAAGGTAAATTTGCGGTATAATTTTATAGTCTTTTACAAAGCGAGGGTCACAGGGCCAAAACCAGAGGAGGCTGATGATCATTGTGGTGAATTCCATTGCGCGGGGGGCAGGTGGAGGGTACAGAGCAAACCACGTCTTGCAAGTCTTTGCTCACCAGCAGGAACGAGGGCAATGTGTCGTGGAAAACCGCTATAATTTCTATGTCCCCTGCCTCTCTGTTATCACTGTCTGCCCAGCAGCAGCCAGGGAAACAGGGGAGATAGTACAGCTTAGCAAAGAAGAACTTAAAAACGAGGCCCTTAGCTGAGATGGAAGTGCAGCTTTATTTCTTGGGGTCCCGTGGAGAAGAGCAGGAGGGAAAGAGGAAGAGGTATCGATAAGCGCCCGTTTTTGAAGGCAGGGGGAAGAGGGTGGATTACATTCACACAACCAATAAGGGGAACTGGGGAGAAAGAGATAAGGGAAAAAAACTTACAATTCTACATTTTTGGGGGTACATTCTTTGGGCCATACCATTTTTCCTAACTGCATTACAACAGAAAACCTGTTGCGCAGGTTACCACGCACAAGCCTCTGCTCACCAGCAGGAACGAGGGCAGTGTACCGTGCAACCACCTGCAAACAATCACTTAGCAAACACCCACCTCAGCTAGGCCCAAACCCCCAAACCAAGTCCCTTGTGATATTCAGGGTCTCAGTCTCTGTCCTTGAGACGGTTGTGAGACAGATGGGAGAATCTTTGGACCGTCTCTTACATTGGGATCATGCAGATCTTTGGGAATCAGGTTCATCAAGCAAATTCCTCCATTGATATTACTGATTTTATCCCATCACCAATTCAGATTATCATCCTACAGGTATCATTGGCCAATTGAGTGAACAATTGTTGGAGTCAGAGGCACAGAGAGTGTGCCCTTATCTCTGATATCTGGCTCTGACATCCAAGAAAGCACTGAATTTCATATAACATCCTGGAAACAACTGTTAAAGTTAAATAGAAAAGCTAGGAGTATAAGTGTGTAAATTAGAAAGTTTTCTTAAGTCACTGGGTGAAAAAGTTAAAGTTTGGAGTTTAAACTAGTTTAGAGAACAGAAGACAAGATGGAGGATTTAGGGTGTTGTCTCTTGTCCTTCTTCTTTCTTCATCTTCATCTTCTTCTAGAGGTTTTTGGGTAGTAGTAGGTGATTGGATAAAAGATGCTGCAGTGCAGCACACAGGTGTTGGGTCATTGGGTCATTAAGACAAATAATTTACTTGGCATCTGTTAATTGGGTAAACAGACATATAAAAGACCTTGGAGAATACCTTTGTTAGCCATTTTGGGCCTTTCTATCTTAGTGCACATAGCTCCTTGTACCTTGTCTACATGTAATGCAGCTAAGAGAAGAATAAACAACCAAGTCCGAACAAGAGAGAAAAAACTGCCTCCCTCTCATCAATTTCAGTTCAAGGGGAGAAAGAACCTAATCACGAGAGTCATATAGAGACAAACAATGGTCCAATCCTGCACATCCTGCAATGGGTCTCTCTAAAACATACAAGCTACAAAGCCCATACAGCTCACTCTGGTATTTTCACCACACATCCTGCAACAGTAGAGAAATGTAAGTGCAAATACACAGATTTCCAAAAGCTCTGAAAGTGCTTAGGAGATTCAAGGTAAAATAACTTGGCTTGTACAGTCTTGCAGCCTTTTTTTTGAGTAGACCTTCTGCTCCTTGGGGAAGTAGGTCATCTTGTCAGTTGCTCCCTGAACAATTTTATCATCCACGGCATGGTCACGGGCTGTCATTTAGGCCCTGACACACATCCTCACATGCCTTTTGCAACAAAGATATCCAAAAAAACCAAAAAACAAAACAAAACAAAACAACCCAGCACCCATGTTGTCTGAATTAATTGCTCATTTGAAACAATTTGAAAATTGTTCTTCCAATATAGCAAGAAGACTTTTAATGGAGCTTTTCTAACAGCATACAGTGCTCCTTTGCAAAACATGCTGCAAATTTTAAGGGCAACTTGCTTATCATCTGCTCAGCCACAAATTTTTGAAATTGATAAAACCAACCAATTTGGCATTGTAGTGGTTTAGATTTGCCAATTTGAGTTTCCCAGCCAACGCATGAAATAATGTGGTGGGTTTCTGCGCTGGCTAAAATCACCAGTGCACTTACTCATTTCTTGCTCTGAGATACGGATTAGAAGAAAAGCAAAACAGGCCTAAAACTTAAAAGGTATAAAGAAACTTTATTAACAGGACTACAAGAATAAGAAGCATCAGAATAAAACCTCCAGAACACCTTTCCTCCCCCTGCCCAACTTTTTCTTTTCCCAACTGACCACATAGAGACAAAACATGGAATGTTATAGCAGTACCAATTATACAATAGTCTTTCATCAGTTCTTGTAGGGAGAGGAATTTTCTCTTATCATGCCATGGAGACTTCTCCACAAGAAACAGTTTCCCTGTGGCTTTTCATTTCCACTAATAGCAGCCGCCCGGGAAAAAAGTTCTACATCATCAAATTCCTCCCATTTTCACAGCCCTCCTAGAGGTGTGTCCATGTGCCATGAACTCATGGGGTATTATTTTAAGGATGAGTTGTTCAAAGGCAAAGGTCCTCTTCATCTGTCTCTGTGATCCTCTCTGGGAACAGAGGTTTTCTTCTTCTCTCCCTGGGGGCAAAGGGTCTTCATCGACTCTCATCTCTCTCCTTCTGTTCAAGCTTCTCATGGGATCACAGCTACTCTAACATCTGCTTGGCTTCATCAGTAGATTCCTCTGCTCAGATCTACAGTTTGAATACTTCATCCTCCCATACTCTCATGAAATAAAGGAGATATTTTAGTGTATCACTGTCCATCTCCATGGTACTACCAAAAGAATATTTCAGCCCCTTTTGGCATCTCCTCATCCTCCTTCCATCTGAGGCTTGACTCCCTTTACTGACCTTGGTGTTTTCATGTTGTCTTTCTATGTGTTGTCACTCCTCTTCCTGGAGAGAGGATCAAGGTCTACAGGTCTCATCTGTGTAGTGAATGGGTTAATGTCTTTCCCAGTGGCCACAGCAGTTACTGTGTTGGATTTCAGATTGCGCTGGGTGCCTCCCTCTGCCCAGCAGCCACTGGGAGGGGGGTCTCGGCTCGGAGCTGTTGGCGCAGGCCGAAGTGGGGGGGTTGCTGTGGGCGAGATGCCAGCAGCTGTGGCCCAGCCCAGCCTGGGGCCGGGACCTGCAGCCTCCATCCTCCGTCCAGGAGCTGCTGGGGTCCGACTCGGCCTCCCCCAAGCCGCACAGGCTGCAGGGGAGCGGGGCCTGCCCCATCAGAGCTCTGATACCTTTCAAAGCTGGAAGTAGAGAGAGTTCCCGGGCTTGTGGTTTTTAAAATGTGGTATTCACAGAGGCAGATCTAATTTCAAAATGATGCAAAATGTTGTCAGTTCTCAGAGCTAGCCAGCTATTGGCCTGTCCTAGGCACAGAGGAAGCTCCCAGCAACTTCTCTTAAAGAAATCACTTCCATGGGGTTTCTTTTTCCTCCTTTCCTAAATGTCAATCAATGTGAAACCACCACAGTCACTGCAGCCAATATAGCTGGGTGCCAGTGCAAGGACCACCGTCTTTTACTGACGGCTCAGAATAAAACAGGAAAAGCTATTGTTACCTGGAAGGATGAATCTGACTGGCAAGTGCTAGAAGGTCACGAACCAGGCTCGGCCCAGCTGGTTAAATTGAGGGCTGTTGCCATGGCATTCTAACAATTTCTTCAAGTACCCCTGAATTTCGTCATTGAAACTGCTTATATAGCAGACATAACCAAATGTTTGGATTATTCACCTCTGAAACAGGTCGATAATGCAACCTGGTCTCATTATTGAAAACTTTGTGCAATTCAAGTCTAAATTTGTTTATATTACATCCTGCACATTTGGAGTCACTCCAATTTACCAGGTTTCATAATGGAAGGTAATCCCAGAGCTGACAAGTTAGCTATTAGTAACTGATTCCTTGCAAGAATGAGCAACAAGACTTGATGGTAATTGTGATGGTTTGGCATTTAAGAAAAAAAGTAGAAAAAACACGGAAGTGAAGGCTTTGAAAGGAGGCTGATGGGAGTTTTTTCTCTGCTTGAGACCTGGCCAATAGCTGGCCATTTCTGAGAACTGACAGTGTTGTTCACCATAGAGAAGTGAGATCAACCCTGTGAATACCACCTTTTAAACCTAAGCCCAGGAGTTTCTGTCTCTCTTTGTTTCCAGCTTTGAAAGGTAACAGAACTCCAGCTAGTTCCTGTTCCGCCCCCTCCCCCCCAGGCCATGCGGTCTGACAGGGGGTTGGGCTCAGCCTGCTGCGGCTCCCGACCGGGGGATGGAGTCTGCGGCACTTTCCCCCCTCCCGGGCTGGGGCCGGGCTCTGCTGTGGCCCTCTCAGGAAACCTCCGGGTCCTGTTCCAGCGGGGTGCCCGAAGTTTTTCCCTGGGAGGCCTCGGCCCTAGGCACTGCCGAGCTGAAATCTGAAACCGTGAATACCTAGCTGCGGCTTGAGCTGGATTTTAACCCTTTTACTACCCAGATGAGACCTGCAGATTTAGTCCTTTTTCCAGAGAGAGAAAAGCGAGAGTGATTCACATGTAAAGAGACAACATAAACCATCAAAGTCAGTGAAAGAAGGAATCAAGCCTCATATGGGAAGAGAATGAGGAGATGTGTGGACCTGATTTTCTGAGTCTCAGAGAGTTTTTCAGCCTGTAAGTGTCTGATCTGTTCCCAAGGAAAAGTCTCTTGAAAACATTTTTCTCTCAAGGACCATTTTTGTAAATAACTTGGTTTTCTCAAAACAGTTCTGTACAGCTGTGCTGAGTGTGTTTTCTCTTCTTCCACCAATGGGACTAGAGAGGTGTTGTTCCCTTTACCAATTATGTTAAACCTGTATTGAAACACCTTATAAAACGAGCTGAAAAGTTCTGAAATAAACCCTTCTGATGATCCTCTTTCTGCCTGTTGAATTGAATCCATGCTACTTATTTCATATCCAACATCGACATCTGGCGGCCAAACGTGGTATAGCGTCGACACCACAACTGGCGAGAAGATAATAGCCTTCCCCCGTCCCCTGCCCACCCGCCCAGGAAAACTGAGTTTTCTTCAGTCGAGACTGTGGGTTTTTGCCTACGGTTTTTGCTGGAGAGCCTTTCCCAATGAGCTTGTGAAGAACGAGATTCACTTAATAAATTATAAAAAAAATTTAATATATAAACAAAAAGACAATTAGGAGACAAAGGAAATAAAGCAAAGGGTTAAAATGGCCGGGTGCCCTGGCGGGTTGCCAGGAATACACCTGGTATCTTGGGAACACTCTTTTTATCCCCTCCTGCTGTGAGGGTTTAATGCATATTCAAAGCATGTCCCCTCCCTGGTTCCACCTATTTAGAACGTGATATGTATAGTTTTTATTTTTGCTGACAATCATTATTTCTGCTGGTCATCGTTATTTTTGCTGACCAACATTATTTTGAGTCTGGTTTCCTTTCTTCTGCAAATGGTCAGTGTTGATAACAGTCCGGGCCCCTCATCCTTCCTTTGAGGGCAGCTGGGCTTCATATCTTCTGCTGATAACAGTTTGGGCTCTATTGTTCTCCTGATAAGCAGCTTGGGCCCCGCTGTCTTTGCCCTCTGGGGTTTCCTTGCTTTGTACTTAGGAAATTCCTTTAAGCTTAAAACTTGTTAGCAAGAAAAAAAGTACATACATAGCCAAAAAGTATTTAACATATAATATTCATCTTAATACTTGCGAAAGCCAATATCACAATATAGATTTATAACAAGCTGACAGCATGATAATTACCGTCTTAAATCGGGAGGAGTCTTGGAGTCATGGTTTGATATCCTGCACAGGCATGATTTGAACATTCCTGATGCAGATATTAATGCCTTGTGAAATAAATTGGCCAGGAGACAGACTCCTGTTTTATGCCTTTATTAGGACTCAGCCTTGGGGTGGGGGTCCGACGGGTTCCTTGCACCTCTGCTGCTCCCACACTGGCAGCTCCAAGGAGGAGGCACAATTCAGCTTTGTAGCACACACTGCAGAGCTGGGGCTTCCATCCTCATGGGAGTAACCAGGAGGCCTGTTGTTCTGGCTCATTGTCCAAGGGGGTCGGTCCTTTCCAGTCTCCTTTGGATCATGGT
This sequence comes from Pseudopodoces humilis, assembly GCF_049639895.1. NCBI lineage: Eukaryota > Metazoa > Chordata > Aves > Passeriformes > Paridae > Pseudopodoces > Pseudopodoces humilis. The sequence continues at coordinate 2,276,437 of NC_142211.1, read as the reverse complement.
GATGCAGGAAGATGGTTTTTAAGCAGGCTTAGGTGATGCAGGAAGACCATCTTTCATCATAGCTTGCTAGAATATGTTTCTTTGTCCTTTTATTCCTTTGTTAGATTGTTGTTTTGGTGTCTGGCATGCCTTAGTTTGCATATTACTCGGGCACACAGCCCCTGGGAGCAGCTTTGTTACATAGTAACGGGGAAGTAAGGGAGAGGGGGTAGAGAGGTACATCTTATGAGAGAACTCTTAAAACACTTCAACAACTGGTAAGTAATTAACATTACTAACAACTATCGGGGTAAACAAGGGGTACAGCAAACAAGGTTTACAAATAGGACAAGAACATTTACTGGACACAACCAAACACAGTATTTTAAGCGGGGTGGATTTCTTGAGAGATTTTATTCATGACACCTTGTATTTATGGGGAAAGGAACAGGGCTTCTTTCCAACTGCTGCTGATGCACTGCTGAAGGACCACTGGCGAAGCATAGGTGATGCCTTGTATCAGCTGGTGCTGTCTGGCGGTGGGGAAGAAGCGAAACTCCTCCTTTCATGGAAGAAATTAATGGATGTGATAGAAACCGCCAGCTCCAGAGCGTCTTCGTGAGACATCTCAGATGCAGGCTCCAACCCAGGAGACGGGTCTGATCCAGAAGACGTTCCCCTTGACCAGGACACACGAGAAACCGCAGTGGAGGTGGTCGAGGGCGGTTTGGAAGGGATCTTTTCCCCAGCCCTATCCCTAAGTGGCTCGAGCGGGGGGGGGGGGTGTGTGGGGGGGGGGGGGGGTGGTGGTGCGCCCTTTACGCTGAGTCCCTTGGGGCGAGAGACCACGGGGAGGGAGAAGTGGGAGATTGGGACCGCGGCCTCTCCCCTCCTGCTCGGCAGGAGTCGCCCCATCCGGGGCTCGGGGAACCACGGGAAGATGGGGAACAAAGCATTCCTCTGGCGTTCCCCGCGGTGGAGGGTTCGAAACAGGCAACCCCCTGTGAGAAATGAACTTGTAAAAATTCGTAAAAATCTAAATAAATGTATATAACAATAATGATATAAAATATAAAGTACAGTATGACACACAAGCCCTTCCCAGATCTAGCCACGAATTCCCACTCAAAGGATAACGATCCTAGCCGGCGCCCATCAACAAAAGAATAGACAGGACGCGGCCCATCAAGCTGACAGGAAAAAAAAAAAAAAAAAACTCCTCAAACTGACAAGGACAGGCTCGGTGACCATCAACGGGGAAGAATAGGCAGGACACGAAACATCAAGCCAAAACGGAGAGACACCGACGAGATATTCATCACCGGACCCGAACACCTCGCCTTGCGGGCTACCGCTGGGGAAGCCATCAGGTAAACAAAAGGAAAAATCCAGCCGAAATATCCATCGGCTCCAACCCGGATCCAGCCATCCCATCCGGATGGCCTGAACCACAAGAGCCACTCAGAATTTCTTTACATATGAGGAGACTCGGTCCGGACGTCCATTCGACTCTATTCTCCAATGCCAGGAAATCAATTCATACGACAATCAAGGACTGTTGATGAATGGTGCCTGCCTAGAATTTAGCCTCAAGGCTAAAAATCCCTATAAAAACCCCGGACAGTTTACCCTCCTGCGTGGATTTGGGAACACCTATACCTTTGGGTATAGACCCCTGTCCACCCAGCGCTGCGCTGTTTGTTTTATTGTGGTTTTCCCTCATTGTTTATTTTTTTATAGAAATTGTTTTATAATAAATTGTTTTTATTTAACCCAAATCTGCCTTTGCATTTATAACACCCCCCTCCCCCCGCCCCGGCCGGCGGGGCAGACGGAGCCGTTTCGGACTCTCTCCGTGATGTGTATGAACTGCGGAGTGGCGGCCCTAATTCCCTTTCCGCAGTCGGACGCCAAGGGCGGCACGGGCGGGGTCCCGTCCGCTCCGCGGGGTCCCGCGGGGAGCGGCTCCTCTGTGCGTGCGCTGATCCCGGCCGGCGCCGTTGGTCTGTTGATAGCCTTAACGACCAAGCAGGACACGGTTGGCTCCGCTCTCGGCACGGGCGGGGGAGCCAATCCCGCCGCTGCCGCGAGTGCGAGCGCCGGTCCCCGCGGCTCTGCACCACGGGACGACAGAGGAGCGGGGTCTGCTGCCGCCGCCGCTACTGCGGAGGCCGCAGGGACCGATGGGAATGTCGGCGCTCGCAGCGGCGCGGGCGGGAACACGGCCGGCGCCGGGCCAGCCGCGGACGCTTCGCCGAATCGGCGAGAGCCCTTGCGAAACCCCGCGAGCCCCCCCGCAGTGGGAGGCGGGGGGGGGGGCAGACGAACGGAACAAGCTGCGCGGGAAGCCGCGCCGCTTTCCCGGCCGTCGCGGAGGGGGCGGGGACTGCCAAGGCCGGCGCAGCACAGGGAGGCGGTGCCACCGCTTCTGAGAGCCCGGGAGGGGGCAGGGGCGGCCCTTAAGTGGTGCCACTTTTTCCCCCCGGCGGGCAAGGGTCGCCTGTCGGCCCGGCTTCAGAGTCGGCAGGGAGCTCCTCCCTTGCTGCCGCTGCTGCTGGGGCAGGGGCAAACGCGTCTCCATTGTTTACCATAGGGACTCACAGTGACTCTGGATTGTCGGGGCGAGTGTCTGCTCGAAGTGGAGGACACAGAGAGGGCCCCCACTCGAATAATCATTGGACCCTCCCCCCTTGCCAGGTCACAGTACGACCCAGGGACCCTAGGAAGTTTTGAGACGAGGTCAAAGAAAAAGCCATGGAGATGAGAGACTGGGAAGTCATGGAAAGATTTAGAGGAATTGGACACAGTTTCCTTGATTTTTCAGATTCTGCCAGGAATAGACAGTTTGGTGCAGGAGAGGCAAGCTCCAGCCAGGTGCCTGTCTCTGCTCCTGTGACGTCTAAGGGGCAGGATCACAGAGATGCTGCAACCTCGCAGGGGGGTCTTCAGGCTTTCCCTGTAATTAAAGGAAATCCTAGAACAGGACAGCCTAACACACACCAAGCCCTGACCACAAAAACTGTGATGGGCATTAGGGACAAGGTCGCACAGCATGGACTGGGATCTCAGGAGGTAATGCACATGATTCGCGTTCTTAATTCTGAGCCACTGGTACCATATGACATTAGGCACCTTGCTCAGGTGTTGTTTCAGCCTATTCAATTTGAGATTTTTGAAGACAATTGGAGTCAGATGGTGACAAAAGTAGCTGGACGAAATAGTCAATTACCTCAACAGGACCCTAGATATGGGGTTGGACCTGATCTGTTGACAGGGATTGGGAATTTTTCTAACCCTGATTTCCAGGTCACATTCCACCCACCGATGTTAGATCAGTGCCAGAAGACTGGCTTTGCAGCTCTGATGAAAACAATTGAGCTGTCTGCTCCAAAGCAAATGTTTGCTACCATCGTGCAGGGGGCTAGGGAGCCTTATATGCAGTTTGTTGAGAAACTCTCTGCATCTTTGGAGAAGCAGGTAGACGAACCAGAACTGAGATGCCTACTGCTCACACAGTTGGCAAGAAGCAATGCCAATGATGACTGTAAGAGGGTAATACAGGCCCTCCCAGGTGATCCATCTCTGGCACAGATGGCTCAGGCTTGTGCAAACATAGGAACCCCAGATTGCAAGATAGCTGCCTTGGCTACTGCATTACCAGGGTCCTCAAAAGGGCCAAAAGGTAAGCAGCAGAAGCAGGAGACAGAACAAGCCACTGAAAAGCAGGGGAAACAGAAGCAGAAAGGGAAAGCTCTCTCATTTCTGTGTGCTTGGTGTGGAAAGCCAAATCACATGGCAGAGGCTTGCAAGGCGAAATACGATGTGTTGTAGTTTAAGGGCTTGCGATCTGAAGATTTCAGGATGTTACGGAAAGCTAGTAGACCCCTCTCTGTTAAGATAGCAAGGCCCCTTGTAATTAGCCAATAGCACCTAAGTGTGATGTAAGCAGATGGGAGTAACACAGTGACCCCAGACTATAAAATGTTAAGTTCTTCTGCAATAAATCGCCATTAATGCCATCCATCACACTGATGTTGTGGGTTGTGGTCCGCCGGCTGGAGATAGCCGCTGTGCTGGAGCTGGCCAGTGCGCCTGCCTTGCTTGAAAACCCAACATCTGGTGCACGAAACCCGGGAGGAAAAGTGGGAAGAAACGTGAGAAGAAATTCAAAAAGCAAGAATACCCTGGATCAGCGGACAGCGGCCAAGATAGCTGGACTATTCTTGGCGAGGAAATCCTGGGCCCAGAAGAAAGATGGAATCACTGATAAAGGTCAGATTGCAATTAAGTTGTAAACCTAATTTGCTTGCTATTGCAAGGCTTTGGGTTGTTAAAGTCGTAAATGAGCTTGTAAGGTTTATCCACCCTAAGGTGTGGGACAGATGTGCTAAAATCCTTGCTGAAAAAATTTGGGAAACGACAAGGAACTGTTTGCTGGCTACCCTGAAATTTGGGGTAAGAGCTTTACAGCTCCCAGACGACAGCAGCTCAACTGAGCCGAAGGGGGGTCGAGAGTCCCCTCGGTCCCAAAATCTTTGTGTGCTCTGGAAGAAACGACAGAAAGCAAGAGACTTTTGGAAAAAGTTAACAAAAAAAGCCAGGAGTGCCGTGGAAAAAGCCCGGAGAGAAACCTCCTCCCTGGTGTCTAAAGATGGCGCAGAGAAAAAAGTTGTAGAGCGGGAAAAATATGTCTTTAACAAAGAACAAAAGCTGGCCTTGGAGGATGAGCATGGCTGGGGGGTTGGGAAAGATAAGAAATGTGTAAAGGACAGTGGGGGATGGGTACAGAATGATTGGAATGCAAATGGAGGGGAAGGAGGGGGGGGGCAGAGAGCAGAGCAAAGCCTGGAGTGAGGGGCAGAGGGAAAGGTGGAGTGAAAGGCAGGATGAAAGGTGGAGTGGAGGGTGGAACGAAAGGCGTGGAGAACCAGGGGGGAGGAAACAGCCTGCCCACAGGGGTGGTAGGCAGGGCTGGGGCCCAAGAAAAAGGCACGGAAAACAGGAAATAACCAGCCAGTTGAGTTTTGACTCTGACCGAGACACGAGCGGTTCACCCCCCCACTCCCTCTCTGGGAAGAAGTGCCAGGATAATACCCAGTTTGTTACAAAGTCATGATTTATTGAGTTTTTAAAATGTGTTTATATACCCTTTTGGAGTTAATTTTGTGTTTTAAGTAATTATGAGTTTATGCAGTTGGAGTTTTTAGAGTTTTTTCTCAGATTTAAAACTAGCCCGGTGCGGACGGGTTTAACAAAGCACATACACGGCAGTACACAGCAGCCAGAAACGCTGTCGCTATGGCAACCACCGGTGAAACAAGTAACAGCAACTTCGACAAAACCGCCAAAAGCGAGCAATAAAACAAAAGAGAAACAACAAAAAGCTGGACATTTTGGAGAGGGATAAAAAAGAGAGAATTTTAACTGGACAATTCAAAAATTAGAAGCTTTATAAATTGTATTGTTTGTAAATTAGCAAATTGTTATAATTAAGATTAAGATTTAAAAATAAGTTTCTATTAAATGAAGTGCCTTTAAAAATAGATTAAAAAGTTTAAATGTTGTATTTTTGTATCCCAAGAAACTTAAAAGATTTTTGTTTTGTTTTAGTAATCTCAAAGTTATGTTAACCATATATTACCCATTTGTTTGGTTTTTTTACAATTTTAATAAGGTAATTTTAATGTGAGTACTTTTGTTATATAAAACACATATAACTGCATATATACCAATTTGGATTTTAAATTTTAGTTTAAAAATTAGACTTGATATTTCTGAAAAGTGCTACAAAAGCTAAATGACAACTTACCAAATTCTGTGTTGTTATGGTTTTTCTCTGGAGAGGCTGCACTTTGGAATTTTAGCTAATTTGGGCATATGCTCTAGAGATATGAAGACAGCCACAACTGAAACAGCTGTGATAAAACACTGATAAACACCTGCTTGTGGACAGAAATGAATACAGTCTGTGACACCCTGGACTTTATTGGGAGTTCTATTGAGTTGTTGTAATTTTTGCAGTTTCGTTTGTTATAGCTTTCTTATTTTTCAGTGTTTCCAAAATTTTAAAATGTACCATTGCTGAGGATCAGTAGCCGTAGTGGAAGCTTCAGATTAAACCAACTGCTGAATGATTTAATTGGTCTGATACCTAAGGCTTTTGATCATTTGCTTTGTACAAATGCATTTTAACAGTTTGCTGTGCTATAAGCATCTCATAGCTGCTACTATTAAGAATCTTGTTTTAGAAATATGTTAAGAGGCATCTTTCCAGTTTAAAGTCTAAGGCCCTGGCCAAGTCTTAACTTTACCTGGACAGAATGTTTATCAACAGATCCAGATGTTCTTATATCAAATTAGTATTTGAGTCACTTTTTGACTCAGCAATTCGACCCTATTAATACGACAGCTGGATCAATTTTAAAGTGAGCTTGGAGAATCATTTCTGGAGGTGATTATCCAATCCTTCACTGATAATTTTTTGTTTTTGTTTGTTTGTTAACTATGGGATGCTAGTGCAGTGTTTTAATAATTAACAGTACTTTTATATTAATTGATTTTCAACTGCTATAAGTTTTTACTAATTGTATATAAGGTTTTGTGTTAATGTTGAATAGAAATACATCTCATTTTTATTTTTTAAAGAAAACGGGGGAGATTGATACCCTAAAAGCATTTGATTAGTGTAATTCATTAAGTTCAAGGAGAGAAGTGCCTGTGTTTTGTTGGCAGGTTCAGAAAAGTCACCTGTCCATCTGACCAGACTGTCTGCCTCTGAACACATGAGATCCAGTGAACAGAGAAGTCACCACACAGCCTTGGAACTCTAGACATGGATCAGAAGTGGAACTGTCAGGACACAGTTGTGTCTGAACACTATATAGACAATTGCCAACAGAAATTTTATGTTGTTATTATGATGTTATGTCTCTACCAATTTTTCAGTTATCCTTTGTTTTAAGATTTAAAAGAATGTGAAGAACAACTTGAACATCAAAGCCCTCAGTCACCGATCAGCTGCCAGCTGACATCACGGGAGCAGTGAACGTTCCAGGACTGAATCGTGTTAAAGAAACTTTATAGAAGATCTAAGAAGTGTAGAGACTCCATCTAACTATATATAAAGTAAATTGTAGTTGTGTGTTTATCCTTTTAGCAAATTGTTTTCACGCTTAGATTACGTATATACCAGAACATGTGTGTTAAAAGTAGTTAAATAATAGCTTAAGGTAAAGTGTCTAGCTTATATAGTAATTGTTATGTTAATATAAAGTATAAGTATTTTTCCTTTAAGAGGTAGTGTAAGCATCTTTGAAAGTTCATTTAACGTTAAAGTTTTAGCTGTGAGTTTGCAAGTATGGTGTCATTTATATGGTAAACTGTTTATAGTAATTGTGTTGTTTATAGTTATAACACCTGAAGCAGTGAGCCCCAACCTTGTGGTACAGGCTGAGAACCCACGATCTAATAGTCTGTACCCGCTGCATAAGCAAGAAGCTTCTCCCCAAAGATCTGAAGCCGCTGCTTTCGATTCGCTCTATCGAATGTTAGATGCCACCTTTTTACCTCTAAATCAATCCAACCCTAATGCCACAGAATCCTGATGGCTGTGTTATGACACACAGCCCCCTTACTATGAGGCTGTGGCCCTTAACAACCGGCCGTTGTGGGTTAATGCAGAAGCCCCAGTCCAGTGTCGCAGTGAGTCACCTTCTTGCAGAATCACCATCAGCCACATGACAGGGCAAGGGTTTTGCGTGGGCAAAGCCACCGTTGTTGACAAAAAAGTTTGTGCGACCACCGTGCAGGTGGACAGGTCCAAGAGATGGGCAATTGCCCCCCTGTCTGGCATGTGGGTTTGCAACCGCAGTGGGCTAAGCCCTTGCATTTATACCCCAAGTTTTAACTCCTCTGTTGACTTTTGTGTATTAGCTGTTATCATTCCCAGGGTCCTATACCACTCCAAAGAAGAAGTGAGCCAGTACCTTGAGCAAGCAGGCCGCCTTCAGAAAAGAGAGCTGTTGACAGGACTGTCAATAGCAATGCTGCTCGGCTTGGGAGCGACCGGTGCAGCCACGGGTGTCTCCGCTCTGGTAACCCAGAGTCAGAGTCTCTCTCAACTACAAATGACTGTAGATGAAGATCTACAGAGAATTGAGAAATCCATATCCTTTTTAGAAAAATCAGTCTCCTCACTCTCTGAAGTTGTTTTACAAAACAGGCGAGGTCTCGACCTTCTATTCATGCAGCAAGGAGGCCTCTGCATCGCCCTGAAAGAAGAGTGCTGCTTCTATGCAGACCACACCGGAGTAGTGAGAGACACCATGGCAGAGCTACGAGTCAGGCTGTCTCAACAGAAGGCAGAGAGAGAAGCTCAGCAAAACTGGTTCCAATCCTGGTTCGATCAGTCTCCGTGGCTAACCACCCTGGTGTCTACCCTGATTGGACCAGTTGTGATGATTTTACTTGTGCTAATCTTTGGACCATGTATTTTAAATAAGCTTGTGTCCTTTGTTAAGAATTGATTAGAAAAAGTTAACATTTTGTTTATAGAAAGGCAACAGATGCTTTAAAATATACTTAGTTATTGCATGTGCTTTATATTTACCAATGAAAATTGTAATATTTATTTTATAAGGTTTTAGCTTTTTAGTTAAGTATAATGTATCTTATATTTTACTCAGTTTTATATTATTCATAAAGAGGGGGGAATATGTTGTAGTTTAAGGGCTTGCGATCTGAAGATTTCAGGATGTTACGGAAAGCTAGTAGACCCCTCTCTGTTAAGATAGCAAGGCCCCTTGTAATTAGCCAATAGCACCTAAGTGTGATGTAAGCAGATGGGAGTAACACAGTGACCCCAGACTATAAAATGTTAAGTTCTTCTGCAATAAATCGCCATTAACGCCATCCATCACATTGATGTTGTGGGTTGTGGTCCGCCGGCTGGAGATAGCCGCTGTGCTGGAGCTGGCCAGGGCGCCTGCCTTGCTTGAAAACCCAACTATGATGCCAAGGGCTGACCTTTGCCGGATCAGGGAAACACAAAGCTGAGCGTGTTGGGGAAACGCGCACAGACATAAGCTTTTCCCCAGGTCCTGAAGCTGATGCAGGCTTACTCAGCCAGCTTGTGACGAGCATCTCTGGCTCAGGTGGACTTGATGTCTGCACAGCAGCAACAGTAGTCCTGAACTCTTGTGAAATGCATAGAGTTCCTTTGGATGCCTATGGACCCCTGGGGGAGGGTAAAAGTGCGTTCCTAATGGGAAGGTCGAGTGCCACCCTTCAGGGTATCATTGTGTATCTGGGGCTTATTGATGCTGATTATCTGGGACAAATTTGTGCTATGATTTCCACGCCTACCCCTCCCCTCACCACCCCCGAGAAAACATGCATTGCTCAACTTGTGCCTTTCAAGCCCTCAGTTTCTAAGGCTGCGAGCCCGTGTCGAGGGGACGGTTCCTTTGGATCGACTGGACCACCTCAGGTGCACTGGACTGCAACCCTGACTGACAAAAGGCCTGAGATGTGGTGTACCCTGTGCCTCCCTGGTGCCACCCCGCCAGGGATCTACCTGCAAGGCCTGATAGACACAGGTGCTGACATCACCATCCTGGCTCTCTCTGCATGGCCTCCGCAGTGGCCTCTGGATCCTGTGGAGTCGCCTGTTGCAGGGTTGGGTGGAACGGCCAGATGCTTCATCAGCCAGTGGCCGGTGCAGATCACAAACTCAGAGGGACAATCGGCTATGGTTTGGGTTTGTTACCATGGCTATGGCTAACCTCTGGGGGCGGGACATACTGGTGGTTTGGGGGGTTTGTATCGGGACGGATTTTTAATAGGGGCCACTGTGATGAAGGGCACACTGTGTTCCACGCCTCCTTTATGGTGGCTGGCAGACAAACCCATCTGGGAGAATCAGTGGCCCCTCCCAAAAGAGAAATTAGTCATCCTTCAAGAATTGGTTCAGGAGCAAGTGGACCAGGGGCATCTTGAGCCTTCGACCAGTCCCTGGAACACTCTTGTCTTTTGTATCAAAAAGAAATCTGGGAAATGGAGGTTATTACAAGACCTCCGGAAAATCAATGCCATGGTTGAGAGCATGGGGGTGCTGCAACCGGGTATACTGTCGCCCACTATGCTTCCTGCAGACTGGCCGGTTCTCATCATTGATTTGAAGGATTGATTTTTTACAATTTCTTTGCATCCTGATGATAAACCAAAAGTTGCCTTCACAGTGCCAGCAATTAACAATGCTGAGCCCGCTCATAGGTATCAGTGGAGAGTTTTGCCACAAGGGATGCACAATTCCCCAGCCATTTGCCAACAGTATGTGGCCCTGGCCTTGTCTGGAGTTCGCAAGCAATTTTTCTGATGCCAGTTTTTACCATTATATGGATGATATCCTGGTGGCCGCATCCACTCAGGATGAGCTGCTGAGGATACAGACTCAGTTGCTCGATGCTTTGCACTCTCACGGGCTGCAGGTGGCTCCTGAGAAGGTTCAGCAGCAGCCTCCTTGGAGGTATCTGGGGGTGAAAATTTTGGAGTGAACAATTCGACACCAAGAGGTGCAATTTGTGCAGTCTGTTAAGACTCTGAATGATGCACAGAAATTGGTGGGTGTCATTACTTGGTTACGTCCATATTTGGGACTGACCACGACACAACTGTCTCCATTGTATGATCTATTAATGGGGGACTCTGATTTGAAGTCACCTCGCGAGTTCACCCCTGAGGTGCGATGAGCTCTGGAGGAGGTACACTGAGCCATCTCTGCTTGCCAAGTCTATCACATCGATCCCTCTGCTGATGCCACTGTCTTCATTACCGCTCCAGACTTGTCTCCTACAGGCATCATCAGCCAGTGGTGTGACAAATGGTCTGATTCCTTGCACATTTTGGAATGTTTTTTTTTGCCCCATCAGCCACAAAAAATGGCTATGACGTTGCTTGAATTGATCGCTCGCCTGATAATCAAATGCCGACAATGGTCTTTGCAATTGATGGGAGCGGATCCCGCAAAGGTCATACTCCCGGTACAGCGGGAGGAATTTGACTGGGGCTTTGCAAACAGTGTTTCTTTGCAGCTTGCTCTGGAAAACTTTACAGGGCAGGTCACTTACCATCTGCCTATCCACAAGCTACTGAAGGTGTCAACAACAATTAATTTTTCTTTGCGGCCAAGATGTAGTTGGGAGCCAGTGCAAGGACCCACTGTCTTTACTGACGGTTCGGGGAAAACAGGAAAGGCCATTGTCACTTGGCAGGATGGGTCTAAATGGCAGGAGCTGGAAGGTCATGAAACTGGCTCAGCCCAATTGGTTGAATTGAGGGCTGTTGTTATGGCATTCCAAAGACTTTCCCAGGTACCTTTCAATCTGGTCACGGATTCTGCCTATGTGGCAGACATAGCACAACGGTTAGGTTAATCACTGTTGAAAAAAGTCGGCAACGTTACTTTGTTTCATTTGTTGAAGACCTTGTGGTGTGCTATTGAGGCTCGAGTTCATCCGTACTACGTTCTGCATGTTAGAAGCCATACCAATCTGCTAGGTTTCATAGCAGAAGGTAATGCCAGGGCTGACAAGTGGGCTAACCCTGCATGGGTAGCACCTCAGCCTGATGTACTAGCACAGGCCAGAGTATCGCATGAATTCTTTCATCAAAATGCACATACATTGCAAAAGCAGTTTCAGTTGACTCCAACTGAGGCTAGTGACATTGTCAATTCCTGCAATGACTGTCACACACTTGCTCTGCCTTTACCGGTGGGCGTAAACCCTAGAGGTCCCAAGGCCTTGGAAATTTGGCAAACAGGTGTTACCCAAATTGCCAAATTCGGAAGGGTCAAGTATGTGCCTGTGTCTGTTGGCACTTTCTCCTCTGCCATGTGGGCTTCTGCTCACACTGGGGAAAAAACTCATGATGCCATCGCCCATTGGAGGCAGGCTTTTGCCATGCTAGGGATACCTTCTACTGTGAAAACTGATAATGGTCCTGCATGCGCCTCACAGAAAGTGCGGCAGTTCCTGCAGTTGTGGGGTGTCTCACACAAATTCGGCATTCCGCATTCTCCAACTGGCCAAGCCATTGTTGAACATGCTCATGGTACTCTGAAGCAGGTTCTTCAAAAACAAAAACGGGGAATGCAGGGTGAAACCCCGCAAAGTCGATTGGCAAAGGCTTTGTACATGATAAATCACCTTACGGTGCTGCAGAATTCAAATAACCCAGTCGTCTTGAACCATCACCTTTCTTTGCAGGCTTCAGGCGAGACACATCAGCCCTGAGCGAAAGTTCGGGTGCGAAATTTAACTACCAAGCAGTGGGAAGGCCTGTTCGAACTTATCGCTTCAAGTTGCAGATATGCATGTGTATCTACAGATACTGGTGTGCACTGGGTACCTGTTGTAGTGCATCTAAAAATCTTGGTACCTCCCAAGGGTAAAACTCACCTCTGGTTTGTGTAATGTGAGTTCCTACCTGAAAACCTTCTTTCCCTTCCCCCTTGCCATTGGCTGTGACCTCCCTGCATCCCCTAATCACCCCTGCCCCCTGGTATAAGAGATGAGACCCAGAGCATTTCGGGCTCTCTCTTGCCCCGGATGGACGACAGACAATAAACCCGGGATTACTCCAGCAAGTTTGAGCCTCCTGTGTCTAGATACTTTGAGTCCGTGTTGTATCCACTCCAGGACCCCCTCGGCCGCCTGTGCCTTGAGACGAGCAGGCTCTCACCACGGGGGGTGGAACAAAGGGGTCCCATCGGGGAAAAGGATTACAACAGGTACCTACAAAGTGTGTCTGCCCTGACCTGCAATCGCCAAGGCAGAACCGAGCCAACAGGCAAACCACAGGCTGTGACCAGGAGGAAGGCCATCAAGTGGAGGAACCTCTGAGTGATGACACAGATGCAGAAGATGTGAGTGATCACTCAGATGGCCCCTCTACAAGCAGACATTAAACATCTGGCTCGTTTTTTATTTTTATTTTTTTCTTTTTTATATAAAAAAAAAAAGGATGAGATGTGGACCTGATTTTCTGAGTCTCAGAGAGTTTTCAGCCTGTCAGTGTCTGATCTGTTCTCAAGGGAATATCTCTTGAGAACATTTTTCTCTCAAGGACCACTTTTGTAAATAACTTGGTTTTCTCAATACAATTCTGTACAGCTGTGCTGAGTGTGTTTTCTCTTGCTCCACCAATTGGACTAGAGAGGTGTTCTTCCCTTTACCAATCATGTTAAATCTGTATCGGAACACTTTATAAAAGGAGTTTAAAAGTTGGGAAATAAATCCTTCTGATGATCCTCTTTCTGCCTGTTGAATTGAATCCATGCTACTTATTTTATGTCCAACAGCAACACATTAGTATGCTACAAATTATTTCCAATTAACAGGGACTTCATTATTGCTGACGTGATCCAGTCCTGTGACGGACCCTGACCGAACCAACTGTGGGTGTGTTCAGCTGATCACCAAGGAGCTCCTTTAATCACTGGTATAGAACAGGTTAGCCTTTGTGAGCTGTTGGGAAGCATTTCTTATATATGGAGCAAAGTGCAATGAAATCCCAAAATCTGCATAAGGACTGTCTGTTGAGTATTACCAGGGAACAAGGTTATAAACTCTAGCCCCAGAGACTTATACAGCTACTTATATGGGTCAGACAGATTTGTCCCTGGTACCCATTGGATGGTTCCTATGACCTTACTCACTGGCAAAAGTTTGGTGAATGTTTACAAACCCACGAAATTACTCATCACGATGTCCACCATGATGATATTGTTACTTGGTGTGTGGTATATTCGGCTTTGCAACAATTTAAGGAAGCAGATCGCATCCTTACAGATGCTCTGCCTACATGGCCATCAGATACTGTTGTTTTTGTTAATGAAACATCACCTGAGGAGAATGATCTGGAGAAAAAGGATCCTTTTGACCCACGTCAAATTGACCCTGAACAAGAACCAGATTTATATCCTCCTCTAGACCCAGTATGTGCCATGGTGGGTTCTGCTCCTAGTGCGGAAGAAATATTGCAATCAGCACACAAAAAGGCTGCAGCAAATATTTTACATAGACCACCATCTTATACTATGCCTTATTCCTCTACTGATTATGATGAAGAAACAATGCCACCTATAGGACCTGATCTGGAAAGGTTTATACAGAAATGCAAGGAGGCAAGCATTGGAAGAGGGTGATATTGAATTTTTCAAGCAATGCCTGTTGTATACTGTAATCAAAACCCACATCATGAACAATTGTCATATGAGATAGTAAAGGAACTGAGTATATCAGTGAAAGAAAATGGTTTAAATTCCTTTCTTACTATAAATTTATTAGATGCAATTGTGAAAACAGATAATATGTTAGTGGTAGATTGGAAATCTCTTTAAAACAGTATTGACAGGAGGGCAGTAGTCTGTCTGGTGGATGGAATTTGTAGATTTGGCTCAAACTCAGATGGTGAATAATGGTAATCAAAACCACCAATTAATATAACTGCATTACAGCTCTGTGGCACAGACACGTACGCTACTGTTTGGGCACAATTAAGGCTCCCACCACAAGCATGGGACCAATCTACTGTTTTTGCCACGCGTGTGCTACAAAAAGTACCTGATACAAAAAAATTAGAGCCCGGATTTGCTGATGTTAGGCAAGGGCCTCAGGAACCATATATTACCTTTACTGACCAATTACAATCAGCTGTTAGGTGAAAATTGATATGCAGGAAGCAGCTGATGCTACCTTAAAATCTCTTGCTTATAAAAATGCTAACAATGACTCTAAAACAGCCCTGGACCCGATACATAACCATGCTGATGTTAAAATTTCTGAATATATCAAGGCATGCGCTAATATTGGCTCAGAACAATATAAAGCAGAGCTAATTTCTACTGTGATAGCCCAACAACTGCAAGTGGCCAGAGCAGCTATTAAGTGCTTTGAATGCTTGAAGCATAAACTTTGAAGAATTTAAGATATTAGAAAAACTAAAGCCTTAATTAAAATTAATCCTTGCTAAATCTAGTTAAAATAGATAAAGAGGCCCTACTAGAATTAGGAGTTAATCATTAGCTAATAACTGTCTGTCAACCTTATGTTTGTGCAGCTGGGATTGTAATGAGAAACAAAGAATCTTGTAAGGAACTTCAAGAACATAAGACAATTGCAAATCAGAAACTAACTGGAAACACGAAACTAGGAGCCTGGCCAGGGGTCCATTTGTCACTTTCTATTGGAAAGGTAGAAAGGTCAGAATGAGGAAGAGATATATTCCTTCCTCCCTTTTGTGACCTCTCCCCATAATAAGACCACCGACTCATTTCAAGGAACAAACTGAGCATGCTTAATTGTTTTTTTCTTAATTAGCATAGGAAACAGGGAGTGGGTGGTAACTGGGTTATGAATATGTATTTGTATTCAATATCTCAGTAAATAAAAAGTCTGTATTCACCTGCATTAGGGGCCATTTGTATTAAGGGGTGACCCTGCACGTTGGCCCAGTGCTGCCAATAAACATACACTCTGTAACCCTAATCGGTTAAAGAGTCTTTGTCCGTCTCAGTTGGATACTGATATTAGATCATATCCATATTTTGGTAAATCATGCTGGGAACAAGGGCATATTACGAAGCAGTGTCCAAGGGGACACAAAGGCAATAAAAAGTCCAATAAACCTTGTCCTCACTGCCAAAAAGGGTTTCATTGGAGCAATCAATGCTGGTCTAAATATGACCAAGATACATTTGGTGTATCAAACAAGTTACAGGTATTGCCCATTCTCCACCAGGGCAAGCCATAGTGGAAAGGGCATACTATACATTGAAAAATATGCTACAAAAACAAAAATGGGGAAACCGGTAGGTATGCTCCCTCATGTTACATTTGGGTCACAGTTTTGGAGACAGGCACACAACTACACACTGAGATCTTGAGACAGTAGTTGACGTTTATAGATGAACACCTCCTTTTATAGGGGGGTCAAAATTTCCGTGCTTGAACACCTGATTGGTCAAGGTCTTAACACTGCCCAGCTTACTGGCCAAGTGGATGTCTGCATTCAGGATTGAGTGGGATTGATTGGGGTCCCCTGTCTGAGTTTGAATCTGACCTATCATTGCTTCATTCTGGGGACTTGTTTACTTCTACTCTTTAACGAACTAGGCTAGCCGAATTGGGGTTCTGTTATGACCAAATTTATCTGTACAGCTTCAGACCAGCTGTGCCTGTCACAATTCCCCCTTTCTTTTTTAAAAAATGCAAAGTGTTCTTTGCCACCTTCTGCGGTGCTCCTTGAAGATGGGATGTCAAAAACAGCATGATGACAGATGATAAACCTAGTTCAAATAAGACTTTCCATCCAACTCAACAAGCCTAGCCTCCCCCAGCCAGTGATGTATCCCATGTATCATTGGGGTCGTAACATTCACATCCAGGAGCTCTCAAACGAGATTACACAGCAATACAAGTTTACAAGATGGTATGTTGAAGGCTCATTACTTAGAATTTATAAATTACAACTTAACACTACAAGCAAGAAACAATTCAACTCAAAACCATCTCAATTAAAAACATACATCCTTTCTGCCACTGATGTCTTCCAAATGTTTGAATCTTGGGGTTCAAGTAGGGTGATGGGCAGATTGTCCTACCATTGTTGACAATCTTTTGCCTGTGACAAGCTGTCGGCTTGCTAGGTCATGTTGTGACTTGATTGAAAATCATGAGAACACCCAAGACTTTTGAGAGGGATATACACCCACCACACTCCCACTTTCTTTGTTTTAACAACTGTAACAGGAACATAATCCAATCCCAACAAAACATGCACTTTTGAGCAAAATTAACAAGGTGAAACTTACAACTGCTTACATGCTTTGCTATCACCCAGGGTCTGCCATCGCTGAGGAGCCCCCTTTTCACAATGAGGACTTGGAAGGCCTCTTCCAGACAAGGTGTCCTGGTTTAGGGCAAATTTGGGAAAAAACCTCCAATGGGGCTCCCCCCGGGAAGGAAACCCACGTGGCCCTTTTCTCCCACCCCCCAACCGGTTCGGGAAGAGATTTCTCTGAGAGAAGTGGAAAAAACCTGTTTATTTCACAGGCACAGCACTACCCAGCACAAAAATGAATGATATCAAATTACAAAACCTCTCGCCGCTCTGAAGAGATGACAAACTTTAGAGGGTCTCTTTCCTGTGGGTATTCGCTCTGTTATCAGTCCCTCTGGCGCTGGAAAATGCCACTGCCCAGGCTGGGCTCCCAGTAGTCCACGGGTGCAAGCTCCCCGTGCTCCCCCGAGTCCCCAGTTCAGAGCAGGTTCGATCCGTTCAAGGAAAAGGGAAAGAAAACAGTCCAGGAAGACCTCTCTGCTCTGGCTATCTGGAAAGCCAAGGCGATCTGTCTCTTGTTGTCTGTCTGTGCTGTAGTCAAAACTCCCGATGCGGGGGGAGCAAGTACAGTCTCTGATAACAGACTCAGTGCTTCTTTTCCACTCACTTTTACTCTTAGATGAAATTTTAAGAATACAAAACCTGTGTCTGGGTTAGGTGGACGAATGGGGATACAATTTAACATCATAATCAACCCAGGACACAAGGCCTCTATGTCTACTTCAAAGGAAAGGGTTCCAGCTTTTGCAAAGCCAAATCAGCTAGTCAAAGTGACTTGCTTTCTTTTTTAGCACAGAAACACCTGGGTTTGATGGCATACTTTTCTTGCTAGTCAAGGCCATAGCTTGGCCAGAACTAAGACTTAGACTGGGAGGGCTTCCCTAACATATCCTTAAAAGAAGTCTTTCAGTAATGACTCATAGAACAGCCGGCTTTGTCATCTATCCTTAGCTAAATAACCAGTGATATTATAAATAACCTGTAAATAACTATAACTATGCACATATATATACAACTCCTTTGAAAGTAACATTTACCTTTTTTTTATAAACAAACAAATTCAACACTGTCAAAGAAAATATTTCCTTGTCTCAGGTTTTATAGGTCACATCCTGGTATATGATTAAAAGTGACATGCCCTTGTGATGCCTTATGTTTTAGCTTTCATATTTTTCAGATTTTGTTCTGCCTAGGTGTGTAGTTCTAAGCTTCATATTAAGTGTTAGTAAGCTCTCTTTGCAGATTAGGTAGACAAAACAGTCCTTTTCCGGCTTGAGACCAAAGACAACTGTTACAAGTTTCAGGCCCAAAAGCATAAACAACAGTGGACTGAAGAGAGAAAACAAGAAGCATGGGACTTCATAATCTGAAGCTGTAATTGGACAATTAATCCCAATATGCAGATGGACCAAAACTTCTAAGTCAGCTCAAATGCTATAGCTCTAAAGGTCTAGAGTTCTTATATCATAATTGTTCTTGCTTGCTCTTTCGCTTTCTCTCTCTCTGGTTCTTTTGATCTCTGCGGACTTTCTTACTCATAACTGTTAAGATATGGGGTGTATATTCTCTTGTGAGGAGCTGAGGGGCAGAGCCTTCTGCCGAGACAGGCCTGTAAGTTTCCATAGCAACTGTGGGCACCACGGACCTGCCTCAGGAGGTAACATCATCAAAGATCGCAGACACACAGCCCCGGACCAACATTGCAGTAAATCCTGCATGGTGCTTTCTAGGATTGGGACAAGTCGAACTAGATAATTTGCTACAACAGAGTCAGACAGCTCTTGCTCAAGCAGCTCTGAAGAGGATGAGACTGTTGAGATCATTGCTGCTCTGAACAGGCAAAGGAGAGGAAAGATAATGATAAAAGCCATCAAAGAATGTAGTCCAATTGCTAAATGTACTAGGTCAAAAAAGGATAAAGGAGAAGAACCAAAAGAACCAATTTTGCAAGCCCCATTAAAGCAGGCAGTCAGCAATTAGGGACCAATATATGAGAAGGTTCCATAATGCTCCCATATCGAGTTAGAGCAGTGGAAAACTACTGTGGGGAAATAGAGAACCCAGATGAAGTGGTAACATTAGTCGAAAGAGCAATTAACTCACAAAACCCTGACTGGGATGATTTGAACTCTATATTAGATGCATTACTTGATCCCACTGAGAGACAAATGGTCAATAAAGCCATCACAACGTCAGTTGAAGGGAGCATAGCTAATGGATTGCTCCAAGGTACTGTCACTCAGATATTCCCCCTTGAAAATACAGGATGGGATCCAAATATACCAGAACATATGGCAAGGTTAACACAATATCAAAGCCTTGTGGTATATGGATTAAAACATGGTGTCCCTAAAGCTATAAATTGGTCAAAGCTTTATGAAGTAAGGCAACATTATGATGAATCACCCGTTGATTTTTTAAACAGGTTAAGAGAAACTGCCATCAAATATACAGATTTGGATCCTGAATCAGTTGATGGTAAAACACATCTAGTTTTACTGTTCATGGGTCAGGCTTCAAATGATATAAGAAGAAAGCTGCAAAAGATAGAGGGAGTTTGAGACATAGATAAACTGCTAGAGGTTGCCTGGAAGGTATTTAGAGACAGGGCCCCAGCTGAAAGAGTTAAATTCCAGCCTAGTAAGAACGCAGCTCAAGAAAAGTCATCCAAGTAAACTTCCCCTACAGAGAAGGACCAATGTGCATACTGTAAGAAGTGTGGACATTGGAAGAAGGACTGTGCAGTGCTGAAAGAAAAATCCTCAGTTCCCCAACTCCCAGTAGTACAAACCTCAAGTGACTCAAGCTCTGAATGGTGGGGACCGAGGGCTACCCCCCCCAACAGAGCCTTCAGTTCTAGCTAAGCTGGGGAAAGATGACATCAAATTTCTGGTAGATACTAGAGCGGCATATTCTGTGTTAAACACCTTAGAAGGGAAATTGAGTCAAGATATTGTATATGTTATTGGGGCAACCAGGGTAAGCAAAACACGGCCTTTCTTCCAACCTTTAAAATTTAAACTGGGAAAGCACTGGGTCACCCATCGATTCTTCTATATGCTTAACTCCCCTAAACCATTGCTAGAGAAATCGGAAGTAGAAATTAAATTTAGAAAGGGAAAGGGTGTAAGAGTTGTAATTCCTGAGTCTAAATTTGTTGAAGTTGCTGCACTTTTTATAGAGGAAAAATGTGGTGAAATGCCTGCTGAAGTTGAGAATGTGGTAAATCCAATAGTGTGGGCCAGTGATATCCCAGGAAGATCCAAATGGACAGAACCAGTGAGAATTACACTCAAACCAGGAGCCACTCCAGTAAGGCAAAAACAATACCCTTTGAAATTAGAGAACCGTAAGGGACTGGTATCTGTAATTGAAAACTTCCTATAACATGGTTTATTAGTGCAATGTGAGTCCAAGTTCAACATTCCAATTTTAGCTGTTAATAAATAAGATGGTAAGAGTTATCCATTAGTGCAAGATTTAAGAGCAATTAACAAAATTACAGAGGACATACACCCAGTGGTAGCCAATCCCTACACCCTTTTGACCACACTGACAGACGAATTAGGGTGGTTTACTGTTGTAGACCTGAAGGATGCCTTTTTCTGCATTCCTGTACACAAAAATAGCCAAGAGATTTTTTTCTTTTGAGTGGGAAAATCCCGAGACAGGGAGGAAAAGTCAACTTGGACAGTTTTATCGCAAGGTTTCAAGAACAGCTTAACAATATTTGGAAACCAGCTAGCAAAGTAATTAGAGGACTGGAAAAGACAGGGGCCAGAATGAGTTATTCTTCAATATGTGGATGACATCCTGATTGCGGCTGGAACCAGAAATGACTGTATACGACTTACCGTAAGTTTATTAAACTTCTTGAGACTGAGTGGGTACAGACTTTCTAAAGATAAGGCAGAAATGGATAAAGAACCAGAAGTTTACTTGAGGCTTGAGATCCTCCGTGGATACCAACAGCTCAACAAAGAATAGAAAGAAGCCATCTGTCAGCTCCCAGAGCCCTATATCATGAGAGAGATGCAAGCTTTCTTGGGAATGGTAGGTTGGTGTTGTTTGTGGATAGCAAATATGGACTGCTGGTAAAACCCCTATATGGAGCATGAAAAGCAGCCAAAAGAGGAATTATTATATGGACTGAAAACACCAGAGCACCTTTTAAACAGCTGAAACACTCCCTAATGTCTGTTCTAGCACTGGGACTTCTGGACTTCACTAAACCTTTTGAACTTTTCACATGAGAGACTGAATGTGGCTTTGAGGGTACTAGCACAGTGCCTCAGGAACCAACAGAGGGCTGTGGCCTACTTTTCTAAACAGCTAGACAATGTTGCTCAAGGCTGGCCAGGGTGCCTGGAGGCTATGGCAGTATAATGGGTTTAGCACTGGCTAAAATTGCCAGTGCACCTACTAGAATAATTTAATCATTTCCTGCTGTGAGATATGAATTAAGAGGAAGGCAAAGCAGGCTCAAAACTCAAAAGGTATAAAGAAAACTTTATTAACAGAGCTAAGAGAATAATAAGAATCAGAATAAAACCTTCAGAGCACTTCTCCTCCCTTCCCCACAACCTCCTTTCTTTCCCTCTGACAACGAAGAGACAAAACCTGGGATTTTCAATCAGTTACCACTTCTACAATAGTCTTTCATCAGTTCTTGTAGGGAGAGGAGCTTCTCTCACCATGCCATGGAGACTTTTCCACAAGAAACAGTTCTATCGTGGCTTCTTTTTAATTTCCACGAATAGCAGCTGCCTGGAAAATCTGCAGTCCTGAAGTTCCTCCCATTTTCACAGCCTTCCCGCATCTGAGTTCATGGGCCATATCAACTTATGGGGTATTATTCTAAGGATGAGCTGTTCAAAGGCAAAGGTTCTCTTCATCTATATCTGAGATCATCTCTGGGAACAGAGGTCTTCTTCTTTCCCTGGGGGCAAAGGGCCTTCATCACTCTCATCTTTCTGTCCAAGCTTCTCATGGGATCACAGCTACTTCAACATCTGCTTTGTTTCATTATGGATGCCTCTGCTCATGTCTACAGTTTGAACACTCCATCCCCCCATACTTTCTCATGAATTAAAGGGGATATTCTAGTGTATCATAGTCCGTCTCCATGGCCTTTCCAAAGAACTTTCAGCCCCATTACCAGGGCATCTCCTCATTCTCCTTCTATCTGGGACTTGACTCCTTTACTGACTTTGATGTCTTCATGTTGTCCTCTACGTGTCTTTACTCTGTCCTTTTCTCTCACTAGAGAGGATCAATGTTTTGCAAGTTTCATTTGTGCAGTGAAAGTGTTAATACCTAGCCTGGGGCCTGCAGGTAGTCATGATGGTTTCTGCCAGGCAGTGACTGAAGCACTCATGGTGATGGATTTCAGGCCATGCCGGGGGCTGTGCTAAGATCTCAGGGGGCCCGGCCAGAATGGTGGCAGCCGTCCTGGCCGTATGCCTGGTCTCCGACCCCTGCTTCCTTCAATTTCAGCCATGGGCCAATGGCTTTCCCTCCCTCTGCCTGGCAGCAGCTGAGGCCATGAGGGCAGCGGCAGAGAGGGTCTGGCCCAGCCTGTAGCCACTACCAGGGCTCAGCGGACCCCAGCTCAGCCCGGGCCAGAAGTAGGGCAGGGCTTAGTGTCGGCCAGATGTTAGCAGCTGGGACCTGGCTCAGCCTCAGCCGGGGTCCAGCGTCCCCCTGTCCCCTGCCCAACAGCCTCTGGGGTCCAGCCCAGCCCTGCCAGGCTGCACAGGCCACGGCAGAGCAGGGCCTGCCCAACTGGCAGCCAGTTACCTCTTCAAAGCCAGAAGCAAGAGAGAGCTTTCCCAGGCTTGCCTGTCTTTAAAATGTGGATCTCACAGAGGCAGACCTATCTTCTAAATGGTTTCATAGGTTATCAATTCTCAGAGCTAGCCAGCTATTGTTTTTTGCTAGGCACAGAGGAAGCTTCTTTTAGCAAAATCATTTCCTTGGGTGGCTTCTTCCCTCCTCCCCAAATATCAATTAATGCAAAACCAGCACAGGCAGCCACTGTCATCTTGATCCAGGAAGCCTGAAAACTCACCCTTGGGCAACATATTGTAGTGTATGTACCCCATGCCATAGCAGCTGTACTTGAACAAAAAGGGGGGCATTGGTTATCTGGTAACTGGATGCTTAAATATCAAGCACTGTTATTAGAGCAGGATCATGTTGTTATAAATTAAATGCAGCCAAATTTATCAATAACAATTTTATTGAAAATTTTGCAAAATCGAATTTTGGAAACAACCACAATCACTGTCAGCGTCGAGCCCGAGGTCGATGATGGGTGAACTCTGAATCAGCCTCTGTCTCACTGATTCCCCCAAGTTCACAAACTGTCTTTCAGAGAGCTGAGTTTTATCAAGTGTTTTCAGCTTGAGGCTATGCAGTTACTGCTGATGAGTTTTCTGAGGAGATGAAGTTTGAGTGTTTTTTTTGGGAAGCAGGCTTTGAGATGTAGAATAGTGGTGAGTTTTTTTCTCAGAAGGAGAGGGAGTCTGAGTAATTTTTTTGGGAAACCGACATTGAGATGCATGGTCCTGGAGAATCAGATCAGGTCGGTATCAGGCATTAATCACCGGGTTGTTAGAGTGCTAATTTTGCTTGGGTGGACCCATTTCTGGGTGTTATCTTAATTGCTGGGTCATCGTATTGCAGATTCTTGGTTTTCCAGCAGCTGCTTTTGCAATCTCAAGCTGCTTGTGGTTTTTTTACATAAAACATGTTTTTATACTTGATTTTATATGTGTACAATAAAACATGAAATATACCAACATATATTACAATCTTTCCCCTTCTATATCACCATTATAATTCGTGATTTTGTTGTACTATATTTTTTTATTTATTTTTAATTTATGCAGTATGGTTACACTGGTTACAAACGGGTTTTTTGGTGTCTATTTAGTATCTTGTTTCTGTACTACATGAATTGAAATTCTTTTTTTTTTGATGGAAAGCTTGACTGTTTGCTCTTAGGCCTCGCAGTGGGGTTATAGTATATTGTTTCCCTTTCTAATTAATATATTTAAAATCGAGTTCAATTATAGGCACAGTACCCACTTTTTGTTATCTGGGCAATTATATTTGGTTTGGTATGTTATCTTTTCAATCTCACTTTGTCCTTTCAGGACAGTCTTGAGGTACAGCTCACACTTATACACTGGGCTCTGCTTTTCAGCGCTGGGCAGCTGCTCTGAATACAGGCCACCTGTCTGGTACACGGGTAGGCTCAGGATTATCAGGGTTCTCCACAGTTGTACTCCTCTGCTTCTGCCTGCGCCCACCGGGTTGCAACCGGCAGCTAGGTAAATTTTCTTCTTGGCAGCAAGCGTATTCTTCAAGGATTCTATGATTAGGCTGAGCTACATATCACCTTTTAAAGGTTTCTCACTTGGATAACTTTTTAATGTTTGTGTTACAGGGTACATTACTCTCCTTTTGGCACTCGATTGCTAGGACTTGTGCAAGTGAGTTTGATTTTTTTTCTTTTTTTTATTTTACATTTAAAAAGGTAGATACTGGAGAATTTAGCTCTAATAAGTTTAGGTTTGTAGCGAGCACTAAGATACAGCTAGTCAGGCTTTTTTCTTTTTTAGACACTTTATACACAAGTTTTTGTATCTATATTTTTTCTTACAATGCACAACATAAATCTCATGACAATAATTACATTTAAAATGTATACACGAATAGCACAGACATATTGGTTTTTAAAGAACTTATTGTGTTTTTTTTTCTTTTAATCTTTTAGTGTTTGTAAATACTTGCATATGATTCACAAACTTGTGCTGACCACTTAGTACTTAAGGAGTCTTGATCTTACAATACTCTAAAAGTATTATTAGTTTGTCTGTGGGAGTGGTAACACAATCGTTTACAATTTTTCTTTCTGGTACTTTGAATTTAAACAACATATTTTTTATATTGATTAAAAAAACAAGACTAAATACTCTCAAAATTTTTGAATAAACACATAAAAGACATTACTAAAAATCTTTATTAATATAAAGCTATACAATTAGTACTTCAAAATAGCACTGATTTACTCACTTAGAAAAGTAAATTTTTACATTTACTTTCAAAATTCTCAAAAAGCTGGGTTTTTTTTGTTGTTTTTGTTTTTTCTCACTGGGCAACTTTATTACAAACTTTTTAAACATTTAATTTTTCTCTATTAAATATTAGAAGCAAATCTCTTTTTCTTGATGTTGTGAATTCATATTGTAAATATTGGCTTTTTGCAAGTATTATGATAAATGTTATATGCTATATGCTTTTTGCTATATTCTTCTCTCTCTTAGCAAGTTATAGGCTTAGAAAGGAATTCTGAACGGTAGGGATATGTTTCATCTGGACAAGGCAAGATAACTCCAACAGGCAAGACAATGGGAGCACCAAGCTGTTTTCAGCGGAAGGACAGTGGAAACCAAGCTGTTATCAGCAGCCAGGACCAGGCCGTTGGCAGCGGAAATATATGAAGCCCAGCTGCCCTCAGCGGAAGGGTGAGGGGCCCGGACTGTTATCAACACTGACCATTTGCAGAAGAAAGGAAACCAAACTCAAAAATAATGATGATCAGCAAAAATAATGATGATCAGCAAAAATAAAAACCATACAGAGCATGTTCTAAATAGGCGGAACCAGGGAGGGGACATGCTAAATACTTCTTGAAAAAAGTTTTGAATATGCATTAAACCCTCACAGCAGGATGGGATAAAAAGGGTGTTCCCAAGATACCAGGTGTGCTTTTGGCAGCATGCCAAGGCACCCGGCCATAACTCTTTGCTTTCTTTTATGTCTCTTATTGTCTTTCTTAAACATTTTTAAAATTTTACAGGAGTGAACTTCGTTTTTCACAGCATCACAATAATTTCTCTAGGAAAACTCTAAAAACTGCAACTGCATAAACTCATAATTACTTAAAATACAAAATTAACTCTAAAAGGGTATATAAAAACAGTTTAAAAAACCAATGAATCATGACTTCTTAACAAACTGGGTACTATTCCAGTGCTTTTTCTTAGAGAGGGAGCAGGGGGGTGGACTGCCCGCCCTGCTGCTGCTCTCTGCTGCTTTTATCTTTCTTCACATTCTCCACATACTCACAGAGAGGAAAAACGGAGAGAAAGTAAAAGCCTCACAAAGTTAACAAATGCAGTTGTTTCTCTCAATCTCTCTTGTTGTTCGCTGATAGAGGAAAAAAGGGCACGATTTTTACAAAAGCAGGCGATGTTACAAGAAAAGTCTCTCACGGCCAGGTGCTAATAACGGCAACCATTGCAGCTTATCAACTTCTAATTACAGTGATGAATTTTGAACTAGATACCATATAGTTCACGATTTTTTGGCTATTTTGTCTCTATTTGAAGCTGTCTGAGCCACCTGTTTCTGCTCAACTGCTCCTGTAATTGTTCAGCATGGCCTTGGAGCTTCTTCTGCACTGCCTCTGCCCTGGGGGTGCCTTTGTTCTCTGCGTACACCTCAGTGCTCCCCCATGTCCTCCTGGTTCAGGTAGAAACCAATCTAAATTTGGCTTCTTTTCTTCCAGGGTAGTAAAGTTGGAACTTAAATAAGATTGTAGTGTTAAAAGTGACTCCAAAAGTGAAGCAAATAGCTCCAGATGTATCACATCCTGCCGTAACTGAACAGATTCTGTTCGTTATTTTGATGTTTGATGCAAAGCTGCTTTCTCTTGATAATGCTGTACTTTGTTTGCACGTAGTGTCTGCTCAATCTGAGCTTGCAGCTGTTGCACGAGCTGTTATATTTGTTGTTGCCTCCCCAAAGATCTTTTTTAGATGCACTATTGCAATTTATTGATTCTTCTCCTGCCGGTGTTTGCCTGTCTGTTGAATGTATCAACATGCCTAGAGGGGGGAGGGACATCCTGCAGCTTTCCCCAGTGAACAGTAGATTGGGGCTTACAATCTGGGGCTCTGATTTTTGATGATGTGTGAGGCTCCACCCACCTGGGGCTGGCGCTGTCTCCTTCGGGAGACGAGTCAGTTCTACATCCGCATTTAGAGGAGAAACTTCTGGTTTGGGCTCCGCTGACGCGGTCCTGCCGGCCCTGGAACACTCCTGAGATTTTAAAAGTTCCGATACGGTGCTACGCTGCCTCCCTGTGCGCCCCTTCGCTGTCAGAACGTGCCCAACCCCAAAGAAAGCACCCAGATGGCTGATTGGTGTGGCAGGAGGCGACTGCTGTGGCACGTCCGTCTCGGGCCACGCCATGGCTTCTATAGTGGCGGCTACGACTCTGGACTCCGCCTTCATATCTTTTAAGGTATTCAACACAAGTTTCCATATCAAACCGAGCGCTACTACGTCTTTACTCTTTTCCACGATTGCCATTTCCCAGATCAGAGCCCTTATATCCGTCCATACCTCTACCGAAAAGAGCAGTGAGGGCACTACTAAATGCCCGTGATAATTAGCCCATATAATGAGCATATCCAGGTCTTTTTCCCTGGCTGCTTTGCCTCGTTTAACGAGAATACTAAGAAGCAGTTTTTTAGCTGCCGCAGACTCCACATCCATTTTTCCTGCGGCCATGGTGGGGGGAGGGTAGCCACCCCTCTCTTACGCCACTGCCTTCGGACTCCCCCAGCGACTCACCCCCCTTTTTCCGCGGGTCGCCTATCCGGTACTGATCCAAGGCAGCTTCTATCTGCGCTCAGATCCGCTCCACCAACCTCGGTCCAAGGCTTTGTCCCACTGTGCATGGACCCGTCGAAGCCCCCCTGCCCGCAGGGTGTCCCTGTTCGAGCACCAGATCTTGAAAGACCGCCAGCTATCCACAACCCTTCACAGAAGTAAATATGAACGCCATTTATTTCTATCTTTAGCACACTTATATAGGGTTTTACAGGGTCCGTGGGCTAAGCAAGTTACCATTGTCTAATGCGCATAGGTTTACATTTTTTCTCCTGTACACAAGGATATTGTTTTGCTTTACTCTTCTGCAGGAAGGTTTCAAGGACTTTAGCCTTTAATATCACGACTTATTTCAAAGACTGGTTTGTGCAGACAGGCCTTTACTAATATATAAAATATATCAACATTTTCCCTCATGGGGAGCTCTGCTTATCTCAGTTCTCTAGTTTTGAAGAAAACTCCTGAGCTTGTTAGAAACTTGTTTCTAGTGTTTATTAGAAGGTCATCACAAAACTTGGCAGGTCTCTCCAGACTAGCTGCACAAGGTTAAATCCTTGCAATCTGGTACATTTCTTTCTTCTGGTGGTACAACAAGGCCTTGTGGCTCACCTTGTGTCTGAAGCACAAAATGGCCCCAAACAACACTGTTCTTTTTTCTTTATACTTATTTTTACCCAATTAACAATAGACAAATAATATTTTTCTTAATGACCCAATGACCCTTCACCTGTGTGCTGCACTGCAGCATTTTTTAACCAATTACTTACTATTACCCAAAAACCTCTAGAAGAAGAACATGAAGAAGAAAGAAGAAAGACAGCACCCTAAATTCTCCATCTTGCCTTCTGTTCTCTAAACTAACTTTTTTACCCAGTGACTTAAGAAAACTTTCTAATCTACACACTCACACTTTTAGCTTTTGCTATCTAACAGTTGTTTTCATGTATCACCATGAAAACATGCTCATGAATTTCATGTTATATGAAATTCAGTGTTTTTCTGGATCTTAGAACAAAGTATCAGAAACAGGGGCACACACTCTGTATCCCAGACTCCAACAATCAGTCAATCAGTCAGCTCCTTCAGTGTCCTATATCCAAGTTTTAGACTGGGGGAGAAGTAATAGCTTCTGTCTAGTTGTTACAAATGGAGTGAGAGCTTTAGATGAGTCCTGCCTTTGAATCAGATTTTTGGTAGTAGTTCTGTTTGAGGCAGCCTACACCCCAGATTGTTCTTGCTCACAAGTTCTTAAAAATGGCCTATTAGCTCTATTATAAAATGAATTATTTATTGAATGGACACAAGATTAACAGACAGAAGACATTAAACAGACTACCTGCTACAGAGATTAAAACAAAGAACTACTAGTAGCTACAAATACAGTGCATGATAAAAAATACCTATATTACAGCTAGTAAAGAAATAGTATAGATTAGGAGTTAATGTAACTTACTAATGAATTGATGATGGAGTATACATAGACCCCTTTCAAACA
The DNA here is from genome assembly GCF_049639895.1 of Pseudopodoces humilis. Lineage (NCBI taxonomy): Eukaryota > Metazoa > Chordata > Aves > Passeriformes > Paridae > Pseudopodoces > Pseudopodoces humilis. The sequence continues at coordinate 2,247,372 of NC_142211.1, read as the reverse complement.
ACTTCTGGAAGTGTAACCACTGAATTTGTGTCCAAACTTTGGGGAGCAGCCCTATATGTTAGTGTGCAAAAGATCTATGCTTTTCATGAAAGTTTATGTAGCTTTTATAGTTTGTAAAATGAAGTGTCTGTCAGTCAGAAATTCCAGCAGCTTATCTTCCTACATCTTGCTCTCAAGGTGAGATGTTTATTGTCAGCTGGGGATTCTACCTTGTAGCAGATAGGGAAAATCTTATAGAATTAGAGTCTTATAGACCTCTGTGCACTTCTGTTCATTTCTGCTCACCAGAAAACACTCTGGGAAAGGTTCAGCTAACAGGATAACAAAAAACATGTTACATAACCTAAAAGTCAAGTTATACAATCAGAAAAAAAGTTGTATAACCAATGTACGATCACCTTGTGGTTTGGGTTCTGATTGGTCAACAGTATGCGTGAACACTTGTCCTGGGGTGACTGTGATGTTAAATTGTATCCCCATTCATCTGCCTAGCCCAGAAATAGGTTTTGTATCTTTAAAAGTTCATCTGAGAATAAAAGTGAGCAGAGAAGAATCACCGAGTCTCTTTTCAGAGACTGTACTTGCTCCCCCCACATTCTGGGATGGGGTTTTAACTACAGCACAGACAGAAAACAAGTGAGAGATAGCCTTTGCTTTCCAGCTAGCCAAAGCAGAGAGGTCTTCCTGGACTGTTTTCTTTCCCTTTTCTTTGAACGTTTCTGACCTGCTCTGGACTAGGGACTTGGGGGAGCACCGGGAGCTTGCACCTGTGAACTACCAGGGGCCTAGCCTGGGCAGCAGCATTTTCCAGCGCCAGAGGGATTGATAACAGAGCGAACACCCACAGGAGGGAGACCTTCTGAATTTGTCATCTCTTCAGAGCGGCGAGAGGTTTTGTAATTTGATATCATTCATTTTTGTGCTGGGTAGTGCTGTGCCTGTGAAATAAACAGGTTTTTTCCACTTCTCTAGGAGAAATCTCTTCCCAAACTGGTTGAGGGGGGGAAGGGGCCACATGGGTTTGCTTCCTGGAGGGGGCCCCATTGGAGGTTTTCTCCCAAATTTGCCCTAAACCAGGACAACACTGAATGATCAAAGGGCTGATTGGGTAAAAGAATGCATGAACAGCAACACCTGCAGTGGCAAGCAGCCAATGCATATTTGTTGTCATTTCACAAGAATGTAAATAGATAAGAGCTTAGCATCTGAATTCAGCATAAAATGGCCTGGTATTTTTTGCAATCAATGATTCTCTTCAGAACAAGAACCGAGGGTGCATGTCTTCATTTCTCATTGTTACACCACCTCCCTGATACCAGAGATAACTCACTACTGTGATGCCTTGAAGACCTAGAAATGAAACAACACACTTTCGAGCCAATATTAGTGTAGAAGGTAACATAAAGACTAGTCTTTTCTTGGAGGCCTCCAAGGGGCAAGTATGGAAAAATGCCCACCCCCGCATAGGGTGAATACATTTTTATAAGTTCAGCAAATTGGCATAACTCTACTCTTTACATTTAACCACAGCATTGCATCATACAGCCAGCTATTATGCAAAGACTAACTAGAGATATAAGTAGTATGAACAGTTCCTTTCATCGAGGTCCAGTTCAGTAACCAGGAAGTGAGTGAATGGAGGATACAGTCAAAGTTCAGTGAGTCTTTTGAAAGCTACCTGATGTAGAATTTGTTTTCAAATCTCAACCAAATCCTTATTAATTCTTTCACTCTTATCTACGTAAGAAAAACAACTACTGATAATGATTTTGCAGCTAGTAGGGAATTGAGAGCCATTCAGTTTTGCAAAACTATACCAGACAAGTCATGGACTTCTTGTAAGGCTGAAATTGCATGTGAAGTTTGCTTTTTAATATGTTCAGTGGTGGCTGAGATGCTAACAATTTCTTTCTTCAGTTGAATTACTCCCAAGAGGGAGTGAGAGCTCTGATTACACTATGGAAAAGTGTGGGACACTTAATGAGGGGACTAATGGATCCTTTCATCCACCTCATCCTTCCACTTGGATCCTCAATATGATCTGTCGTGGTTTTAAAGCAGCAACTAAAAAAAACACTAGAAAACTTACTTATTTCTTGCTGTGAGATATGGATTAGAACAAGAGAAAAACAGGCTTAAAACTTAAAAGGAATAAAGAAAGTTTATTAACAAAAAAACTACAAGAATAAGAAACCAGAATAAAACCTCCAGAACAACCCTTTTCTCCCAACTACCCAACCATTCCCTTGTTCACATGACAACACAGAGACAAAAAAAACTTTGGTGGTTAAAACAGTCTCAATTCTTGCTATAATCCTTTCATCAATCTTTGTAGAGAAACAGAAGTCTTCTTCTGTTAATCTATGGAGTTTCTCACAAGAAAACTATTTCTTTTATAGCTTTCTATTTCTCTGATGCCAGCTGCCCAGAAATTCTGCCATCAGTTCTCTCCTCCCATTTCACATCACTATGAGGTGTGTTATGGGCCAAATCAGTCTAGGGATGTCATTTTTAAGGATGAGTTATTCAAAGGCAAAAGTCTTCTTCATCTGTTTTTGTGAGCCCCTTGGAAACAGTTTTCTCTCTGCCTCTTAAAGGCCACAAATCTTCAACTATTACTTCTCCCCCTCTGTTCCAGCATCTCACAGTATCACAACCACTTCACCATTTGCTCAAAATCCACACTTTCAAACACTCCATTCCTCCCAATATACTCTGTCATGAATTAAAGGAATTTTTTTTTAAAACACTATTGTCCATCTCCATAGCTTTAACAGAAAAATATTTCAGCTTATTAAAGCATCTCCTTATTCTCTCTTCCCCATCTAAAAGTTAATTCCTTTCTTCACTGTCTTTGATGGTTTTATGGTGACTTCTTACATGTTGATCACTCCCTCTCTCTCTTCCCCCCTCTGGTAAGAAAGGATTAATCTGCAACTCTCATCCGGGTAGTAAAAGAGTTAAAGTCCTGCTCAAGCTGCAGATGTTCATGGTGTCAGGTGTCAGTTCAGTGGCAGAAACTGCAAACTAAGTCAGGCCGGCCGGCTCCGTTTCTCCCCCCCTGCCCTCCACGGCCTTGTCCGGCCTGGTGGGGGGGAGGAGGAGGCCGAGCCGGAGCCTGTTACCTTTTCAGAAGTCGGAAACCAAAAAGAGCAAGAAATTCCCAGACTTATATCTTAAAGTAGGTGTTCACTGGTTGATTTCACTTTTCAATGGTCAAAATCACTGCCAGTTCTCAGAAATGGCTAGTAATTGGTCAGGAGAAAAAACTCCTATCAGCGTCTGGCAGTTTCAACTTCCCTAGCTCCCAAAGCTAACCTTAAAGGTGCAGAACTTGATTTATATATAAACCAGGTGATTTGGAATACCAGTATCATAAAGTCACCCCAGGACACGATCAAATATTGTTATGTTTGGAATTATAGCCCCAAGGGCACAGGCCCGATCTTTATCTAGGGGCAAAACTTAGCAGGCCTTATTTTCACATATACAGTACCACCCTGACAAGTTGTTCTTATGAAGAGCTTTGGATATATTTTGGGCTAAAGTCACATGCATATTTTGGGACCAAATTTGAGCCATGGTTACCAACTGTGCAGATAACAGGTACAAAAAGAACAATTTAAATCTCATCAGCCTGATGTGTATCAGTGTTTGTTTTCCAGTTGTTTTGGGAGCAGAGTTATTCTTAACTCTGGAGCAGTAAATTCATGGTTCTCTGCCATCACCTTTGGCTGCAGTGAGGGTAGTGTTATAAATGCAAAGGCAGATTTGGGTTAAATAAAAACAATTTATTATAAAACAATTTCTATAAAAAAATAAACAATGAGGGAAAACCACAATAAAACAAACAGCGCAGCGCTGGGTGGACAGGGGTCTATACCCAAAGGTATAGGTGTTCCCAAATCCACGCAGGAGGGTAAACTGTCCGGGGTTTTTATAGGGATTTTTAGCCTTGAGGCCAAATTCCAGGCAGGCACCATTCATCAGCAGTCCTTGATTGTCGTATGAATTGATTTCCTGGCGTTGGAGAATAGAGTCGAATGGACGTCCGGACCGAGTCTCCTCATATGTAAAGAAGTTCTGAGTGGCTCTTGATTTCATTGTGGTTCAGGCCATCTGGATGGGATGGCTGGATCCGGGTTGGAGCCGATGGATATTTCGGCTGGATTTTTCCTTTTGTTTACCTGATGGCTTCCTCTAACGGTAGCCTGCAAGGCGGGGTGTTCAGGTCCGGTGATGAATATCTCGTCGGAGCCTCTCCGTTTTGGCTTGATGTTTCGTGTCCTGTCTATTCTTCCCTGTTGATGGTCACCGAGCCTGTCCTTGTCAGTTTGAGGAGTTTTTTTTCTGTCAGCTTGATGGGCCGCGTCCTGTCTATTCTTTTTTGTTGATGGGCGCCGGCTAGGATCGTTATCCTTTGAGTGGGAATTCGTGGCTAGATCTGGGAAGGGCTTGTGTGTCATACTGTACTTTATATTTTATATCATTATTGTTATATACATTTATTTAGATTTCTACGAATTTTTACAAGTTCATTTCTCACAGTCCCCCGCCTAATAATTCATTACATTAAAAATTCGTGTTATTTCATCCAATTCTGCAGGGGAGGACTATAATTTTTTTACTCACATTCATTTTCTTCCCAGTCCGTTAACGAATTCTCACTATATGCTTGTGCCAGGTTATATTTATTTTCAAAATTCTTTAAGGCTTTAATCGCGTTTTCGTTTTCCTTTTCCTCCTCTAATTTCATTAGTTTAGAGAGAGGAGTAGGTCTCCCTTGTGCTTTCTCAGGATCGATTGGAAGTGTGGCAATCTGCATTCCTTGCACAACAGAGTGAATTAGTCTGATGAAGCAAGGAATTAAGCAGGGAAGGAAAATGATTCCGGCAACTGAACAAGTGATGAAAAATACTAGCTTCTTCCACCAAGCCCCTTGCCCGAATATCTGGTCCCACCAGGAGGCTTGTAGGATTGAATTCCATTTTTGGACTGGCACATGAGCTACTTTTTTAATTTCAGCAGCCAATCCTTTTATTGTTTCTCCGTAATCGTCTATTTCCATACAACACTCGGATTCGTTGTATCTGCCACACACTCCTCCCTCCTCGGCTAGCAAATAATCGAGAGCTAGTCTGTTTTGGTACACAAAAGCTCTCATTTGTGAATGTTGTTTGGCTAGGAGTTCTAGGGCTTCTGAAGTGTGGTTGGAAACTATCTCTACTACCGCTTGCAACCTGATAAGTCTGTTGAGGAGATAAATGGGGGTTCTGTAACCCCAGCTGCCATCATTTGCCCAAGTAGCGGGCCCGTAATATTGAATGATCTTTTTGGCAGGTCATTCTTTCTCGTTCCACTTCTGGTTGCCTCCCGCTATTGGTAGTTTCCGTTTTAATTTCCTCCTTTGTCTGTTTAATGTCTCAAAGAGAGGGGCTCAATGATTTACTCTCTGTTTTAGGTAGAGTAAAGAAAAAGGGCCGAATTATTCCAAGTGTGCAGGATCCTTTCCATTTTCTGGGTAGCTCGCTGTATGCCTTTTTTCACATATCCAATATATACTATCAGGAGCTTCTCAACCCTTGTTCAACTTTGCTGGATCATCCTAATATTCCTTCAATCTTATTAGCTCATGGAAGGGATTGGCCCAGAGTTTTTGTACCAGCAAAGTCTAATTATTTCTATCTATTCACAGTTATTCCCCCGGGAGCGACTCCAATAGCCCGCGGGTGGTTCAGGTTGCCAGGTTTTTGTTTTGCTTTCCGAATTCACCATGAGTGTGCTTACACACGGGGTATAGCTTACTAAATCAGTGAATTCTTTTCCCTCTCTGCTAATGCAGACAGTACCGATTATTCTTTGGTCTATAACTCATTCCTCTGGTCTTTGTTTTGTTTTTGATATTTTAGAGCCTTCTTATTTTTAGAAGTTGCTCTGGGGTTAGTTCCTCTCCCTTCCAAGGCTATCTTTCAGCTGATTTTAAACCGCCACAGATCCAACAGTTAGATAGACTTAATTCTGTGGCTATTTCTTGCATTAGATCTATGAAAAGATTCTGGTTGGGGTTTGGCAACCCCCAATTGCTGTATTGTTTCTCTAATTGCTCATAATGTTCACTAAGAGAGTTAAGCTTCTCCTGTTCTAGCCTTTTTTTCCGAGCTTTCGCTTCTCGCCTCTTTAACTCTAGGGTTAGTTGTTTTATTTTGTTTTCAGGGTCTACCCCTTCCTCATCCCTGGAGAAGCAGAATACTTGGTTGAATTGCAAACATACCCGGTCATCACTACTTTTTAACAAATCAAGGATTATCGGTTCATTATTAAAAAAAACCCTCTTCTTCATGTTTTAAATTTCTACCTTCCCAATATACTTTCTCTCTCATGGTACACATTTTTAAATTCGCTTTATTGTAACATAAAGGGTTAACCGCATAATATGCCAAAAAGGTGGATTGTCTTTTTCCCCCTATCCAGACAGTTTTGTTACATTGGCTGCAGATTGGAATTGGGGGAATCATTCCCACTTCTCTCTTATACCTGAAATGGGAAGTTTCAGTCTTTCTTTTCATAGGAGTTTTAGACTGCCCGTCTTTAAGCCTTGCCCCTGAGTGGTAACACTAGACCTTCCCCTTTAATTCACAAAGATTATACTGAGTGCTGTTAGACAAACAACGTTCCGGAGGACAGTAGTTAACTATTCGTCTGGTATCTGTGGCAGTTTGACACTGCTCACACTTCCCCAGGAGACGCTCCCCCGGAGGTACTTCGGGAATCATTCTCTCGGCTAAGCACACGGCTAGACTCAGGACAGTCAGGATTCCCCACCGGTGTATCCCTCTGCCTTGCCCTTCGCCCGTATAGAAATATACGGCGGGGATTACCATCTTCTCGGCAGCAAGGATATTCTTCAGGGGTCTTTGTAGTCCTTATGGCGTACCTTCTCTTGAAAGCAGCCCACCGAGACGACTTAATTGTGTCTGTCCTGCTCGGTACCTTGACTGTCTTTTGGCACTCAATTTTTAAAGTTTTTGCTTTGGAGTCTAGTTTACCTCTAATCCCCTTTTGAAAAAACAGGTACCACTCAGGAGAGTTAAGTTCTAAAAACCCCGCCCGGGTGACAAGTATTAAGAAACGGCTAGTCAGCTCCTGTTCTTTAGTCAGACAATTGGTACACAATCTCTTAGGTTTGTACTCTCCCCAACAGTGGGTTACTCAAATTTGTTCACAACAAGCACATTTAAAATGTATAAATGGAAAACAATCACAGTTTGCGTTGATGTAACTTATCTGGTCTGCAGCTCTACGATTTTAGAACAATCATGTACTAATTTTTCTGAATAGAAACTGAGCAGGATTTTTGTGCAGTGGTTTTCAATTCTAAACCGGGTGAGCTGATTAAGATGGCTTCATATTTTAGAAGCCTGGAATCAGTCAGCCACTTCTTTGCTTTTTGCTGCAATATGTTTTTCACATCGTGGGGAGTGTAAACTACCAGAGGAGGAAAAGTTATTTTCCTTGCTTCTCCTATTAACAGAGCCACTGTTACAATTGCTGGTAAACACGTAGGCTAACCCCGACTGATTGGATCTAAGATCTTTGAAGCCTATAGGCTTCCCTTTGTCTGCCCATTCCTGAGTCAGGACTCCCTGTGTTGTTTGTTTACTCACATTCACGAACAACTGGAATTCTTTATTCGTATCTGGTAGAGTTAGTACCGGGGCAGTCATAAGAACAGTTTTTAATTTCTGGAAATTAGACTCATCCTGTTCAGTCTACTTCAGCCTGTCAGTGTTTAATCTTTCATACAAAAACTTCACTTTTTCACTGAAACCCTCAATCCACTGCCTGCAATATCCCAAGAGCCCTAGAATTTGTCTAATTTGCCTTTTTGTTTTTGGTGCAGGCAATGCAAGGATGCCTGCTACCCTCTCCGGGTCTAATTTTTTCCTTGAGATATCCAATGTCTGAGGTATTTTATTTTTTATTTCAGGCTCTGTGAATTGCAGCTTGGATTTTGATACTTTCAAACTTTTCTTTCTTAGAAAGTTTAACAAGGCAATCGTGCTTTTCTTCACACTCTCTTCAGTCGGTCCAGCTATTAGCAAGTCATCTACATACTGTGAAAGCTTTGTCCTGTCCTCAAGAGCAAATTGGGTTAACATTTGTTCTAAAGCTTGTCTGAAAAGGTTCGGAGACTCCACAAACTCCTGGGGGAGGACCGTCCACCTTAGCTGTTGCTTACGGTTTGCATCTGGGTCCTCCCACTGAAATGCAAAATAATCTCTACTCCTTTCATCCAGAGGGCAAGTCTAAAAAGCATCTTTCAAATTAATCACACTATACCACACATCTTCTGGTGTGAGTCTATTTAGTAAAGTATAGGGGTTGGCCATCACCGGGAATCTAGTCCGGGTCCTAGCGTTTACCGCTCGTAGGTCCTGGATTAATCGGACGCTATCATCCGTCTTTTTTACAGCCAGGATGGGGGTGTTGTGTTGAGACATGCAAGGCTCTAAAGTACCCCCGTTTAGGAGGTCATCAATTATTTGTTTCAACTCCCTTCTCTCTTTGAATGCTATACTTCAGGGTTTATTTTCTCTTCATTTTCAGGAGTCAACTTAAATATTTTTACCACTAATTCAGAATTTTTAATCAAGATATTAATTCTTAAAGCAACAATCATGTCCCTTCCCAGTAAATTGTAATCTGTTTCTTCTACTAATAGCAAATTCCCTAAGCAAATTTTATTTTCAGATTTTATTTCTACATCTTTTATTATAGGTACTTCAAAGGGGTCTCCCTTTGCACCGATTACAAAAACTTTTTCTCTGCTAGCCACACATCCGTATGGCAATTTCTGCAGGGTACTTCTCTCTGCCCCAGTATCTACAAGAAAACTTACTTCTTGTCGTTAGGGGCCCACTTTTAATTTTATCAAGGGCTTCTTGGATGTTCTGGTCTCCAAATTAAAGAGCCCCTGACACTCCTAATCTTCTTGAAAAATTTTCTCATCTTTTATTCTTTGTTTACAATTCCGCTGAACGTGTCCTACTTTTTTACAGTAGTAGCATTCCGGGGGCTCTCTCCGTGGGGCCGGGGCTGCCCGGTGAGAACCTCGACTTTTTCCGGGTAGTGTTTTAAACTTACCCTGCATCTGTTCTTGTTTCTGGATCTCTTTTACTGCAGTTACTAAAACCTTAGCCTGCAATTTCTGCTTCTCATCTTCTCTCCTCATGTATACTTTTTTTGAGCTTCCCTTAGGAGCTCCTGGAGGCTTTTATCTTGCCACTCCTCGATCTTTTCTAATTTTCTCCTAATGTCCCCCCAAGATTTAGCAACGAATTGTGTTTTTTAACAGAACCTCCCCCACAGGAGAGTTCGGGTCAGTCTCAGAGTAAATCTGTAAACTTCGCCGTAATCTCTTGATCTATTCAGTGGGTGGTTCCTTTTTTCTTTGACACTCTCTAAAAACTTTGCTAATATTCTGGCTCCTAGGGACCGATTCTCTTATACCTTGTACAATCATGCTCTTTAAATCCATCATGTTCTGTCTGCCTTCCTCTGTCTGTGCATTCCAGCTCGGGCTTGCGCTAGGCCATTTCTGGTTACCTGGCATCCCCTGTGGATTGCGTCTGTCCCAGTCTCTGATCCCGGCTTGTTTAATCATCTCTCTTTCTTCCTGATTAAACAGTGATCTCAGGATTGCCATAAGATCGTCAAAGGTATAAATACTACTCCCTAAAAATTCATCTAACCTCTCAGCCACCCCAAAAGGGTCATCTAACAACCGCCCCATCTCTTTTTAAAAGCTCTTACATTTCTAGAGTTAAGGGGTACATTCACAAAACCGATCACTCCCGGGGCCGTCGGTACTTCCCTAAGAGGGAACAACCGGTGCCCCTCTTCACTCTCTCCCCATTCATTATCCGTCATTCTTGCTCTTAAACGGGTTCTACTTGCGGGAGGGGAATTGGTGATTGTGTGTTGCCTCCCTGTTATTAATTGTGGGAATTCTGCCGCCACCCGGTTGAAGGGAGGAGTCCCCTCCGTTGTATGGGAGGGTCCCGGTAGTGGCGGCTGGACCGGCAGGGACGGATAGGGTGTTCCCCAGCCTTGCGCAGAAAAAACTTCTGAGGAGGTTGCTGTGGTTACGGTGTTTACAGGCGGGGAAAGGGGAAGGGCTGCCGGCATTGCTGCTGGCCCCGACTCTCCCGCTTGAGACACACGTATCTCAGTGGGTTGGTCTCGGGGGCCCAAGGGTGCTGAGGGCACCACCTGATCTGCAGAGGAAGGTCCTGCTGGTCCTCGATACGGGGGTGGTAAGTGATCGAGGGGTTCCCAGGACTCAGCTCTTAATTCACGTTTTTTTTTTTTTTGTTTTATTGGAAATAGCCCTACTCTGACATTTACCCAGAGCTTAGCGTATTCCTTCTCCTCAGGATCTGAGGGGACTTTGTTCTCCACATAGGAGAACAACTTGTTACACGTCTATTTTTCAAATGTGCCTAACACTGGCCAATTGAGGTGACTTCTCAACTCCTGTCCTCCCCAAACCTCCATACAATAATGTATTAATTTTTCCTTTGATTTCCCCTTCCTCTGGGGACAATCTTCTCAGTGTTTTAGCATCCACCCCAAGGGACTTTCCAGTGGGATGTCTGGTGATTCCTCCCCCTGATCGGAGGAATCTTTTCCTGTGCTTCTTCTTTGAAGCTTACTCTTTTTCTGCCCCATACTTCGCAAATATATTCTTACCTTTCTTCGACTTCTCCGTGAGTCGATATCAGTTTCTGCGTTGTGTACTTAGGAATCAAAATTTGCCGATACTCACCTTTCAGCGAGCTGAGCTGAGGTCTCTTGTAATCGGAACTTTTGATTCTTCCCTGGACCTCTCCCTGGGTCCGTTACTAAGAGGGTTTACCAGCCTCGAGCTCGACAAGACGTCCCTTCCCCTCTAAGTACCTTGCGATCAGTTCCCGAGACACCCTTTGGTCTCAGGTTTTACGAGTGTGTGTCGAGGGAAAAAAAAACTTTCACTCTGTATCGCTTCCTTCGCGGCCGGCCAATTCCCTCGCGGGAGGATGGAAACGCGACCTTGAAGTCCGCACTCGCTTCGTGATCAGATCACGTCTCACACACTCGCCCGATCGCCCGCTCAACCAGCAGTACTAGCTATTTTCCTGCGTGGGTGTCCTTGTGCGCACTAGACGTTTTACGAGCAAAGTAAGCCGCGGCTTCCGAAGGCTCCGTGCCTTCCGAGCTCTCCGATCCGGATTTATCCTTTTTATTGTGGTTTTTACCTCCGCCTAAATTTGGTTCGGATATCGGAATGAACTACGGGGGTTCTCAACTCACCAGGCCGCCAAAATCAGCGGGGGTACCCGTCCTGGGCAGCGAGATTCCCCGCAGTTTCTCCGATCCGAGTCACGGCACCAATCTGTTATAAATGCAAAGGCAGATTTGGGTTAAATAAAAACAATTTATTATAAAACAATTTCTATAAAAAAATAAACAATGAGGGAAAACCACAATAAAACAAACAGCGCAGCGCTGGGTGGACAGGGGTCTATACCCAAAGGTATAGGTGTTCCCAAATCCACGCAGGAGGGTAAACTGTCCGGGGTTTTTATAGGGATTTTTAGCCTTGAGGCCAAATTCCAGGCAGGCACCATTCATCAACAGTCCTTGATTGTCGTATGAATTGATTTCCTGGCGTTGGAGAATAGAGTCGAATGGACGTCCGGACCGAGTCTCCTCATATGTAAAGAAGTTCTGAGTGGCTCTTGATTTCATTGTGGTTCAGGCCATCCGGATGGGATGGCTGGATCCGGGTTGGAGCCGATGGATATTTCGGCTGGATTTTTCCTTTTGTTTACCTGATGGCTTCCTCTAACGGTAGCCTGCAAGGCGGGGTGTTCAGGTCCGGTGATGAATATCTCGTCGGAGCCTCTCCGTTTTGGCTTGATGTTTCGTGTCCTGTCTATTCTTCCCCGTTGATGGTCACCGAGCCTGTCCTTGTCAGTTTGAGGAGTTTTTTTCCTGTCAGCTTGATGGGCCGCGTCCTGTCTATTCTTTTTTGTTGATGGGCGCCGGCTAGGATCGTTATCCTTTGAGTGGGAATTCGTGGCTAGATCTGGGAAGGGCTTGTGTGTCATACTGTACTTTATATTTTATATCATTATTGTTATATACATTTATTTAGATTTCTACGAATTTTTACAAGTTCATTTCTCACAGTAGTCAGGACTTAGAACGGTCCTCTTCACTCAGCTTCTAAGTGTTATTGTCTGTCTTAGGTTGCAGTGTTAGATATAACCAAAAGTATGTATTCTATTAACATCTTCATAAGATGTTAAAATAGGTGGGGCAATGTTCTTTATCTTCTCCATGACTCAGCCTGGATAACTCCCTCCAAAGGGCTATTTCTGCTAATGGGCCATCAAGGTCTCACAGCAAGACTCATAAAATTACATCATCTGTTGTGGTTTGACACTGACCAAATGTCAGGCTCCCAGGAAAGCCACTTGCTCACCCTCCCCTGCCACAGCTGGGCAGAGGAGAGAAAAAAAAATTAACAAAGGCTTCATGAATTAAGGACCAGGAGACAAACACTCCAAGGGCAAAACAGCCTCAGCTTAGAGGTACAAAGTGAATTTATTACTAACTGAATCAGAGGAGGATAATGAGGAGTAAAATAAATCCTTAAAAACACCTTTTCTTCCCCCAACCCCTCCCTCCTTCCCACTGACAGCACACAGAGACAGGGCGTGGGTGTTTTCGTCAGTTCGTCAACCAAGATCATTCTTCTGCTGCTCAGGGAGAGGAGTCCTTCCCCTGTGAGATCATGGGGTCCCTTCCATGGGAGACAGCTCTCTGTGAACTTCTTCAGTGGGGCTCCAATCTCATGAGCAGGAGTTCTGCTGCAACGTGAGTCCCTCCCACAGGCAAATATTCCTCCCCAAACTGCTGCAGCCAGGGTCACTCTTCCACAGGGTGAAGTCCTCCAAGGACAGGCTGTTCCATCTTGGAAGCAGCAGCCTCCTCTCTCCACCAAGTCTTCCACTGGACCACAATGTCCTCCAGGCATTCACCCACTCTGGCATAAGCACCTCCTCCACAGGCTGCGAGTGGATCTCTGCATGCCCCGTCAATCCCATGTGCTGCAGGGGGACAACCTGCTATAGTGCTTGGGCATTTGGATGATAGAAATTATGAGAAAGTTTTGCCTGCCTTCTGTGGTATAGTGACTGTCATGGCAAGAGCATCTGCTCTTGCATTACCTTCTATAGATGTACAAAACACGTGCTTGGTGAGAGACTTCTCCAGGGTCAGGCTATTCAGGTATAAGCAGTTCATTATTTAGGTAGAGGGAGGAAGGGATCCATTTATGCCACAGCATAAACATGGTCAGGGAGGGAGAGAGAGAGTGGAGAGAGGAGTCGGGGAGCATGAGGGAAGAAGGTAGGAGAGAGTAAGAGATGAGCGGGTATTGGTGTCTATAAACGCTTGCTCGCGGTGAAAGACTTCTCCTGGGTCAAGCTGTTCAGGTATAAGCAATTTATTACAAGGGTAAAGAGAGGGGGAGACCTGTGTCGGCCACCAGCCTCGGCGTTCACGTGGTCAGGGGGAGGGGAGAGAGAGTGGGGAGAGCAGGGGAGGAGAGGTTGGAAAAGGGGAGGGAGGGAGTAAGAGTTAAGAGAGGAGAGAGAAGAGCTGAGAGAGGAGCAAGAGTTAAGAGCTAAGAGGTGAGAGCTAAGAGGTAAGATCTAAGAGAGCGAAGTTCTTGTTACAATCCAATATATCTTTTTCTATAGTGAATATTCTAATTCCCAGTAACCAATCACTACGAGATACACCCACTAAAGAATTTATATACAGCCTTTGAGCATCCCCATATTAACATACAGTGTTGCATTTTAAACTCTACAAGCTTTACAAATTCTTCCCTTGCTTCTTGACCTTTGGACTTTCTATCAGCAGAAGGACATTGTTTTATCAGCAGGGATTCTCCTTTAGCTGGCTAGGCTACTGTTCTTTGGTTATATAGTAACTAGCACTCAGTATCCTATGACTCAAAGCAGGCTTTCATTTCTACTTCAATTCTAGCCTTCATATTTTCAGAATCTTCTGCCAAACAATCACATTCATAAGGTTTCCCTGTTTCACCCTCCCCAACAAGCGGGTAAGAGCACAGAATAAGAGCAGTAAGTAAGAGAAGGTGAGTTAAGAGAGGCTAAGAGAGGAGTGGGTAAGAGAGTGTAAGAAGTTAAGTAAGAGACTAAGAGAGGGGAAGAGAAGTAAGTAGATTAAGAGAGGAGCTTAAGAGAAGGTAAGAAGTTAAGAGAGCGCAAGTAAAGAGAGCGAAGTTCTTGTTGCAATACATTATATCCTTTTCTATAGTGAATATTCTAATTCCCAGTAACCAACCACTACATGACACACATTCTATAGAATTTACATATAGCCTATAGGAACTACTACATTACCATACAGTGTTACATTTTAAATTCTAAAAGCTACCTTTCAAATTCTTCTCTTGCTGCTTGACCTTTGGATTCTCTGTCAGCAGAAGGGTATTGTTCAATCAACAGGGATTCTCCTTCAGCTGGCTAGGCTATTGTTCTTTGGTTATATAGTAACTAGTACTCAGTATCCTATAGCTCAAAGATAATTTTCAATTCTATTTCGGTCCTAGGTTTCATATTTTCAGAATCTTTTGCTAAAAAATCATGTTCATAAGGTTCCCGTTTCATCTTCCCCAACAACCTTCCACTATAGGTTCAGGCAGAGTGGTGTGTGACAAAGTGCAGGATGTAATATTCATGAGACCTGTGAAGTAAAAAGTTATACAAAGTGGTTAACAACACAAAAAGATCTTTGTTAGAGACTTCCTTCAGGAATGGTGCTCAGTTCTCTTGATGATTCCTGTAACATAAAGAGTATCACAATCAATGTTAATAGGTTCCTGTGAAAAAAGGCAAAATGCTTCGACCACAGCTGCCAGTTCGATCAATTGTGTAGATTTGGGTTGAAAGTTTATGGAATGTTCCCATTGTCTGGTATAATTTTTCCACAGGATCACAGCTTTGTGTGTCTTTTCTGATGCAACAGTGAAAACAGTCTTTGCATCAAGGATCGGCATCTCTGACTGTAATCACCAAGGTTGGAAGTGAAGTTCTTTGAAGGATTGTAACGGGGCATGTCAGGGCATCGAGTGAATAAATTGTCCATTATAGTCTGCAAGGGCAATTTGAAATAACAGTGAATCCCTGGATACATTCTCTGATTCTGCTGTAGTAATAGGGAGATGTATTACTGCCAGATCATATCCTGTCAGGCTCTGACATCGGAGTTGTCCCATCAGCAGTCAAAGAAACATCTCAAGTCAAGTGGTTATAGTTTTTGTGAAAATGTGTGGCAGAAAAAAACTATTCTAATAGTCAGAAACAATGTTCCTGTGCATCACATTGACCAATAAGAATATAGGTTTGGAAAGATTGCGAAGTCAAGAACAGCCACAGAGGCAAATCCGTGTTTCACCGTGTTGCAAAGGGCTTATTGATTTTATCACTTAGTCTCTAAAGCCTTTTGGGCAGCTTTTGTCAATTGCCATAGGGAAGAGAGGTCTGGGTCCCCTTTTAGCAATTTGGAATATGGGGGATAATTCTTCTGTGGTGATTCTCAATAAAGGGCAAATCCAATTAGTAGTGCCTAATAGCTTTTGCAAATCATTCAATGTGTGTAGGTCGGTTTTTAAGGTTACTAGTTGTTTCTAATAATTTAAAACCCAGGTATTTGCAGGGAGGTTCTGTTTGGATTTTTCTGTGGCTACGCACAAGCCTCTGCTGGCAAGTGTTACCTTGAAAGCAGTAAGGCAATCATGTAAGGAGGAGGTATCAGAAGCAATTAAAATAAGCAATTAAATTATCGTCCATGTAGTGATACATCAAAACAGATGGCTATTTTTGCTGTAATGGTTGTATCACTGAGTGAATGACAAATTGACAGATAGTAGGACTGTTTTTCATACCTTGAGGTAGCACAACCCAGTGGTATCATCCCATAGGGGTTCCATGATTGACAGATGGTAAAGAAAAGGAAAATTTAGGTGCATTGTTAGAATATAAAGGAATTGTAAAAAAGCAGTCTTTTACATCAATTATCACTTATTGAGATGAAAAACAAGGGATGGGACCACCATGCTTTGAGATGATTTATTGCTCAAGTAAGCCAGATAAGATGTCAGTCTGAAGGCGTGAGATTTAGAGAGGATCAACAAGTCAGCCATAGCTCAAGGTAGTCATGGGTTTCTTCTTCACACAGCAATATATAACATTTTGGTCCAATAGACAGTTGACACAAAACTTGTTTCTACTTATTAACCTATCACCTTTGCTTAATTTTGCTACACTGTGTCTGTCTCAGCCAATAAGCTGACAGGTCACGTACTCATACACACACCTCTATTATAGCTTCTAAATCCTTAGCTTACTCTATAGGTCACATTACTACAGCTTAAACATCTCACTATTTTGCCTAATATAATTTCTTACTTACTTAAAGCATATTCTTACTTACAACTATAGGAACATAAGTTTATAATTTTTCTATCTAATGTTTGTGTACATTTATCATTACATTAACCCAAGCTCTTTCTAAGGCTGCAGATTGAACCCTTCAGCATCTGTGGAATTTTCCATTTTTCCATTTCCCACAATCACTAATTCTCAGTGTTCTGGAATCATCGTGGGGTTATGTATTTCTGGTTGTAACACCCCCACAGATTACATGACTGCACTGACTGCCCAGAGATCCTGTAAAAATGTGGCAGTGTGCCTCAGGGACGACAAAGGGTTACATTGTCCCACCCCAAACCCCTTGTGAAGGGCGGCACAGGTGTTCTGATTGGGTTTGAGTCCCTGGGGAGTTCTCCTTTGGTGTGCTTCTACTGGTCCCTGACCCTGAACTCCACCCTCAAAGGTGGAAACCCTTAAGAGTTCTGTCCCTCAAAAACCCCTGCTGTGCCTCTGTTCCGAGCTCTCTGTTCTGGACCTGAGTTTGTTCCCTTGCTGAATAAATGGTTTCATGAACGGGAGCCCGTCTCGGTTAGTGTTCCATGCTGGTCCCCAGAATCCTGCGGCTTCCTGGACGAGATCCTGAGGTTGCTGACTGCAACATAAAAGCTTACACTTTTCGGATTTTATAGGAATAACTAAAATAGGTTGTATCCATGGGATGGTGGAATGGACTATGTGACCCAAAAGTAATGGTTGTTGTACAAGGATTTGGGCTTGATGAAGTTGCTTGCTTTACAAGGGCCACTGATTTATCCAAACTGGCTTACTTGAGAGCAAATTCAGCTTGAGACATGGCATTTCATCGGTGGCCCCTATCAAAAATGTGTTGAAATTATCAAACTCCATTGCATCATCAGGTCTTGCCCTGACAAAGTGCCAGGGATCAGGAGTACATGCAGCCACAAAGTGGCAGTATTGCCTTCCAGGCCGATGATCTTCAGTTGTTTTGTAGACTGCAAGCGATTTTGCTCTCCACCAATGCCTGCGACGATCTCAGTTGAAGGTGCTAGAAGCCACTGGGGGGGTCATTCCTTTTGGGATATGTTCAAAACATCTCCTCCAGTGTCAACTAAACCTGTAAAATACTTAGATTCTATTTGACAAGTGAGTAATGGTTGTTAAACCCCTATGATTTTTGACCAAAATATTGTGCCCAAATCCTCCTTCATTTTGTTGTTGCTGTAAGATCTGTCCTGAACAGAGAATCGCTGGTAGCAGTATTAATTGTGTCAATCAGCTTCCCTGTGCCACTGTACAGGAGGATTAGGGGTCCAAGCCATAATTTTAATGTCCCCTTTGTAGCCGGCATAAATGATTCCTGGTAATCTAAATAGTCCTGTGTGAGTGGTAGAGGAGTGTTCCAGGAGTAAACCATGTGTTTGAAATGGCAATGGTCCACACACAGAGGTAGGCAGCAGGTGAACTGAGGTATCACTCAGGACTGTGGTAGTGCTGATGGCCAGGACCAGGGCGGCATTCCTGGGGGTGCCCCTTGTAAGGTTTTTGCTTGTATTGGCGTCTGATTGAGTGTGGTCCCATTGGATTGAGGGGCACTGGATTGAGTGCCCCTTTTCGAGTTTCCCTACATTGAGAAAGGGTTGCCGTCTTTGTCATATTTAGACCAGCATTGATTGCTCCAATGAAACCCTTTTTGGCAGTGAGGACAAGGTTTATTGGACTTTTTATTGCCTTTGTGTCCCCTTGGACACTGCTTCGTAATATGCCCTTGTTCCCAGCATGATTTACCAAAATATGGATATGATCTAATATCAGTATCCAACTGAGACGGACAAAGACTCTTTAACCGATTAGGGTTACAGAGTGTATGTTTATTGGCAGCACTGGGCCAACGTGCAGGGTCACCCCTTAATACAAATGGCCCCTAATGCAGGTGAATACAGACTTTTTATTTACTGAGATATTGAATACAAATACATATTCATAACCCAGTTACCACCCACTCCCTGTTTCCTATGCTAATTAAGAAAAAAACAATTAAGCATGCTCAGTTTGTTCCTTGAAATGAGTCGGTGGTCTTATTATGGGGAGAGGTCACAAAAGGGAGGAAGGAATATATCTCTTCCTCATTCTGACCTTTCTACCTTTCCAATAGAAAGTGACAAATGGACCCCTGGCCAGGCTCCTAGTTTTCGTTGTTTCCAGTTAGTTTCTGATTTGCAATTGTCTTATGTTCTTGAAGTTCCTTACAAGATTCTTTGTTTCTCATTACAATCCCAGCTGCACAAACATAAGGTTGACAGACAGTTATTAGCTAATGATTAACTCCTAATTCTAGTAGGGCCTCTTTATCTATTTTAACTAGATTTAGCAAGGATTAATTTTAATTAAGGCTTTAGTTTTTCTAATATCTTAAATTCTTCAAAGTTTATGCTTCAAGCATTCAAAGCACTTAATAGCTGCTCTGGCCACTTGCAGTTGTTGGGCTATCACAGTAGAAATTAGCTCTGCTTTATATTGTTTCTGAGCCAATATTAGCGCATGCCTTGATATATTCAGAAATTTTAACATCAGCATGGTTATGTATCGGGTCCAGGGCTGTTTTAGAGTCATTGTTAGCATTTTTATAAGCAAGAGATTTTAAGGTAGCATCAGCTGCTTCCTGCATATCAATTTTCACCTAACAGCTGATTGTAATTGGTCAGTAAAGGTAATATATGGTTCCTGAGGCCCTTGCCTAACATCAGCAAATCCGGGCTCTAATTTTTTTGTATCAGGTACTTTTTGTAGCACACGCGTGGCAAAAACAGTAGATTGGTCCCATGCTTGTGGTGGGAGCCTTAATTGTGCCCAAACAGTAGCGTACGTGTCTGTGCCACAGAGCTGTAATGCAGTTATATTAATTGGTGGTTTTGATTACCATTATTCACCATCTGAGTTTGAGCCAAATCTACAAATTCCATCCACCAGACAGACTACTGCCCTCCTGTCAATACTGTTTTAAAGAGATTTCCAATCTACCACTAACATATTATCTGTTTTTCACACAATTGCATCTAATAAATTTATAGTAAGAAAGGAATTTAAACCATTTTCTTTCACTGATATACTCAGTTCCTTTACTATCTCATATGACAATTGTTCATGATGTGGGTTTTGATTACAGTATACAACAGGCATTGCTTGAAAAATTCAATATCACCCTCTTCCAATGCTTGCCTCCTTGCATTTCTGTATAAACCTTTCCAGATCAGGTCCTATAGGTGGCATTGTTTCTTCATCATAATCAGTAGAGGAATAAGGCATAGTATAAGATGGTGGTCTATGTAAAATATTTGCTGCAGCCTTTTTGTGTGCTGATTGCAATATTTCTTCTTCCGCACTAGGAGCAGAACCCACCATGGCACATACTGGGTCTAGAGGAGGATATAAATCTGGTTCTTGTTCAGGGTCAATTTGACGTGGGTCAAAAGGATCCTTTTTCTCCAGATCATTCTCCTCAGGTGATGTTTCATTAACAAAAACAACAGTATCTGATGGCCATGTAGGCAGAGCATCTGTAAGGATGCGATCTGCTTCCTTAAATTGTTGCAAAGCCGAATATACCACACACCAAGTAACAATATCATCATGGTGGACATCGTGATGAGTAATTTCGTGGGTTTGTAAACATTCACCAAACTTTTTGCCAGTGAGTAAGGTCATAGGAACCATCCAATGGGTACCAGGGACAAATCTGTCTGACCCATATAAGTAGCTGTATAAGTCTCTGGGGCTAGAGTTTATAACCTTGTTCCCTGGTAATACTCAACAGACAGTCCTTATGCAGATTTTGGGATTTCATTGCACTTTGCTCCATATATAAGAAATGCTTCCCAACAGCTCACAAAGGCTAACCTGTTCTATACCAGTGATTAAAAGGAGCTCCTTGGTGATCAGCTGAACACACCCACAGTTGGTTCGGTCAGGGTCCGTCACAGGACTGGATCACGTCAGCAATAATGAAGTCCCTGTTAATTGGAAATAATTTGTAGCATACTAATGTTGTTGCTGTTGGACATAAAATAAGTAGCATGGATTCAATTCAACAGGCAGAAAGAGGATCATCAGAAGGATTTATTTCCCAACTTTTAAACTCCTTTTATAAAGTGTTCCGATACAGATTTAACATGATTGGTAAAGGGAAGAACACCTCTCTAGTCCCAATTGGTGGAGCAAGAGAAAACACACTCAGCACAGCTGTACAGAATTGTATTGAGAAAACCAAGTTATTTACAAAAGTGGTCCTTGAGAGAAAAATGTTCTCAAGAGATATTCCCTTGAGAACAGATCAGACACTGACAGGCTGAAAACTCTCTGAGACTCAGAAAATCAGGTCCACATCTCATCCTTTTTTTTTTTATATAAAAAAGAAAAAAATAAAAATAAAAAACGAGCCAGATGTTTAATGTCTGCTTGTAGAGGGGCCATCTGAGTGATCACTCACATCTTCTGCATCTGTGTCATCACTCAGAGGTTCCTCCACTTGATGGCCTTCCTCCTGGTCACAGCCTGTGGTTTGCCTGTTGGCTCGGTTCTGCCTTGGCGATTGCAGGTCAGGGCAGACACACACTTTGTAGGTACCTGTTGTAATC